>NC_056742.1:503225191-503557691 GCF_019279795.1 Protopterus annectens
AGGGAACTACCAACATAGTGGTTATTGCCTAGCCGAGTGTGTTTGTGTATGAGACATGGGTGGAGAGCATTCTCTGGGTAATACAAGGGTTTCCTATATTGTTCCCCAAGCCATGATGCCACATGTAGGGGAATGGATTGTCTACCCCAGCCTCTCTGCTGTTTGACATCTGTTATCCTTGTAAGGTGGACATTGTGACATATAATAGGCCCACCATATAAGATATTTGCAAAACCCACTCCACAATGAATCCTGTTGTTACACATTTAGTGCTACCTCCACCCAGGATACATATGACAAACATGCACACACACCAAGTCTCATAGTTGCCATGTCTGGGATTAGAACTCCTACCTAACTAGTACATCACACTACAACATTATGCAATTATAGCATGTGCTACAGAGCTTATTGGGCTAGTTTTTCACCAAATGTGTATTTCAAAGTGAATGACATCAGTAGGCTTGCCAAAGTAGGGCAATGGAAGTTGTAGTGACTGTGAATGGCATCAAAAGCATTGATCCCTACACAGACAAACATACACGCAAACTTTTACACTTGCCATGTCTGGGATTAGAACTTCTACCTAACTAGTATATCACAATACAGCATTACACAGTTATAGCACATGCCATGGAGCTTACTGGGCTAATCCTTCCCCAAAGGTGTATTTCAAAGTGAATGACATCAGCAACCTTGCCAAGGTTGGGCAATGAAAAGTGTAGGTCATAGGTTCATAGGTTGGTACTAGGCTATCAGCCCTAGGGCCTATACATGCCTAGCTATGACAATTCCCTGGCTATTTCTTCCCACAATATTTAATTCCCTGGACCCCTGTCCAGCAGAGCAACTGGCATGATCCCCGGGGTCAATTTCCTATCTCCCATCCAATTGTTCAAGTTCCTTTTGAAGAGGGCCAAAGAGGCACTCTGCTTGACATGTATGGGCAGTCTATTCCAGAGTCTGGGGAGTCTCTGGGTCAGGAACACATCTCTTCAGCATGTATTGTTCATTGTGATGACAAGATTTGGATCCCTGGAGCATGTGTCTGTGAGGGTTTGGAATTCTTTAAGTGTAGCATGTCCAACAGCTGTGGGCTTGAAATGGCATGGTATGTTAAGCAGATATCACCTCTGAGAACACAATATGTGACATAGTATAGCTGGATGGTCACCATAGGGCATCAGGTTTAGGCCTGTGATTCTTTTAGTGAGGTATGTCTGCAGCCTTTCTAGTTGGTGCAGATGTCTTGTGACATACATACGTAATGGGCCATTGTAGTCTCTACTGGGTCTACTGAGAGAGGACTACAGTGGGACATGGCCTCCTTTTTCCTGGATGTAAAGCCCTTAGTGATGAGGTGTGCCACATAGGTGGATTTTCTGAATGTTGTGATGATGTGGTTATCACAAGTGAGGCCACTGTCCACCTGTGTCCCTAAGTCTCTTATCACACTTTAAGTGTTTATTGTACTGCCGCCTATGTGGTATTTCACAGGTACATGTCCCTTCCCAAAGGGGATAATTATACATTTATTGGCATTGATCTTGAGGCCATGAGTCAGGCACCAAGCATGTCTTTCTGTAAGGCCCTTCTGTAGAATATCCACATAATGTGGGGATTCAATATTGGCTCCCAGTGTACAGTCATCTGTGACCTTTGTTTGCCAGAGTCGCTTACTGTTGGACTGTACTTCAGAGCAGTAGATGCCAAACAATGGCAGTGCCAGGATTGAACCCTAAGGTACTCCAACTGTCACCTGTCTGGGGCTGGGGTTGGTGTCACCTACATTTACAGTGTGGGTTCTGTCAGTACAGTGGTTGGCAGCCTATCAGGTGACATAGAAATTAATGGCCAGCTTGATACATTTATCTATGATTCCAGACTGGGGGATGGTGTTGAAGGCCTTGGCGAGGTTTAGATAGGCTGTGTGAACCACCTTACCCTCATCCACAGCTCTGGAGACTGATTCACAGCTGTCAATCAGGTTGAGGTGACATGATCAGCCCTTTACAAACCCATCTTGGTTGGTGTCCAGTGTTTGCAGGTTGCCAATGTCTTTGTTTTAATTTCCATGATAATATATTCCATGGTCTTGCAGATTAGCCATGTCATACTGCTGGGGCTGTAGTTCCCAGGATCCAAGGTGGAACCCCCTTGTGGACTGGGATAACTGTAGCTGTGTGCCACACAGTGGGCACGAATCCTGGGGTGTGACTATGATTGGACATGGCACGTAAATGAGGTGACAGTTCATTTTGTTGTTCATGTAGTACACAGGCTGGGATGTTGACTGGTCCCATGGCTGCTATTGTCTTAGCTCTGGAGTGTGTGGTTTTTACCTATGTGGCCGCTATTACTGGAATCTGGCAATCTTTCAGTGTTGAGATGGGCCCTTTCGTGGTGGGAGGGGGGGTGCAGTTGGCACTGAATAGATTTGCCAGAATAATGGAAATATCCTTGGGAGCAGTATATTTAATACCATCCTGTTGTAGCTCAGAGCAGATCTGAGCATTTCCATTTAGATTCCTGACATAGCTATGGAACAGCTTGCAGTTTTCTTTGGCATCTTTGGCTATATTATGTTCATAACTAGCTTTGGTGGATGTTATCAGGGATCTCATCTTTTTATTGTGGCTGGTAAGGGAGTATTTTGCATCCTAGAAAGTCCCCCATTTCTGCAACAGTTTCTTCCTTTTGTTGTACAGTAGCACAAAGAGCACTGTTCGTAAAGAGATGCCTCCATGTCTTTGGGAATTCAACTCTACAACAGCACCACACCAGTCCAGTACACCTTCTATCTTATAAACGAAATCACGAATGAAAAGTGTAAAAAGGATTTATTATAACCAAAAAAACGCCAAAACTGGTTAAGCACTTTCACTTGATAACAACAAGCTTCATCAGAACACCATATTGGATTAAACACCTGCTTAAATAACATTTTTAGAGCCAATTTGATAGAGATTCTGAAGAATTTTAAAGAAATACACACTTAATAAAACATTTATAAAAAATGTAAGAAAATAGATAGATAAATAAATAAAGCCAACATAGATATATACATACTTTACAAATTGATACTATTATTTAATTGTAAAGATATTTGTTCATTTTAAGGCCAAGTAAGGTTTAATAGATATAGTATCATTCAAACCTGGTGTAACTGAGGCATCCGTGTAGATTTGCCACCATAATTCTTTATAAAGTAGCAAGTATTGAAATCACCTCCTCTACTATTAATTTGCACCATATCCACTATACCAAAATTAAAAAAATGATTTTCACCATACTGCTTAATATGCCTATACAAAGCATTTTTTTCATCCTTTTTTCTAATGCTGTAAAGATGAGAATAAATACGCTGTTCAAACTCCTTTGGGTCTTACCTATGTAGAACGTGACTTCATTTATAAGATAGAAGGTGTACTGGACTGGTGTGGTGCTGTTGTAGAGTTGAATTCCCAAAGACACAGAGGTGTCTCTTTACAAACAGCGCTCTTTGTGCTTTTGTTTCTGTTTTGGGTTTCTTGGTTGCTGCACTGTTCGTTGATTTAGCATTTTGTTGTACACTATGTTTATGGCAGGGGACCACCACATTGGTTTTCCTTTCTTGGTGGGGAGCATCTTGGTTCTATATTCGATGGCATGATTCATGCACGAGTGGATGTGTTCATACATTGCCTTCATGTAGGATTCAGCAGTCATCCTTTCAGTTCCAATCTGGATGGGTGCCATGACGTTAGTCACGTCTGACGTGTAGCATGACATTGACTTTGGAGATTTGTGTTACGGAGGTTTCCTTACTGGGGTGTGAGGGAGGGATGTGGATGTTGAGGGTGATTAGCTCATAGGCAGACGTGACCACCGATAGGGTGACCATAGGTGTGGAGCATTGATTTCTCATGTTGGTGATGACCAAGTCTAGGATATTTGAGCCCCTGGTGGGACTATGGGTTACTTTACCCAGGGCATTGGGAATTATAACTTCCAAGAACCATTGGGCACAAGTGTTGGTACAAAAGTATCTTTCCCATTTAACGGCAGGGTAGTGTAAGTCACCCAGTATTAGGGTGCTTGGTTGTATCATAATATTTCCCAGTATGTTTCAAAAGCTGTAGTGGGAATCTTGGGGCATGGTAGGGGAACTATAGCAAGCTATACAATTTGGATTGCAGTCTGACCTAGTGTTAGTTGCACCGGGGTATTTCAGACACATTCTTTTGGGCAAGTAGCCTGGAGGTGTGAATATCCTTGGTGAATATGGACACACCTCCACCTTTATTGTTTTGGTCCTAGTTTGGTGGCTGACAGGTGTGGTGAGAGCTGTACTTGGTATTGCATGTGTGCTCTCTGGAGCCTTGGATCAGGTCTCTGTTACTGCACAGATATCGATGTTCTCCATTTTTAGGTGTGCCTAGTGACTGTGAATGGCCACAAAAACATTGATCCCTACACACACCCCCACACACACAAACTTTCACAAATCCCATGACTGGGAATAGAACTCCTACCCATCTAGTATATCTCACTCTAGCATTATACAGCTATAGGATGTGCCATGAAGATTACTGGGCTACTCTTTCCCCGAAGGTGTATTTCAAAGTGAATGGCATCAGCAGGCTTGCTAAAGTAGGGCAATGGAAGTTGTAGTGACTTTGAATGGCCTCAAAAGCATTGATCCCTACACAGATAAACACACACACACACACACACACACACACACACACACACACACACACACACACACACACACACACACACACACACACACACACATACACACACACACACACACACACACACACACACACACACACACACACACACACACACACACACAAAGTTCTACGGTTGCCATGTCTGGGAATAAAACTCCTACCTAACTAACACATCGCACTACAGCATTACACAGTTATAGGACATGCCATGGAGACTACTGGACTACTTCTTCACCAAAGGTGTATTTCAAAGTGAATGACATCAGCAGGCTTTCCAAAGTAGGGCAATGGAAGTTGTAGTGACTGTGAATGGCCTCAAAAACATTTATCTCTACACAGATAAACACACAGAGTTCTACAGTTGCCATGTGTGGGAGTATAATTCCTACCTAACTAGTACATCACACTATGGCATTGCACAGTTATAGGACGTGCCACAGAGATTTCTAAACTACTCCCTCCCCAAAGGTGTATTTCAAAGTAAATGACATCAGCAGCCCTGCCAAAGTAGGGCATTTAAAATTGTAGTGAGTGTGAATGGCCTCAAAAGCATTGATCCCTACACACACACACACACACACACACACACACACACACACACACACACACACACACACACACACCGCACACACACAGTTGCCATGTCTGGGATTAGAACTCCTACCTAAGTTGTACATCACACTATAGCATTACACAATTATAACATGTGCCAGGGAGCTTATAGTGCTTCTCCTTCCCCAAAGTTGTATTTTAAGGTGAAGACATCAGCAGGCTTGCCATAGTAGGGCAATGGGGAGTGCAGTGTGTGTACATGGGCCATACCCATTCATCTGGAAGAAGACACACAACATTCAGGCACGCACAGGTTTATATTCCACAGGTATGTGTATACAACTGCTAGATGACTACTGACTTGCACAGTCATGTTATACAATTAGCACAAGCACCACAGACACTATAGTCCTGAGGGATACCAGAGGCAAATGTCTACAGTGATTGACATTTGCACATCAAGTGGTTTTAGCCAATTGGATGTATGCCGGGAGGAACATGCCTCATGATGGGAGGGTCTTTGTCACTGTCTGTCACTCTCTTCCACACATCTATGTATGTGTAATTTTGGCCTATTATAGTGTGTTGTCCTTGGATATATGTGTGTATTCCTATCCAATGTGTGTGCAAAGCATGACTGATGTGTACTGAGGAGTGTGTGCACAAACATCTGTGACCATCATATATGTATAGTCCACTGTTTTGCCAGACATGGGCTTCATTTCTGTAAGTGTGGGAGCATGCCTGGTATGACCTTCTGTATTGAATGTGTGAATCCATTCCAGGTAGGTTGTACTCCAGTGCAGGCTTTTGTATTCTACACCTACAGCTAGCAACCTGTTTCTGCAGGAAATCTGTAGATTGCTTGACAATATGGGGTCAAAATGGACAAAGGATATTGGGTTACTGTAGGTAATTGTATCTGTGCTGCTTCTGCTACATGGTCTTGGTGTTAGCAGAAATATTCAGACATATGTACTGTTTTACACTGTGATGTTTTATGTCATCATGTACTGTCAGATATGCATATGTGCTTGCAGTAATGTCCTGGGGAACACAGGGTGAATGAAGCTGTGTTCAGTATTGTGGTCTGCAGCCTACATATTCTTGCACAGTCATGCCATTCTGGAAAGGAAGCTGTAGACACTTGCTGCTAGGTCTGTGTAAATGGTTCAGCACCTTAGTACAGTGGTGGCTGACAATCCCATGCTTGTACATCCATTGACGTGACAGTATGGCCATATCCTGCTGTGGCCATACCTCACAGCTGTACAGTATTCACACAGGTTACCCAGAGGCAGGGGTCATAATTCTAGACATTATCCCTTCACATTGTGGTTTACGAGCAGGTATGTAGCCACCCATTCCTGTGTTTGCAAGCAGGGATAGTATGTGCACATGGCTGAGTTTCGGACTTCATACACTCCATGCCACCCATGTTCCTACCCCCCCATTATTCTATCCTCTTCCAAATATTATGCAAACATTTTCTGATAAGTTCCCTATAGTTATCACCTCATCACAGCATTGTATTGGTGTTGGTCCACAGTTCATGCAGTAGAAAATGGTGGACATGTTACTGGGATTTGTCCACATGGCCTTGCATTTGGGTTTTGTGGACTGTGTTATGTTGTTATTTGGGAGTCCATGACATAACAAAAATTGGCAGTACGAGTGAGACACAGGCCTTTGGCAGAGGACTGTAGGCCATTTGGTAGTGGTGCAGGCCAGCTGTAGCAGGCCATTGCATTGTATCACTCCTACAGTCCCAGACGACAAGACACTATATTCCCCTGGGGTGACAGGGTAGGTGTGCAAGGTGTTAATGCCAATGTTTTCTGTCATTATTGATCCAGTGGTGTAAATGCTGGCAGGGTGCCAGCTAGGGACACACTTGCATTGGACACCTGTTCTGTATGCTGTATTCTTTGGCTATTGCCATACAGAGGTGGGGGTCATATTGTACTCATTCACGACAGCAGGGATAAGACAAGAGAGGTACCTGTGGGCGATGGTGGGGTGAGCTGTTTGCATGTGTGCTAGGGACACTACTTGCATCTGACTCACAGATATGCATGGGGAATTCCACTTATGCTGGCTTGTGCAGGGACGTCAGCTGTTTCTCAATACTTCATACATGTGACCTTTTTGGTCTGCCAGTGTTTGGCCAGACGACATTGGTATTCCCTACTACAAACCCAACTAATGTGCTGTTAACCTGTATGTATAATTCCAAAGGTATGTCCATTTAACAGTAACATAATATACACTGTCTGTCTGGAGTACTTCCCCCTGTGTACGTTTGCATGTCTGGGCCCACATTCATGCCATGCCCATCTTTCAGATGATGGCAGATATTACTTCCAAACATTTACTATGGCTTACTGCTGGAATGCATTTTGCTGGTATGCATTGTTTTTGACACTGCAGTTGTGAGAACTTGGCCCTCTCATCAGCAGTACTGGCCAATGGCCACCAGAACAAACCTCACCATGCCTACATACTGACCTCTCTCAAACAATATACAACACACACCAACCTAACACACGCAGCCCTGAATACTGAACATGCTACAATCTAACCTGCTAGTTTGGCCAGCTCAGGTAATCTGTGCTCCACTGTTGTTATACCTACACATACATGTTACTACATTTCTACATAGGATTGGGGGGGGCACACCTGACACTTGTACACATTTTCTATGACTGTACTGGTATTTCAGGTACTCCATTTCATTTTGTATTCTGATCTATAATGCTGACTAGAGGCATATCAGTGTACTACAGGTCTTAGGTTTGATTGACCTACATTTCAGTTTCAGACTTCTTACCCTTCAGAACTAACTTCCCACTGCCTGACCTGTTGTAGTCTGTCTGTGTAGGTCTGGAGGGGGATGTTCTCCATAGCCATCAATCAGAGGCCTTAGCACAGCCTTTGTTTGTGTTTGTCTAGACGAGGGTAAGGTGGTTGACACAGCCTATCTAGATCTTGCCAAGGCTTTCAACACCATCCTCCACTATGGAATTATAGATAAACTCACTAAACTAGGTATAAATCTCTATGTCACAAGATGGGTTTCCATCTGGCTCACTGACAGAACCCACACTGTGGAAGTAGCAGACTCCAAATCCGACTTCAGACCAGTGACAAGTGGATACCACAAGGTTCAGTCCTGGGTCCTCTCCTCTTTGGTATCTACTTCTCTGAAGTACAGGCTAACACAGAAGGTCTTTGGCTAATGAAGTTCACAAATGACTGCAAACTAGCAGCCATAATCAAAACTCCTAATGATGTGGATATCCTACAAAAGGGCCTCACTGAGACAGATGCCTGGTGTCAAAGCCATGGCCTCAGGCTCAATGCCAAAAATTGCATTGTCATCCCCTTTGGTAAAAACTCTGTACCTATGAACTACAACATAGGCAGTAGTATACTTAACATTGAAAGTGTGATAAGAGACCTTGGGACACAGGTGGACAGTAGTCGCTCCTTTGATAATCACATCACCACAGTAGTCAGGAAATCCTTCTACGTGGCACACCTCATCACAAAAGGTTTCTCATCCAGAAAAAAAGAGGTCATTGTTTCCCTCTACTCATCACTCATTAGACCCATTATAAAGTACAATGTCCCTTTTGGTATGTACCTCACAAGACATCTACAATAACTGGAAAGGCCGCAGAAATACCTCACAAAGAGGATTACCGGCCTCAAACAGATGCTCTATGCAGACCGTCTCAAAAAACTCCAGCTTTACTCCATTGCATATCGCCTACTCAGAGGTGATCTCTGCCTAACATACAATGCTATGACAAACCCAGAGCTTTTGGACATGCTCCACTTAAAGAAATCCCAATCCCTTCAAGCCACACGCTCTAGGGACCTAAACCTTGTTACCACAATAAACAGAACATGCCGGAGGGATAGATGCCTGTTCCAGAGACTTCCCATACTCTGGAATAAACTACCTATCTATATCAAAGAAAGCTCCTCATTAGTACTCTTCAAGAAAAATCTTGATGATTGGATGGTAAATAGGAAATTCACCCCAGGGATCACTTCTGTGGCTCTGCTCGATAGTGGCACAGGAAAATCATTTTCTTGGGTGGCAAAAGCCAGGGTATCTTTTTGGCTGGGCTTGTATAGGCCCTAGGGCTGATAGCCTAGTACCTACCTATGAACCTATGAACCTATGCCTGTCCTGCTGGCTGAGACTGTTGTTGGGTATGGGAGCCTCCCTGACTGGTATGTGTGTGTCCTATGGCCACACATGTGGCCAACCACATTTCCTGCAGTGAGTTTTGTCACCTTGTCTAGTACTGGCTACTATGGTGACACCAGTATTTGCAGATCTCATGCTGCCACTGTAGGTGTCTACTATCAGCTGGCATCCCATTCAGACACTCGATTCCCTTCCATGCTCACATGCATACCATAGATACAAGTAACAAAACATACCACTCCATTTGGCAATTGATAGGGAGAGTGAGTTACCTTGTGGCTGTGCCACTATTGAGGATGGTGCTGGAGGGCTGACTATGTCGTATGCGCATAGTACACTCCCTATACATGGTTAAGCAGAGGTAATGTCATGTTTGGCATCCCTTTTACTGTATGTGTGAGTCAGAGAGAGGTGTCATTCCCTAGGTTCCTACAGTGTTAGTGTATTTCTATGCATTGCCTCTTTGCCATGGCCTGGGCATACTGGGCACTTCTGCCTACTGGGACAGGCTCAGGTTGTTCCTCCTCTGAGTCACTCTGTGCCTGTGCAGGCCTTGGCAATGGTGGGGGGCTGTTTGGCCCTGCCCCGTGCTGTTCCTGCTGCAGCTGTTTCCGCAGGATCATACTGTGTAGCATGGCACATATGATGACAATTTGGGTACATGTAGCTGGTGAGTACTGCAAGGCTCCACCGGATGTGTCCAGGCACTGGAACTGTAACTTGAGCATCCCAAACACATGCTCTATTATGATTCTGGTTTGTGTGTGTGCCTCATTATGGAGTTCTTGTTCGGGTGTGTGTGCATTTCTAATGGGTAACATCAGCCACGGCTCCAGTGCATAACCAGCATCCCCCACTAGGTGGCTGTAAGGTATGTCCCCATTGGCAAATCTCTGCTACAGCTGTGGCATATGCCAGATCTGGGAGTTGTGATAGCTTCCAGGACAGCCACCACACACATTCATTATAATGCCCTGGGCATTGCACATGACCTGGCAGTTGATGGAGGGGAAGCCTTTGCGGTTGATGTAGACCCTACCCTGCTCAATGGGTGGTGCTTTGATGCATATGTGCATGCAGTCTATAGCACCCACTACCTCAGGGTATTCTGCTATTTGGTGGAAGAGATGCTTATTGCTGGTCAATGCCTCACGGCTGTTGTGGAAATATACATGCTCACTGGCATGTGTTGACATGGCATCCAGGAACTGGTGGAGTACCCTGGATGCTGATGCCTGTGAGATCCCCATGATATCCTCAGTTGACCTTTGGAAGATACCTGTGGCTAGTATTCTTAGGCCTACACATACCTTGGTATCCACTGGGATGGGTTCCCCTCTGTTGGTTCTGTGTATGAGGTGTGGCCGGCACAGCTCAACAATTTGCTATAGGAGGTCCTTGTCCACCCTATAGCACTCCACTATCTCCAGCTGATGTATCCCCTGGTAGGTTACCCTGTGTTCTCATAAAATTGTGGTTTTCTGGCAAATCACTGAGGATTGATGTTCATAGGTTCATAGGTTCATAGGTTCATACTAGGCTATCTGCCCTAGGGCATTTATAAGCCTAGCCAGAATGTGTTTGGCTTTCGCCACCCATTTTAAATTTATTTTGCTATGCCCTTTTTCGAGGTTAGTATACTGTGCCTCTGTCTAACAGTGACACAGAAGTGATACCCGGGGTAAACCTATGATCTCCCATCCACTCATCAAGATTCCTCTTGAAGAGAGTCAATGAGGGACTCTGCCTAACCTGGACTGGGATTTTATTCCAGAGTGAAGGGAGCCTCTGGGTTATGAATCTGTTCCTCCAGCATGTCCTATTTATTTCAGTGCTGAGGTTCAAGTCTCTCGAGGTAGCTTGATGGGATTTGGATTTTCTGAGGTGCAGCATGTCCATTAATTCCGGGTTGGACATGGCTTTATCGTCAGGCACAGATCGCCTCTGAACAGGTGGTATGCCACTGAGTAGAGCTGGAGTTTCTTTAACCGGGCAGCATATGGCATCTGTTTGAGCCCTTTGATCCTCTTGGTGAGGTACTTTTGGGGTCTTTCCAGTTGCTGCAGGTGTCTGGTAAGGTGCATCCCAAAAGGGGCATTGTACTCAATTATGGGCCTGATGAGGGATGAGTAAAGAGGCACGATGACTTCCCCTGATCTAGATGTGAATCCCTTCATGATTAGGTGGGCTATATAAAATGTTTTTCTAACCACTTTGGCCACGTGGTTGTCAAATGAGAGATTGCTATCAACTTGGGTCCCCAGGTCCTTAATTACTTCTTCTGTACTTAATGGATTACCACCTATGTGGTAATTTGTGGGCAATTTGTTTTTGCCAAAGGGGATGACTATACACTTTTTGGCATTTAGCTTGAGGCCATGGCTCTGGCACCAATTGTCTGTTTCTATGAGGCCCTTTTGGAGGATGCTTGTGTCGGCTGGAGAGTTGATTATGGCACCCAGTTTGCAGTCATCTGCGAACTTGGTCAGCCACAGTCCTTCCATGTTGGCCTGTACCTCCGAGAAATATATACCGAACAAGAGAGGTCCCAGGACTGAGCCTTGTGGGACACCACTTGTAACTGGTTTGGAGTCTGACATGGCTCCAGCAATTCTAACCATGTGGGTTCTGTCCTTGAGCCAGTTTGCAATCCATCTAGTGACATAGGGGTTTATATTTAAGCTGGTGAGCTTATCTATAATGCCTGAGTGGGGTATTGTATCGAAGGCTTTTGTGAGGTCCAGGTAGGCTGTGTGGACCACCTTCCCTCGTCAATGGCCTTGGTGACTGTTTCAAAGAAATCAACCAGGTTTAAGAGGCAGGATCTGCCCTTAACAAAGCCGAACTGGGTAGGATCCAGTGTTTGTAGGTCCCCAATATCTTTATTTATGAGGTCCATGATGATCCTTTCCATAGCTTTGCAGACCAAGCTAGTCAGGCTTATGGGGTGATAGTTTCCAGGATCCGTTGAGGCACCACCTTTATGGAGAGGGACCACTGTTGCTGTACACCACTCTTTGGGCACATATCCTGTAGTAAGGCTGAGATTGAACAGTAGTTTTATGTTTGGGTTTAGCTCTTCTTGGAGTTCATGTAGGACGCAGCCCGGGACACCATCTGGTCCCATTGATGCTGTGTTTTTTGCTTTGGAGAGGGCGGCTCTTACCTGAGCATCTGAGATGTCAGGGTGGCAGCACTCTGCTGGGATAGATATTTGACCTTTTGGTGGGGAGCGGGGGGAGAAGTTTGCACTGAACCTGTCAGCTAGGATGTTGGCAATGTCTGTGGGTTTGGTGTATTTTTTGTCATTTTGGACTAATTCTGAGCATATCTGGGAATTACCACCCAGGTTCCTAACATAACTAAAGAAAGACTTGTGATTATCCTTAGTGTCCTGTGCAATTTTTCTCTCGAAGCTGGCCTTAGACAATTTTATGTGTGCCCGTAGTTTTTTTGCTAATACTGATCAGTGATGCCTTCCCTTTTTGGGATTTTGCTCTATCATTTAGTAGCTTCCTCCTTCTATTGTATAGTTTGTTTATGGCTGGGGTCCACCAGACAGGACGCCTGCCTTTGGAGGATTGGGTCTTGGTTTTATTTGGTATCGCATGATCCATGCATTCCTGAAGGTGTTCATAGAATGCGTTTATAAAGGATTCTGCGGTCTGGGCCATATTTTCCACAGGCCTGGGGGCTTTGAAGGATTCCACCTCAGTTTTGAGGAGTGTGAAATTTGCTTTAGAGAAGTTTTTCACTGTGGTTTTCTGGGCAGGGAGTGGGGTCGGGATGTGAATATCCAGGGAGATTAGTTTATGGTCTGATCTTACCAGTGAGGGATACACTTCTGGTCTGGAGCATAGAGTCCCCATGTTGGTGATGATCAGGTCCAGTATGTTTTCCCCTCTTGTGGGAGTGGTAACAAGTTGTTCCATAGCATTTGAGTTTATAAATTCTAGGAACCTTTGGGCTAGGGTGTTGGAGCTAGAGTAATGCTCCCAGTCTATGTTTGGGTAGTTGAAGTTGCCCAGTATAATGGTGTTTGGAGAGATGTCAGAAAATAATAACAGACGTTTGAGTTTCAGGCTTTATACCGTTTAGAAATTTTTTAGAAAATTCATAATAATGCAAAACATGTTATTCTATCAACTTTCTAAGTTTGTTAGAGCAATATTTAAAAATTGTCCCTATTTTCGGGTCTTTGTCACACCATTATTTATGGATTTGTTCAGATTTCTTGCTCAAAGAGGTTGAGAGGAATGCATTCATCAAGCCAGACTACATAGAACCACTGCTCAACAAACCTGATATATTGACTCCTGGTCCGTAGAAACGCAGGAACAGGCTTGACATGGATCCTACAAGAAGGAAAGTTTGATATTCTTCTCATTTTCTCTACTTCCAGTTTGTTGACGGACCCAGAGTAGCGGGAAGAATTTAGCTGAGTAATTCATAAATGTATTACTATGATGAAACCGTGCACTAAGACTTGATACTTCGGTACTTTGTGTCAGTAAACAAGCCAAAAACCTCCATTTATCTAGCTCCTGTCATTAAACCCTAAAGGACATGACACTAATCTAAATACCAGTTCAAAAGGTTTCATGTTGGAACTCTTTTGGAAATTAGATATTCTACCATTCCTCCTTTAGGAACAAATTTGTACCATTTCTAAGGACAAATGCCCATTACAAGTACTTCACTTTAGTCAGCAAGACCATTCATAGTGCCCATATTATGATGACACATGCCAACACGTCAGCTGTTTTGCTACATACTACACTGGAAGTGAATGCTGTCACATATGGCGTTTTCTATGGAATTCTGTTCATTATATTTTGTATTTTCAAGACAACTAGATTTTGCTAAAAGGGGTTATCAGGTCTAGTCATGTCACCTGCTAAATTAAATAAATAAAATAAAATTATAATGTGTATTTAATTTGGGAAACAAAGATTAAAATGTGGAAGTTTTCATTATTTATTCTCATTTTAGCAATGTGTGCATTCCTTCAGAATAAACTTGTAAATGTAGTAGCTTATATTATTCACATTCTAACCTAAATATGATTTTTCCAGTCTTTAAAAAAATTTGTGCTGTTCATTTTATATGCATTTTCTTTTCATTGTCACCAAACATTGTACCCTGACAAATATCTTGATTCACTCATATGTTTCTTCCATAGAGTTAGTTTATTGTTACACTTAAGTAGCATTTTCCTGCTTGACGCAAGAAAATTAAAAATAAATAAATAAGCGACTTAAATCCATGGGGAGTGTATGCTGATAAAGAAGCCAGCAAATACACATATGTGACAGGAAAAGGAGCTTCACTAAATCCTTTACTGCCCCTTCCATTCCATGCAAACAACAATGCAGGCATGACCCCCCCTGACCCCATCACATGGACAGATGCACTACAGGTATGAACAAATGCTTGCACAGCCCAGACCACCCAATGGCACCAAGGGTTTCCTGATCCTATGCATAACATACATCTGTATCTCAGTCTTTTAACAAACCCTAAGATAGCCTGGTGCTGGATTTCAGTAATGAAAAGCAGATATCTGCTAATGATACCATCAGAAGGCAAAATAGTCATCCGCGTCATCTCTCTTAACTAAACATCTAATCTTCTACACTTGCTTATATAACAGACATTTGTCACAAATTAATACAGCAGTATTTTCATGTGGGGAACTCTAGAGGATCTTGCAGAGAAAGTTCTAACACAAGTTTCAATCAGATTTTACTGCGGTTTTCTTCCTGGCAATTTTCTGTTATCTCAGGGTTGTCAACAGCAATCACATTCAAGTGTTCCTGCAAATGCAGCTATTTGCTGTTGTAACCCACCCCCACACTGCAATGGCATTTTCTTAAGCCAGCTGTCTCCACCATGAAAAATTGTTCCCTTGGGCAGCTAAGAAACACAGAAAGCATGTTTCAGAAACAATATATTATGTTTAACATCCTCATTACTGCCAGAAGATGCTATGGATAATGTAGATTTTAAAGTATTTATTTTATGTGATGACAGAAAAAGCCTCCAAAGTCTATGTTTGTCAAATCATACACAGGCAGTCATTTTCTGCAGAGTCCTATCTTAACAATCTACTTTACAAATCATGTTTAATACATGGGATACACATCAGGGAAATCCTTTTAGTTTTGCACTGTAACAGTTGCCACTATAAGTAGCTGGCATACTGCCCCATGCACGTAACAGATATAGATTGATGCAATTATCATTTCAGTATGCATCTCTGTCTTAAAGTAATTAGCTTAATAAACTCACTTTATTAGCCAGATAAAACTGTGAAGAAACTGTTATACCTGACATTTGTTAAATTTGATTTTATGTTGCTATGTCATTTTTGCATAATGATATGAATCAGAAATTCTTTAAGAGTCTGCACATTAGTTTTAAATTAAAATCCAGGAAGAGTGGTTCTGAATGTTTTTTCTTCAGTTTTACTAATCATTTCTACAGTGTGAGTCAATGATTCCTACTTTAGGTCAGTCCAGAATCAGAGCCAGAAGTTAGTTAAGGGATTACATCAAAATCACGCGAGTGTCCATATACGTGTGTGTGTGTGTGAATGTGCGTGTGTGCATGCGTGTGTATCTGTGGGTACCTGTATACATGTGTGTGTGCGTGTGTGTGTGTGTGTGTGTGTGTGTGTGTGTCTGTGGGTGTCTGTATACGTGTGTGTGTGTGTGTGTGTGTGTGTGTGTGTGTGTGTGTGTGTGTGTGCGCGTGTGTGCATGTGTGCGTGTTTGTGTGGTTGTTTGTGTGTATCTGTGTGTGCCTGTATCTGTGTGCGCCTGTATGTGTTTGTGTGTTTGTGTGTGTGTGTGTGTGCGCGCACATGTGTGTGCTTGTGTGTTGGTCTGCGAGCATACGAGCATGTGTGTGCATATATATATATATATATATATATATATATATATATATATATATGTGTGTGTGTGTGTGTGTGTGTGTGTGTGTGTGTGTGTGTGTGTGTATGTTTGTGTGAGATTGGGGGGGAAATGCAGTGAAAAGTTGCCTGAACACTTTGTACAGCTTTGTGGCTATGCAATTAAAGAAGTCTCTCAGAAGGAGTACAGAGCAAAGTCAGTAGAAGGGTGTCTGGGATGACTAGTAAAGAATATGACCTACGATGAAAGGAGCCACAGCCCTTCTCATAAGAAATCAGAAAAGATAGCAGAACATGATATTGGGGAACAAGATCATGACAGAGAGATATGATTGGCAATGCTGAACAGGAAGGATGGAGGAGTAATGAGGGTGCCCAGGTAGCAGATTGTAAGGACTAACTACTCCCCGGATCTTGAAAGTACTGCTACAGAGAGTGGGTTGTAGACCCATGCAATGTACTTCTGGAATGGGGGTAGAAGAGAAGGAATCAGAGAAGACATTCAAGAGGAAGGGGGCAGATGAAGAGACGTTGTGGGGGGAGTAGGGATAGTGAATAGGTAAGTACTGGATGCAGTTAAGATGCACACTACACAGGCATATTGCCTCCTTGTAATGTCATGCAATTGTTACGTAAATCCCCAGGCTTCAAGCGTTGCATCTGAATGTTTTAATAATGGTGCTGCAGTGTCTGCATGGCAGCCCGTTCTGCAATGTATAAACCATGAAGTGACATTTGTATTATCATGCATTGGTGCAGAATGTCTCCCCCAGCAGCACCTATTTAATGGAGTAAATAAGTCTTTTGATAACTTTTTTTATCAAACATATCTTCATCCATTTTCCATCCACTTCCCATATCCACTGTCATCCAGTTAAGGTTCATGATGAGGCTGTGTCCTATCAGAGAAATAAATGGGTGCAAGGCAGGGGGCCAGACTTGAATGAGGTCCAACCAGCCTCAGAGTATACTCACATACAAACATCAACTTGCACATCTAGGGGTGATCGACCTATGAGCATGTCTTTGGAATGTGGGAGGACATGAGACCTCAGAGAAACCTATATGAATGCAGGGAGAACATAAGGTGCTGTAGCACTAAGAAGTGAACAGGATGGTCCGTCACTGTGAGGTGGCAGGTATAATTGCTATACCACTGTACTGCCCTTTATCATGCATGTTTGTGTTAATTAAACCATCCAGCATAGCTGGAATGAAATGCCTTAATTTTGTATTGAGTTGTGTGTTGATTCCTTTTTTCTGTTTCTATGCTGGGAAATGGACAGGAAAGTAAAACTGTAATTTGTGGCTTGGCTGAATAAGGTGAATCATGTCCACTCTAATATGGGCAGCATGACAGAACTGTGGTTAGCATTTCTTCCTCACAACTTCAGGCTTTCAAGCTCACATTTAATGTCCATTTATTAATTTATTATTTCTGTAGAGATTGCATGTTGTCTGCATGTGTTTCTGAGGTTTCCTATTTCTTCATACTGCTGTATATCTGCTTATTGACTGGTTATTGTAAAGTGCATTATATTACAACAGCATTTTCTTGATGTCAGGAGACAATAAGCCTTGCTAGCCTAACCCTTTTAAGATGCAGTTAATGTTCCACATACCCTCCGTCTTTACCTCACGCTTTGTCTCTCTGTTCCTGTGTCCTGTTGATTGCCACTGTCAGCTCTCTCTCAATCAACCATTCCTCTGGCCACTGCATGGGATCAAAATATTTTCTATGAAAAAGTCCTTTTGGATACTCAGGAAGTATTTAGCTCCTAAAATCTGCTGCCTACGCCCTACTCCATCTCCCTCTGTCCTTTTTGTTTAAGATAACCCCTTTGGATCACAAGACCTTGTACACCTGTATCATGTTCTTGTATTGGTCTCAAGTGAGAAGACTTTGAGCTCCTCTTGCCTCAGGTCATATCACATCTATCCAACAGAGATTTCTAGAAACTTTTGTCTAGATTTCTTCCAACAATCCGATGTCAATTTCCTTATATGACATCTAAGACTGTATACACTACTCAATTCTTGTTCAGAAGAGGGCTTTATGGAGTGAAAACATTACCTTTTCTTTTGGAATCTACCCCCCTGAGGATACACTCCAACATTCTGTTTTGTGCTACCATGGCCCTGTAACACCCCGATTTTCTGTTTTGTGCTACCGTAGCCCTATAACAGTACCACAGGATGGTTTCCCTGCTCTGTTGTCATCATTTCCACCCACTCAGCTAATATTTCACATCATAGTGGCTGTGCTCGAAGTGCACACTGCTCTGTCTTTTTCTGCACTGAGCTTTATCTCACAACCTATCATGCATATCAGGGTTTTCATTGGCCTTATGGCCTGTGTTATACAAGGAAATGGGTCCATGAAAGACAAGCTAGTGTAGCTGGTTAATGAACAAATATATTAAAATATGCACTACACTGGAGAGAGCTGTGCAGACTCATCTTTTTATTCACTAACAGCTTGGACGTAAGGCTGAGGCATATTACTAAGGAATCTGTAAATGAAACAACATGATTGTTTAGTCTTAGGTATCTGGGAGAGGAGAAATAAACAGGGCAACAGAGAAACAGAAAATAGAATAGAAAAAACGTAGCACATCTAAAAAAATTATGCTAAATTTATCCATGCAGTTAAAAAACTAATTAAGGAAGACAAGACATGACAAATATGGCTTTCAAAGCACCTGGGAAACACACTTAATGGCAAAAGTATCAGAAATGGTGAAAAATCTTACATTTAGACTTTTTTTGGTCAGCTAATGGATACAGAAAGTGGAAGGCTAGGGGTGGTAGATGTGACACCTTAATGTGTGGATTAAATGTCAGATGGTCTTCCTAAGTAAAATGGATTAAGACTGTACATACAAACACAGAGAGGTATACTGTACGTACAAACACAGAGAGGTGTCAGTGCCCTTATTAATGAGTAAATTGCAGTAAATGACAGCAATGTCTTATAGGTTCATAGGTTAGTACTAGGCTAATTGCCCTTGCGAGTCATTTTAAGCCTAGCCAATTATCTCTTGTGAGACTCGAACCCCGCACCTTGTGCTTGTAAGGCAAACACCTTAACGATTAGGCCAACCTCCCAACCTCTTACGTGTCAGAGATTTCATCGGACATTCATGACTGGAGACAATATCATGTCATAAGTTATTTGTTTAGAGCTGCCATTTCTGTTTTAGTGCCTTTGGTATGTTTACTTGGCCAGATGAAGGCAGCTACCGAAGTCAGTTATCGGAATTGCTTACTGCCTACTCAGAGGTGATCTATGCCTGACATATAAAGCCACGTCCAACCCAGAATTAATGGACATGCTCTACCTCAGGAAATCCAAATCCCTTAGAGCTACATGCTCCAGGGACTTAAACCTCAGCACAGAAATAAATAGGACATGCTGGAGGGACAGATTCATATCCCAGAGGCTGCCCTCACTCTGGAAAAGAATCCCAGTCCATGTTAGGCAGAGCCCCTCACTGACCCTCTTCAAGAGAAATCTTAATGAGTGGATGGAAGATCGTAACTTCACCCCTGGGACCTCTTCTGTGTCCCTGCTAGACAGGGACACAGTAAACTAACCTTAAAAGGGCTATCTTCTGTGACCTACTCTACAGAGGCACAGTAAACTGATCTAAAAGGGTGGTGAAAGCCAAACACACTCTGCCTAGGCTTGTAAATGCCCCAGGGCAGATAGCCTAGTATAAACCTATAAACCTATGAACCTATGGAAGGCAGAAGAGCATCCCATAGTGGTAAGGAAAGCTGAGACTGGTATGAATGTGAGGTATTACAATGATGTTACCATACTTATTCATACCCTTATGACTGGGTGGGTTTTTGGCCATGATTGTGAGTGAAAGCTTGACGCAGCTGTACATCTGAGTCTGAGTGATGGTGATGGTGTATGTGTGGGGCACCTGGGTGCTGTGTTTGGGGACAAGATTAATGGTTGTACATGGGGGTTAACTTTCAGTGCCAGAAGTTAAGAAGATTGTACAAAGCTATCAATCTAGGTACAGCAACACAGCAGTATAATGTTTCTGTTTAACATCAAAGACACATACATACACACTCGCTCATATATATTTCAACACCTAGGTGTGGTGGTATATTCAAAATGCACATTCCAAAGTGCCTGGGCTGGGTGAAGCCAGAGGAAACGCTGATGGAGGTCCATAGTAGTCCTGACATACAGATCAGTCATCTAATCTGGTTACAGAGGAAAAACAATAATCAAAATATGTAATTACTCTATTATTCTCTCTCAAGTTTCCCTCAGGATAGAGCTGTTGCTCTGTAGATGCAGTTTTATCTTGTACAGCCTTATTTGTTTATAAAATAGATAACTATTTTTAATGTATATTAAAGTGTAATGGAAATGCTTTGCTAAGACATTTCAGTAAAGTATCACTTTATTTATGAAAAACGGTAATTTTGCCAATGGTTAGATCTAATTTGGAGTTGTGAAGGTAAAAATAGCGGGCACTAAAAATAAATGTGAAATTCTTTGGCAGTTGAAGACTTACTTTTATGGGGATTGTGATTTGTTTATTAAGTTTGCTGCATTTGTGTAGTTAGCTTACTTCAACTTGATGTACTTGTTTTCTAAGCAGCTGTGCTACAAAGGAACAGCTATATGATTGGAGTGATGTAATAATACTGTATTCTTTAATTAGTTTGTTTTCTTGTTAGCAGCAGAGAACAAAAACAGTTTAAAACAGTTTTTCAAATAAATTGTTGTGGGCCACTGAGCTGACACTGAAATACAAAAGAACATAAAACTAAAATGGGGAGAAACCTTCAAAGAGCTTTACTATCATTCATGAATTTGCTAATTTTTTGTCCCTTCAGACCTCATCATTTCCAACTTTACCCCCCAGTGCCTCACATCTACACTGGGTCTCCCAGCTATTCTCCTACCTTCCTGGATTTACTTCAGTACTCCAGTATTGTTGGGGCTGGTCACGTACCAGCAATTCTCCTACCTTCCTGGATTTACTTCAGTACTTCTGTATTGTTGGGGCTGGTCACGAATCCTAAGATCATTCTTGGCACTTGACTCATCTGTGCTTTTATCTGTTTTTTTCTTTGCTTATGCCCTACCCACTCCCTTTACTCATCACTCACACTTGTTCATTATAGCTCCCCTCTTTGAACCATGCCTCGCCATACGGATTTATCAACAAGCAGCTTCTGACCCAGTATGGGTACGCCCTTCCCCATCCCTTTCCTGCCACTCCATAAGTACCAAAGCCACCAATTAAACAAAACCTGGCTCAGCTGGGCTTATCCCTTAGTTATCCCTTTATGCCACTGGTGCAGCATACTGTTTGTCTTTCCATAGTCACTGGAAGGGGAGCAATTTATCCTTTCCATAGTCACTGGAAGGGGGGCAATCATGGCACTTACCAGGCACAAAGCAGACAAGTGATCTTGAATGAATAGCCTAATACCTTAAAAGGCACACATGCACTCATTCTTTGAGATACTGCAAAAAGACAAATGGGCAATGCAGAAGCACCTCAACTGGTTTCTAAAATGCACATGCACACCACGACAGTGTGCACATTTCATATAAAAGGCACTCAGACTGGAATGTAGCAATGGCATTCAGCACTGTTTTAAGATCTAACACTTCAGAAGTTCTTTCAGAAATTAGGATCTTATGTTTTAGTTTAATACTGTACATGTTTCTATAAGCAAAGCATTCCCTTATAAATAAGCCATTCTGATATGAGGCAGCATTATTAGTTGTAAATATATCAGCAAAGAATATCTGTTGTAGATTTAGTAACAGAAATAAAGATCAATTACTTTGTTGGCAAACTAACTGCATTTCTATTTATTATTCACTGTTTATGTTTGGGCAATGTATCTTAGTTTATGAGATGGAAATGTGACAGGCATTTAGTTTTGAAGATTTTATCTTTTTTTTTGCAGCTTTTTGTGGTGATGATAGAATGTGTGCCTTTAACTGATTCTCTCTAGTGCAGCTCTTTGAGCGCGTACCTTTAACTCCCAATAGGTGTGGCGTGAGCCTTTTAAAAAATAAAGTTATCACCTTTAAGTTCAAACAAATATTCAAATCTCTGGGACTAAGTGTTAAAAGAAAACTGTAAATGGCAAACTATTCAAGATAAACTAATCTTTACATTGGTGGCATTCATTCAGTTTGATACTTTAAACTGGATTTTATAAGTCAAAATAAAGGCAGTGAATATTAATTTTGTAATGTTGTATAAACAGATCCTGACATCTCAGTAACCATTCAAGCAAGACACATCCTGTCAGCAGGATTTGCTTCACACACCTGTGAGCTTTCATATGAGGCTATGCAGTTCTGTCTGTGTTACCTGAAGGTTGAGATATTTAGAGAAATATGAACATTATTTAAGACAAACAGTATTCAAATAATATCTGTTTGACTGCATTAGAGAGAGAGGTCAAATATCATCAGTATGACTGTGTTTGCCTTCATGCATGCTTCACATTGAAATTTTTGATATCTTGTACATAGCATGGTTTTGGGATTTTTAATGCAAATATGAACAAGCAATATTTGACACCTAGAGACGCAGTAGGAGTTTACTACAGAAATGCCTAGAGGCACACTCAGCTGTAATGAGTGTTAATGTAGTCAGTGTTTTTGCAAACTTATTTGTCACCCGCATGTGGAAACTATGCAATGCAGAGCCACACAGCTGGTCATTAATTTAGTCGGCCATTTTCTTTTTTACGTACACATGTATTAACACGTTCATATAAACTTCCTCACATTTCCATCACTCAGGGCTTCTACTCTCCTTGCAGCACAATAGAAGGACATAAGGGCTTCCAAGTGCATCTGCAGGCTGTACTAACAGCAGTACTGTCCAGTAAGGGACCAGAGTGTGCAGGACTGTGTTTTTGTTATGTCAGTCACAGCGTATAATCTCCAGTGAGCAGTAATATTCAAAAGCATACAGTGCTGATGACATTACTTCAATAAATTTCTGCATGACAAATTCTTGTGTACACTGGATAAATTTAAAATGAAAGCTGCATTGATTTATGTAGAGGCATATGCATTACACAAATTAATGTTAGTGATGTATTATGTCTGGATTAAATGAAGTACTGCTGTTTTTGTCAAAATGTTTCAATGTACACAATCACTAGAATATTGTGTTTACTGTATTAGAGCATTTTGCCTTGAAATCTACTGAAAATGGACTGCTCCAAGTGGACTATTCCTAGTTATGAAAAATTAACAAATAAATAAGTCAACAATGGCATATACAATGCAGAGCTAGTGCTGCACAGATACATGTGCAGTTGCACTCCCAGATGTACACCTTTGTGAAAATTATGGTATATACAGTATTAGGTGCATAGCACCACCCAGCATCTGTGGTAAAACACTATACGCACACACAGCACAGCCTTCTGTGATTGGTTACAGTGCTGGTCTGCCAGACGTTCTTAGTACACATGTCTAGCTCCACCTAATCTCCACAGCAGTACCCATTGTGGTCCTCCACGGAAACCCTAGTGGTGCAGGTCAAGCTATCTTATGTGGCACTCCAGCATAAAGCCATATCAAAGGCAATGAGCAGCTAAACAAATGGTTCTGTAGTTCAGCATGTGATCTTCATGGTCGCATTTTGGATATTGCATGACTCTAAGCAGGTCATTTTCCGACAATGTTGCAGATTATCCATGTTATATAACAACCCAAATACAGCCCAGCACATTTATAAACCACAGGCATGTAGTCTAGAATGCTTTGCACCTTTTTCTCTGTAATTGCCCTCCCCTAATCTTCCTCCGGTGCTAACCTATCCTGTAGGGCACCCTGAGACCCTTTGCTCTGTGCCAGATTTACTGCCATGCTGTCTTTTCCATGTGTTGTGACACTATATGAGATGCCGCTGGGTAAGCTGTTGAAACAGGGAGCATTATCATGTGATCATCACTCTGTGCATTTCCTTATACAGAAGACATAGTCAACCTGGCAAGATTCTGGACTGTTTTTCTGAATCATTCCCGAGATTGTTACAGGTCAGAAACATCCTGTAAAAAGAATACTATCAAAATATTTTGTGTGTCACTGAATGTCATCATTTATAAGCATCCATGCAGACAACATTTATAATGGAATTCTCTTGACACATCCTGTCTGTACATGTTTATGTTTTAGGACAGAATATTAGTTGTGTTGTCATAGCTGGTATGAAATGCATTTGTATTGGTTACATGGCATTTAAAGACAGGCAAAACTTCATCATTTTCATTTTGACTAGCATTACAGTTTATTTATGCTTTGCCAAAGGACAGCTTGTTTATTTATTAATGTTTTCATCTGCGTTAGAGGTGGTGCTGGGCGAAGGGCTTATTTCCCAGAAGATGTGGCTTTAGGTATTACATAGATGGCAAACATATGACTTTTTTCCTTCGTGAATGATCATTATTACATGAACTTATGTAATATCTATACTACAAGAAAAGCAAGGAACATATCATACAGAGTATATAACCCAGATATTACACAGGACAGGGTATATATTACATATGCTGCATTGAGCAGTATCTAGAGTCATGTGATATACATATAAAAATACATCATCCTACTGAAACTATAATACTGAACCATACAGGGATAACAAAGTAAACGTAACCGGATGAAACGATAACATTAAACCATACAGGGATAACAAAGCAAATGTAACCAGGTGAAACTATAACATTAAACTATACAGGGATAACAAAGTAAACGTAACCAGATGAAGCGATAACATTAAACCATAAACGGATAACAGAGTAAACATAACCAGATGAAACAATAACATTAAACCATAAAGGGATAACAAAGTAAACGTAACCAGGTGAAACTATAACATTAAACTATACAGGGATAACAAAGTAAATGTAACTAGATGAAACTATAACATTAAACTATACAGGGATAACAAAGTAAAAGTAACCAGATGAAACTATAACATAAAACCATTCATGGATAACAAAGTAAACGTAACCAGATGAAATTATAACATTAAACCATACAGGGATAACAAAGTAAACGCAACCAGATGAAACTATAACATTAAACCATAAAGGGATAACAAAGTAAACGTAACCAGATGAAACTATAACATTAAACCATACAGGGATAACAAAGTAAACGTAACCAGATGAAACTAACATTAAACCATACAGGGATAACAAAGTAAACATAACCAGATGAAACTATAATATTGAACCATAAAGGGATAACAAAGTAAATGGAACCAGATGAAACTATAACATTAAACCATACAGGGATAACAAAGTAAATGTAACCAGATGAAACTATAACATTAAACCATACAGGGATAACAAAGTAAATGTAACCAGATGAAACGATAACATTAAACCATACAGGGATAACAAAGTAAATGTAACAAGATAAAACGATAACATTAAACCATCAAAGGATAACAAAGTAAATGGATCCAGATGAAACTATAACATTAAACCATACAGGGATAACAAAGTAAACATAACCAGATGAAACTATAACATTAAACCATACATGGATAACAAAGTAAACAGAACCAGATTAAACTATAAAATTAAACCATAAAGGGATAACAAAGTAAACGTAACCAGATGAAACTATAACATTAAACTATACAGGGATAACAAAGTAAATGTAACCAGATGAAACCATAACATTAAACCATACATGGATGACAAAGTAAACGTAACCAGATGAAATTATAACATTAAACCATACAGGGATAACAAAGTAAACGTAACCAGATGAAACTATAACATTAAACCATAAAGGGATAACAAAGTAAACGTAACCAGATGAAACTATAACATTAAACCATACAGGGATAACAAAGTAAACTTAACCAGATGAAACTATAACATTAAACCATACAGGGATAACAAAGTAAATGTAACCAGATGAAACTATAACATTAAACCATAAAGGGATAACAAAGTAAACATAACCAGATGAAACTATAACATTAAACCATACAAGGCTAACAAAGTAAACGTAACAAGATGAAACTATAACATTAAACCATACAGGGATAACAAAGTAAACTTAACCAGATGAAACAATAACATTAAACCATACAGGGATACTAAAGTAAATGTAACCAGATGAAACTATAACATTAAACCATACAGGGATAACAAAATAAACATAACCAGATGAAACTATAACATTAAACCATAAAGGGATAACAAAGTAAACGTAACCAGATGAAATGATAACATTAAAGCATACAGGGATACCAAAGTAAACGTAACCAGATGAAACTATAACATTAAACCATACAGGGATAACAAAGTAAATGTAACCAGATGAAACAATAACATTAAACCATACAGGGATAACAAAGTAAACATAACCAGATGAAATGATAACATTAAACCATACAGGGTAACAAAGTAAATGTAACAAGATGAAACTATAACATTAAACCATACATGGATGAGAAAGTAAACGTAACCAGATGAAATGATAACATTAAACCATAAAGGGATAACAAAGTAAACTTAACCAGATGAAACTATAACATTAAAACATATAGGGATAACAAAGTAAACGTAACCAGATGACACGATAACATTAAAGCATACAGGGATAACAAAGTAAACGGAACCAGATGAAATGATAATATTAAACCATACAGGGATAACAAAGTAAACGTAACCAGATGAAACTATAACATTAAACCATACATGGCTAACAAATCAAACATAACCAGATGAAACTATAACATTAAACCATAAAGGGATAACAAAGTAAACGTAACCAGATGAAACTATAACATTAAACCATGCAGGGATAACAAAGTAAACATAACCAGATGAAACAATAACATTAAACCATACAGGGTAACAAAGTAAATGTAACAAGATGAAACTATAACATTAAACCATACATGGATGACAAAGTAAACGTAACCAGATGAAATGATAACATTAAACCATGAAGGGATAACAAAGTAAACTTAACCAGATGAAACTATAACATTAAAACATATAGGGATAACAAAGTAAACGTAACCAGATGACACGATAACATTAAAGCATACAGGGATAACAAAGTAAATGGAACCAGATGAAATGATAATATTAAACCATAAAGGGATAACAAAGTAAATGTAACCAGATGAAACGATAACATTAAACCATACAGGGATAACAAAGTAAACATAACCAGATGAAACAATAACATTAAACCATACAGGGATAACAAAGTAAATGTAGCCAGATGAAACTATAACATTAAACCATAAAGGGATAACAAACTAAACGTAACCAGATGAAAGTATAACATTAAACCATACAGGGACAACAAAGTAAATGTAACCAGATGAAACAATAACATTAAACCATACAGGGACAACAAAGTAAATATAACCAGATGAAACAATAACATTAAACCATACAGGGATAACAAAGTAAACGTAACCAGATGAAACGATAACATTAAACCATACAGGGATAACAAAGTAAACATAACCAGATGAAACTATAACATTAAACCATACAGGGATAACAAAGCAAATGTAACCAGATGAAACTATAACATTAAACCATACAGGGATAACAAAGCAAACATAACCAGATGAAACTATAACTTTAAACCATACATGGATAGCAAAGAAAACGTAACCAGATGAAACGATAACATTAAACCGTAAAGGGATAACAAAGTAAACGGAACCAGATGAAACTATAACATTAAACCATACAGTGATAACTAAGTAAACGTAACCAGATGAAACTATAACATTAAACCATACAGTGATAACTAAGTAAACATAACCAGATGAAACAATAACATTAAACCATACAGGGATAACAAAGTAAATGTAACCAGATGAAACTATAACATTAAACCATAAAGGGATAACAGAATAAACATAACCAGATGAAACTATAACATTCAGAGAAAACAAACTGCTTCAACTTTATAATCAAATCTTACAAAGGTTGTTATGTTGCCTGAAGCTGCAGAGCTTTAACGTTTGTAATAATCAGAGACAAACATAACAGAAAGTACAAATTACCCTAATGGAGATTAATAGACATGCAGGTACAGTGTAAATGAAATAATATCTCTTTGGAGGATGGGCACTATAGACAGATTAAGAAGCTAACAGAGTGAAGGGACATTAGAGTAGTATAAAGTTAAGGAGTACAACCAGTATATTGTATCGATTGCTTTTGTTTAGTTAATTAAGCCATTATAGGGGTTGTTATAGTAAGCACTATACAAAGTAAGGATGAGTAATAAATAATACCTTAAACAGATAGCTTATGTAATAATTAAAGTACATAAGATTAAAAAAAAAATAAGCTACTAAAATCAATTATTATTCCCCATACAGGAATTTCAGGGATCTCAATGTTGCATGTTTGAGTCAGGAAAGGCAGCTAATTTCAAAAGATGGTGAGGCAGACAGTAAGAAAATGATACCCGAACAAACTCTTTCAATGACGGTCCTAGGAACAGCTAGCAGCCCCTATCTTGACAGCACAAAGACCCTAATGAAGAAATATGGAAGTATGATCTGTTTAAAATAAGTAGGTTTCATGACAGGCAAAGCCTGGAAGGTAAGCGGTAGCATGTTCTGCCCATGCCTGGCACAGCTGTCAATTGTTGCAGATCCTCCAGTGAAGGTATGATATGACATAAATTGGAACTCTGAGTCAATAACCTCATTGCAGAATTTTGCAGTCTCTACAGTTGTACCCAATCCCCACCCAAATGTCCAGCTAAAAGGTGCTCCATTAGTCTAACCTATATAAAACCAGTGCGTCATTCACTGCAACTGACTCTCATTCTAGATCTGCATAATGTTCTTTAATAAGAAATGTGACGTGCTTTGATGACAGTAGGCACCTACCCTTGAGTCAGCCTGTCATCAAGAATCATGGCAAGAGCCCACACCTGAGCAAAAAATTATAGTCTATCCTCGTATTTTAAGGGGACAGAGTAGAGATTACAACACTACACCATAAACGTGTTTGAATTGTGTACCTACCAATATCAAAAGATGAACTCTTATCAAAATATCAAAAGATGAACTCTTAAACCCCATCCTACTTTGACACTATGTAAAGCTGGGTTCTTTATGCACACTGCGATGTTTTCGATTTGATGACAAGACACAGACACTAGGAGATAAGACTACTGTGTCACACACTTTACTGTTATGGCACCAATCGAATGGCATAGGAGAATCATAGCCTTATGGTTGTAGTTCACGGCACACTACACTATAGATGGCAACTAGTAAACAGTACTCTAATTTTGGGATGTGCACACTTATTCTGATGGTGTGGTAGCTGGGATTCTAGTGTAAGTAAGTTTATAAATTTGTAGTTATATTTAAGTGGATGCAAGACTTTTTTGGATTTATGTACAAAATGCTTAAAGAACATAACTGATGACCAAATAATATCTCAGGATACATTAACTGCATGATTTAATTAAGCATAGCATCAAAAACATATAATGACAGCCTTATGGTAGCCTCACTATTATTGGCATAGCCAAATAGCCAAATTCAGCCAGAAAAAATCAGATGAATCAAGGTCAGAACCCTCACAGTGTGCCATAAATGCAATATGAAGAATGGAGAGTGCAATCATTGCAACTTTATCTGCAAAAGAATAAACAACTTCCTAGCACTGGCAGTACAAAAGTCTCTATAAACCATGAGATAGGGTGTGCTTATATGACAGTAGAAGGTGGTGCTGTACCTCCATAATGCAAATTCACCACAGTGGAAGTTAAGATCTCTTGAGTGGGTGTTGAGTGTTATTTGTTTTTTGGATGTGCAAGAGGTCACATAGGACTGAATCACTTGAGGCTTTGTAGTTTATACAGAGGTCACCTCTAAAAAGAGTCTGTAGGAAACAAAAAAAAGAGAAAGTGCTTTAAGTAAGCCACATCCTTGATAATATTCGTGAAAAAATGTTGTGGTTTCTCAGGTTGAGTCATATGCTTAGGCAGGTACAAAGCAAAGTGGCCATTATATTGTAGTATACAACTGATGGACAAGTAGAAAGGGGTGATAAGTTCCTTGGATCTGGAAAAAAATACCCCTGGTGATTAGTCTGGTAGGCTGAAAGGATGTTCATACAAGAATGGATACATGGCAATCAGTAGTTCATTGTCAATGGAAGTGCCAACTTCCTAATGGCGGAGTCAACTTTTGAAAGGGTGTCACCTGTGTGGTAGGAACATGAGAGCCCAGTTTTGCTTTAAGGGCACAATGTTGCATTTCTTAGCATTTAGTTTTAAGCTTTGGTCCAGGCAGCACTTACTGACATGGGTTAGTCCCACCAGAAGAATCTGGAAGTGAAGACTGGGAGCGAATGATAGCTCCAAGTTTATAGTCATCTGCAAACATGGTCAGCCATGGGTTCATCATAATACAATATTCATGGGTAACTTTAACTACCCTAATATAAACTGGGGATCATACACTACCTCAGAAATGCAGGCCTAGAGATTCCTGAACTTCGTCAACACAAATATCATGGACCAGCTAGTCTGTCCTTTTACTGGGGGGACTAACATCCTTGACCTGGTCCTTACAAACATCCCCCAGTGTAATGTCCTCGTTAGTCAGGTTGGACCATAAAGCTGTTTCCTTTGAAGTAAAAATTAAACCTGGACCCAACTAACCCTGGAACTTTTAAGACTAAGGCTAACATTCTACTACTGAGATCCTAGCAAAATTCCAAGCCCCCAACTCTGAAAAACTGCTGCCTGTGCAGAATGGCTCATAGAAACCCTGTTCAATCTTGTAGACAGATACAGAGACAGAGTTGTACCTCCCCCAAAAAGTATAGGAACCTCACAAAACAAGCTACCTTAGTGTAATCCCAACATCAATAGGTTGAATAACAAAAGAAACAAAATTAACCCAGCAAGGTAATAATTCCCTCATCAATCTAAGCAAGCAACTCAGGGGTCTAATCAAATCTACCAAAGCCAAATTTGAGGCAAAGCTGAACACCCAGGGTGGGGGTATGCATGAGCACATAGATGGCGAAGGTGTAATTTTGGTTCTACTCCTTGACAAATGCATTAATTTCATTAGTTAAAAGAGATCACCAGGTGATAGAAGAAGCTAACCTATGTACTGCAGCTGCCTCTACACTGTTACGTGGGATCTTCTTTTTTCTTTGACTATCTTTAACTCTTCATAGCTAGAATTCAGACCTAGACCAGCAGAGGCGACTGAAGCTGTTGAAGACTGGGGGAGGGAGGGGGGGGGTGAGAGGGGCACTTAGTGATCTAAAAAGGGCAATTTTTTAAAACTATTTACTACCACAACATAGGTTCACTTGAAGGACATTTTAAGCTTAGTTAATTTCCCTTTTGGTGCTTGAATTAACATTTCCTGATTGGTCTTACCTATCCCATGGCTGTTAATTCTATATTAGCCCTAGCGAGAATAAATGTGATCATACTATAGATAATTTGAGGGGACCCATGTAAGGGATCCAGCATTTAGGAACTGCCTCTATCTATTAGTGACATGAGGGGCAATCCTGCAGTACATTTTCTATTACCCATCCTTAGATCTAAGTTGCCTTTGAATGTGGACAGGGATGAGCTTTGTTTTACTTGAATGGGTAGTCTGTTCTGGAACAGTGGTAGCCTCTGTGATATATATCCATTTCTCCACAACATTTAGTTTAGATCCCTGGACTAAGTATTTCTGATGCCATTAGACTTGCTGATTTTCAGTAGGCCCATCTTTATTAGGTCGAAGGATGTCTTGTATGCCAGACATGTCACCTCTAAGCACTCTGTAAGATACTGAGTATAGTGATAAATCTTTGAGGTGGTCCATGCAAGACCTACTGTTTAGGACTTGTATCCTTTTAGTAAGGTATCTCTGTGGGTATTCCAGTTGTTGCATGGGTCTAGACAGATACATGCCAAAGTGGGCATTATACAAAATTATTAACCTAATGAGGGCTTTGTAAAGGGGTACAATAACATGTCTAGATCTAGTCACAATCAATTTGTTTATAAGCTGTGCAATATAGAAAGGCTTTCTTGTGACTCTGGGCACATATTGGTGAAAAGTTAGGTCACTGTACACACAAGCTCCCAAATGCCAAACAACTGGGTCAGTTCTCAGGGGTCATTGTCAATTTGGCAGCTCCCTTGAGTAGATGACTTCCCAAAGAATATAATAATGTATTTTTTGGAGTTTAGCTTCAATTCATGATTCTGGCACCAGTTATTGTTTGGAACAAAGCTTCCTGCATGATGGTTAAGTCATTTGGGGATTCGATAACTGCTCCTGGCTTGCAGTCATTTCAAACTTAGACGGCCAAAGCCCTTTGGTATTTCCTTTTACTTTTGAGAGGTATATGCCAAACAGAAAAAGTCTCAGCACCGAACCCTCGGGGACTCCATTGGTGACTGGTCTCTTCCCCTATTTTGATCTCCTGCATCCTGTGAGCAAGCATACATGTGTACAGTCTTTGGTTCACCTTCCTGATTGTACTAAATTATATTACTTATATAATATAGCACCACTTTTTAGAATGTATTTTAAATTTGTAGTTTGGAACAGTCTTCTAGTAAGCAATAAAACAAAATGTATGAACCAATAATGACCAAAACTACCCATTTCTGAAAATTTCAACCATAAAAGACCACTCAAACTTCTGTCATTACAATCCACCAGTATCAGTAAATATGCAAAATCTCTGCAGAAATAAGTCATCTAAATAATTACACATTAAAGGGATCTCTAACTAATGAAGAGGTTGCTGCTAGCAAACAATTGTATATTTCATTGTTTCATCTAAAAATAAAGTGCCTGTTGTCCTTGAAGAATAAATTGCCTATGCTACATTAAAAAAAATGATAAGCTAGTAATTTTGCAATGGGGGAATGGATGGCAAACTGATAACAGAAACATAGTTACTAGGTAACTCCTCCAAAGGAGGACATTCATAGGACTGCAGCATCCACTCCCTTTAAAGTACAATACAGTATCAGCGATCCATCTGCATACTGTGGGAGTAGAACCCACAGATTTTCTTCATCAAAAGCCAAGTATATTACTTGTTGTGTTACTAACAATGCAAATGACTTAGCATAGGTAGCATTAAACTTCTCTTCCCCTGAAGCTCTCAGCTCCTTGTAAAATCCACTTGACAGTCAACTAAATCTCTCAACTTTGAAGCACAAGAAATCTGGAAAAATTCAAAATTTATTGTGGAGGGGGGCAAAGGCCCAAAACCAGGGACACATTTTAAATATTACTTCTATAATCTTAGAAAGTTGCTAAAATGAAATGTTATGTGTTACCATGTGTTTCCTGAAAATTAGGAAGACTAATTTGCCAGAAAACCACTGATTTTAAGAGGAGCAGACCAAAAGTATGAGCCAGATATTCTGTGAAAATCTAGACAGTTGAGATCCATGTACTCAACTCCCTGAATCACAAGTGGTGGTATGGGTGGAGAATAAAGGCTCTTGTTTGAGCATGAGTAACACTGACCACACACACACACACACACACACACACACACACACACACACACACACACACACACACACACACACACACACACACACACACACAGCATAACTCCTGCAAATAAAAGAACAAAACTCTCCTTACTGGCATGACTCTGGCAGCACCAACAGAACAGCAGCAGCATAACTCCTGTAACACAGAGCAATAAGAGAACATGAACAGCTAGTTTAGTTAGTTTAACTTCCACGTGTGAATCCATGTTAGCATGAAAACTCCACTTCATTAATTTTTCCCGACAGGTCTTGCAGGTGTAAAAGTGGGGGGGGGGGCACCCCCTCATCCTGGCTCTATGGTTCCAGCACCCATGCAGACCAGTGATATGCATCTGATGTTATGGTGGTTGCTGCGGGAATGGTAGCAGTTGAGTAACTTACACAGGTCATGGAAATAGACCTCCAGCAAATTTAACATCAGAGTGACTGGCCACCTACAGTAAGTGAAAATAAGAGACCCAGTCCACTTTATTAAACAAGAACTGGTAAAATTGCTGAGTGACTGTGTAGGACTAGTTGAGGAACATTCACAGTACATCCTAGATCTCCTCTAACACTTCATTTTAAGTGTCCTGATCATAATGATAAGGAGGCCATACTCAAAAAAGACAGAAAACTGAAGGAAAAGTTGAAGATCACAGGGCAGAGAGTTCACATTGACCTGTACTATAGCTCCACTCTTTATTGCAGACACAAGGCCATGATCCCCTATCTCTGCTACTGCTAAGACCTGGGTTACAAAGTCAATGTATACTTTCTGGCTACTCTCTGCATACAGAAAGAGGATGCTCAATATCAATTAAGTTCTGTTGCAGAAGCAGATAGATTCTTGAAAGCAGCTTTATCTGTAAAGTTTGTCAGGTATGCACTGGCTGTACAGTCCCCTGTAGCTGTGTAATGTTTGAACAAAAACATGGAGAGGCCAGCTTCTAATTCCCCTAATAAACAAGCAAGTGATAAGAAAGGGTGAGACCAGTGGGGGCCCCCTCCTGGATCTACAAACTCCAGTGGGAAGGAAGTGAGTCAAGGACTTTTAAGTATGGAAGACCAGGACTTCAGTAGGGGTGTACCCTGGAATCCAAGACATCTGCCATGCTAGATTACTGCAGCTCAGGTTTAGCCTTTTCTTCCTCTGAAATACCAGCGGAGGAAGTCAATCTTCTGAAGTCATGGCACAAACTCTCTTCCATCAGGGATATGCTCCTCAATCACCTCTTTCTGTCCAATCACAGTAATGTAGTACATTAATTGTCATCGTCATGTTCTATTTGTTCTGAGCCATAATGGCAGTGGTGGAGGGAGCATGCATTATTGAGATTGGTGGACGTAATGTACATTATTGGGTTATTTGCTTAAATGTTTTGTTATACCATAGGGCTGTAAATACTTATTTAAGTGTCAGGTTCTTCTACTACCTGGCTACTTTTCCTTTAGTACCCTTGGATAGTGGGCTTTCTCTGGCCTCATTTCATTGAAGGGCACTAAGTAACTACTGGCTCAAGGTAGCTAGCATGGTCAGTATGTTTACACCGTGGTTAGCTGGTGCCTGCACTGGGGAAGGACTGAATGTTTTTCTCCATGCCAGTGACCCAGCCTGCTTAAACTTGACAGCTTGTTCTCAAGTGAAAGCATCAAGCTTAGCAGGTCTGTTATATTCATACATCTATTGTTTATCCACTCTGGTGCGTGAATCAGATCAGCCATAAGACCCTGATCATATAGCTATCCTCTTATTTACTGTTTATTGTTCTGTTACAAGTTAAGTGCTCCTACTTTTCCCTTGCTTGTTTTTTTCTTTTTGTTTCTTGGAAGCAGGGGACTTTCCCTTTGCTTGGTTAGAAGTGTAAGTGTTGGCATCCAGGGATATTAAGGTAGCTATGAAGGATATGCAACAAAAGAATATCCTGAATTATCTTTGAGAAATTAGTTTGTGAGGGGAGTATCTATGGGGCTTACAGACAGAGCTACTGGTAACTTTATTGTTAAAATGGGGACACAGATTATCTGCCAGCAAAGAGACTAAGGTTAAGAAGGAACAAGTGCATATGTGCTTTGTGATTTGGAAGGAGCAGTCTTTTTATGCAACTTCAGCCAAGAGGGGATGCTGTATTAACTTATAAGTCAATTTCTTGGCCTGCACAGGATGTTAAATCTGACCCTCAGGGTTCATATATTGTTCTCAATTTGGCCACTCCAAGGTGTCTGCTTTGTTTAGCTTACTATTATGGTCTGAATTAGGATAACCTCAGCCTACTTAGAGGACCCCTTTCAGCTTTGTGAAGTGTGTACACATAAGGCACTCCATTTCTTTTGGGATGGGATTTTAAAGTAGCTTTAGATCCAGTCTTGGACAGAATCCCAGGTGTCACAATTAGGCTGCCCAGCAAGTGGTTTGAAATTATAAATCTGATGGAGGAATGGAATCTTGTGGACATTTGGAAGATATTCCATACCAAGCATGTTTAACACACTTTACACATGGAGGGGGGGGGGGCATTTGCCTGGACTTGTGGCTGACCAATCCGACTTTCATGTGAATAGTGAGTGAGTCTCAAATCATGGCAGGTGCCTTCTCTGACTGTTCAGTAGTCTCCCTGTATGTCACAATTTCAGACCAGAGGTGCCCCAGAGTAGAATAGAAGTTGGACCCACTACTTTTGTGAGGCAACTAAAACCTGGGTTTTGTCAGTGTATCAGTGCAGCAAAGAGGACTTTTGGAGGAATAATCAGTTTAGAGAAAAACATCCAGTAGATTTTTAGGTTGCTTTTAAACAGCAATGTAGAGCCTTCTCAAGGCAACATAAAGCACACATCATTATAGAGAAAATGGAGAGGTTGAATGTGCTCTCTTCTAAAATCAAAGCATTAAAAACACAGTATTCTTGGGGAAGGGGTGTTGCAATAAGAACCTTTTGTGGATCTTAAAACCGAAATGCAGAAGTTTAAATGCTGGCAGTAGAGTCAAATTATGGTGAGAAGGGAGAGGTGCAAACTATTCTGTTGGGCAAAGGGTATCACATCAACCAAATTATGGGCTAGCAGGTGTAGGGAGCATCTCAGTGGTATTGCTAGTCCCGGTTTGGTTATTGACAAAGGTGAAGTTACCTCCTCATCTGATGATATTGTTAGGTTGTTGGCAGACAAATTCAAGAGGACTTTTAAGTTTCAAGTGGCAGATTAGGCAGTCGGATTCTTCCCTACCAACTCACCATACCAAATCACAACAGTTAACACCCTCACACAGATTAGGCAGTTGGATTCTACCCTACCAACTCATTGTACCAAATCACAACAGTTAATACCCACACAGGCAGAAACCTTAGGGATGCAAATTACTCTTGGGGAAGTTTTGTCTGTGACAGGTTGACTCCCCAGGGGAGACCCCCAGGTCTAGATGGACTTACCACAGAATACTGTCAGATTTAAGCAGGATATTGGGTTATGACTGGTTCAGGTGTTTGATGACACCAGATAGGTGGGAAGACTCCCTGCAACTATGTTGATGGACAAAGTAATCATGCTATTCAAATTCAACAAAGATCCTCTTCAAAAGAGGAATAATAGCCTGATTATTCGTTCACAAACAGAACTGAACATTTTTGCAATACTTCTCACAAGACAATTGCAAAAGCTGCTGTCCACCATTATTAGTGGTAATCATTTGGGGTTTATTAAATGTAGCCAGGGAGGACCTGATGCTGTTCAGCTTTGACTAAATAACCAACTTGCTGTATCCCAGAAAACAAATACTGCAGCCAGTGCAATGTTAATGGATTTCTCTAAAGCTTTTGATTCAATAAGCTGGTACTTTTTATAACATGTTTCAGACAGCTACGGAGTCCCTAAATCCTCTATTGCTCTCTACCTGCTGCTTTCCGAGGGACCCTCTGTTCAGGTGGGGATAAATGGGCAAAGATCAAGTTGATTGCCATGTGTGTGGCATAGACAGGAGTGACCCCATCCCCTGTACCTTTTCTATTACGGTGCCATTACAATGTCTGTTGCTGACCTATGTTTGGAAGCACATTTGACTCATTCTTGTATTCTAAGGGATTCTTATCACTTGTGTTAACTTATTGACTCACAAAATATTGTTCGTTATGGTTGAGTAATCTCACCCAGCAGATAGAGAGCAATTTCATCCTCTCTGATGAATTTGTACAGCAGACAGGGCTCAGACTTAATAAGGATAAAACAATGATCTTCCCTTTAAACCAAACTGCTATTGTTTTGAGTCAAACTGGACCCTATTCACAAAGTAAGTTAGCTCACAAATGTTATTATCTAAGGGTTTGGATGACAACAGACTCTGCTAAATTAATCCCAGTGATCCTGGGCCCCATCTTCTATTTCATTAAACTCTGGAATGGAAAAACATGCTCCTGCCTTTTCTCAGGATGGTCCAACTAGTTAAACTGTTGCTTCTGCTGAAAATTCTTTTTCTTCTACATCATCTTCCCCAAACAACTCTTCACCCCCTTTCAAACAGCTGCAGAAATCCATTTCTGAAATGATATTGGCTGGACATCCATCCCATATCAGCAGAAGGAAACTACTTATTCCTAAAATTCTTGGTGAAGGTGCCATGTCTTCATGCCTGTGCAAAAGTGACAGTGGGTTGGACTTCCTTTAGATCTAGAATGGTCTAATCTCCTTCTTGGTTAGCATTGGAAGTTAAGTTGTATTTGTACTATATGACACCTGTCTCATTCTTCTGTCCTACTGATCTGAGTGCCAGCTGCTCTGCAAGTCTAAATCTTGCCAGGAAATTTCTGTTTGTACTAGAATTTGGAGCAACCCACTCATTAGGTTTGCAGGTGAGCCCATGGTGTGGAATGGCTGGATTCAGACATGCATCCTCTAACTAATAGTCATTTGGGATGCAGAAATGCTCAGATGCTCACCTACAATGAGATTAGATTCCCCAACTTGTGAGTTTCTTGGCGGTGCTGTCTAAAACTCAGAGATTGCCCAACAGGCTTACACAGATGTAATATACTGGTTTGGAATGGATCTGTGTCATTATGTCGGAACCTGCTCCTTACTGAGGTGCAGTGCAGGGCCAAGCTCATGCTCTGTGATCCATACTCAATTATAGCTAAGGACCCCTTAGCCCAATTAGAGGGATTACAAGAGTCTTAAAATAAGCAATTACCAAATCCCAAGCTCCTAGAAAAATAGAAAAAAATGCCATCTTAGGGTTGGCAGGTTACGTTACCCCCCTCCCCCCCCATTAGCTTGTCTTTGGCTAATATATTTTACCTATGGCAGTCCACACCTATATTTTTTCAAAAGGGGATGGGACAGCATAGGTCAGTGCTTGCACTGAGGGAGGGAGGGTTCTGATTATTTTTATCTCATTTGGGCATGTGAAGTCAGCTGGATGGGGTCTCAGCTTATAGATGGGAACAGCTGGAGCAATCCAGACTTGTCCCTCCACTAGATAATTGATGTTCTGGCTATTTGGTCTTAGCAACTCCCAGGTGGAGTAGGGTCTCAAAGAATATGTCTGGATAAGTCACAGGTTTCCATTTTTTCCCTTCTATTTAAACACTTGAAAGTTATCCAACCACCTGTAACTCCCACATACACATTTTGAGTTATAACCTCAAACCATGACATAATAGATCTTTAAACATGGACAAATGGAATGAATATTGGTGTTTCCTTCTTTCCCTACATGGAATTAATATTGGTGTTTCCTTCTTTTCCTACTGGATTAAGCTCAGTAAGCCATTTGGTAACTGATTTTTCAAGGCCTGATATTCTTTACCCTTTGGCATTGTCTTTCATTCCTTCAATTGGTTGTGGAAATGTTTGCTTTTTCTTTTCTTAGGTACCTGATTAAGATTCCCCATAATTTAAGTGATGTTTACCATATTGTTGGCATGTTTTCAACAATTAATATCATGTTCCCATGATTTTGGATTGGTATGTTTGATCTACCTTAATAGAAGTTATGTTTGGTTATAATTCACAGTAATAAAGCTGGTTAAAAAATAGTCTTCCAGGCAAAGGACAACCAAAATGTTTTCTATAACTATGTCTGCAACCTCAATGGCACACACAACAATGTGCTGAACTAATTGTGGAGGGAGCCATCTATGCTGAGCAGAAGAACATAGCAAATCTACTGGCAAACAAATTTTACACCCCTCTTCCCCCAAGTCACGCCACAGGAAATTCCATCAACCATAAATGCCTGACTGTCACTTGGGAGTAAGTCCTCAATGCACTCTCTAAGGAAAGGAAAACATCACCAGTGGATCCAATAATATCCCAGAATGCCTACTAAATAGTACGAGACATGACCTGTCAGGGTCACTAGAATGTCAATTCAGCTATTGCCTCTAGACAAAGTATTTGCCAAGTGAATGGAGAACAATAACTGTTATCCATCTGCACTAGGGGGAGGGGGTCTATGGTCCCAGGCATCTATAGACGCATAAGTCTGACTAGTCTGATATGAAAAGCCATTGAAAGATCATCATGGAAGTTATAAACAATGACATAGAAAACCTACAAAATTTGTGTTGACTATAGTGAGAAAATTATTTTACATTGCTCAACTTTTAAGAAAGGGTATGTCATGCAGGTCCAAAGATGTCATTGTTCCTCTGTACTCTGACCTCATCGACTAATCATTGAGTGCAATGTACCCTTTAATATGTATCTGGCCAGGCATTTATAACAAGTGGAGTGGCCACAGAGGTTCCTCACAAAAAGAATACAGAGCATAAATAACATGTAATGTGTGAACTGCCTGAAAGCCCTATTCCTGTACTCAGTCTCCTGTAGACTCCTGTGAGATGATCTATGCCTGGCTGTAAAACATCATCTGATCACACTTTGATGGACCTGTTCCACATCCACAAAACAAATAGCATCAGAAATGCATGAACTGGTAACTTAAACCTCTTCTGCATTATAAACAGTAGATGGAGGGACAGGTATGTGTCTCAGAGAATACCCCTCCTCTGGAACAGGCTTCCCATCCATGTAAAGCAGATTTCTTCCCTAGCCAAATTCAATACTAACTTGCACCAGTGAATGGGGAATCAGAAATTTGCCCCTGGTCTGGTACCTGTCCCTCTTATGGACACAGACAGCCTGTAAATGCTTTCCCACTCATTGTACACACCTACATCAAACCCTTAGAATTATGTACATGTATCAAATCATGTCAAATGCATTTGGGAAAACATGGCTAGGCTTAGAAAAGCCCCCTGGGGATATTACTCTAGTAATGACCTATGAACCTATGAAGTGCACCCTCAGCCATGACCCAGGAGGCATTTATTTCTTATAATCATGCTGTATCTGAGCCAAAAGAAGCTGCTCCTCACTGCTTCGTACGTGAGCCCAGTGAGATGCATCTGAGCAATGTTTCTGCCTTCTTGGGATTAACATTGCTAGACTTAGAAAGGCTTTAGAGTTGCTAGCCTAGGAACCTTCTATGAACCTATGAACCTATAAACAGAGGAAGTCCTGCAAATAAGGTGCAATCTCCCTATTCACTATTTATAGTAGCCGTAATGCCAGGCTGTTTTGAAAACAAGTGGGTAAGAAGATTTATTTATTTGTTTATTTATTTTTTTGTTACTGGATCTTGGAAGTGCACAGAATTCAAAGAATGAGCAGTCGCATGCAGGGAGTTCTGAGCTCCAGTAAGGGAAACAGGTATTAAAATTGGGTCTATATTATATTTTCGAAAGTTTCAAACATCAAACACCATATGTTCGACACCATATGAGCGATGCTTGAAATTTCAAAAATATAATAAAAAAATTTAAATAAAAAACTATACTTACCTAAACACTGTAGACAAGGGCACCCACCATGTGCGGGGCTGTACCCCCCACACCCGTGCTACTTGAATATTCCTACTCCGAGATCGCACTGCATTGAAGTAAAGGGAAAATATTTCCTATGGTGATTTCCGTGTTATGCATGCAGTGTTTGGACATTTCAACCAATCGGGTTTGCTCAATACGCGTTCGTCATTTACAATTTTCGATAATGCGATAGGAACCCATTAAAATTAAGCCACATTAAAAAAAATTCTTTGATTTTTTTTTTTCTTTTTTTTTTTTTTTTTACTGGTGGGGCTGAAGCTTAGCAGTCAGTAGCTTGGTACTGGGAAAATGAGATTATTATGTTCATCGTATTGAGTGGGAAATGAGTTGGAGAGAAATGGATGGGATCACCTACCTGTACTGATACACAGTCTGATAACTCTGTATTGCAGTTATGAGACCCACAGTTAGGTGTCCAGAAATTGTGCAAAAGAAATTGTAAGCTAGAAGAAAACACTGAATACCAAAAATCTCTTGTTTTTCTTTAAAGTTACTTTTTTCAGCAAGTCCCCCTGAACCATTTAGTGCGAGGGACTACAACCATCTATACCTTGCAACAGTTATATACTAACTGCACGACTGACATATTTCAGAGTAAAGGGAGTACTCTGAAGCACAGTGATCATTGACTTAGTATATGCAAGTCTGATTTTTGCAGATTCAACCTAGTGGTTCTGAGACTCACAGAATCTCTGAATTTAGAATGGTTGCCTAATCTGATGCCAGTGTGAAACAACACCCTAATAACATCTGGTGCGGAAGAAACATCTGCCAACCTAGTCCTGTTATCCAGCTGCACTACTTCAAAATGCAAGGTGTCTGCCACTGGAGCAAAGTCTCAAAGGAAGATTTTATTGGAACCACCACAGAGGGCTGTTGTTTTTGTGTGCAGTAGTCTGGGAGCTGTTCCATGTGGGGGAGACCGTCATAAAATTCTTTATTTGCAGTACTGATTTGTTTAGACCTGTATAATGTACTAGTCAGTTTCCTCATGAATGGATCATGAAATAACAGTGTGTTTAAATGCCAAAGTCAGGGATACACGATGCTGCCTGATGTATATATTCTGTGCTCCCTCACACATATCGACTTCTGGATATGCACTCCTTCTTATATTTAATCATCACAAATTAAACTAATAGGCAAACATTCATTTTCTATATCAGTCCTGGCTCTGAATTAAAATGCTTACAACTCTCATTTAAAGCTGTCTTATTGTCTGAAATTTGCAGTAGTAAAGCCTCATACTTTCCATTATCAGAGTTCACTTTATAGAGAGTAAAGCTTGCCAACCTAGTGGCAGGTAACTCAATGAAAGTAACATAATACCAAGCAGTGAACTGTCAAGGCACTGGAAACTCAGTGATATTTTCCAGATTATTCTTTTATATGTAAATATCCTTCTGAGATATTCATCAGCTTTCAAAACCATACATTCTGGCTATGTATTATAAAGAAAGTTAAATAGCAGATAAGTAATACCAAACTTTCTCCTCTGTATATCTATCCAGGAACCTGCCAGTAGTTGTATTCAGACTAGTCAAAGATGCTCATCAGAATCAGTTCAGTGCAATCGCTCAAAAATGCTGTTTGCAAATAGGAAAAGTGTTCTAACTTAGAATATGAAAACGTAATGATCGACACTGTTTGTCTAAGTTGTATCAGACTTACTTTGCTGTAGGATTTAGTGGGACAGGTGCAGAACCCCCTGCAGAGGTGAGTGTAAATCACATTAGTTTGGCTTTTCCTTTGATATTGCTGGCTTCACTTTTGATTAAGTCTCATTCGACAAAGATCAGGTTAGACTTATGCAGCAGACTTGAGAGGATGCAGGTTTTGGCTTTCTGGTTTTACAATGATAGGCAGTACGAATGATTAAGAACAGCTGTGCTCATTGATTAGTACCAGAATGTTCTTAATAACAGCTGTGTATGTACAGGGAAAGGGCTACTTAAGACTGCTGGCCTTTAGAGAATTGTTTTCTAATTAATAGTGTCAAAATATGGAGAGTCACTCTGTGGTGCATAATGAAAGAGCAAAGTGATCGCTGCCAAAATCTGTAATGCTGGATTTAACAGAAGAAACAGATAGGGCAGTATAGACACACACACACACACACACACACACACACACACACACACACACACACACACACACACACACACACACACACACACACACACACACACACACACATGATTCATTACCTAACACTGCAATGAGCTTGGAGTAGAAATATTATGTTTAGGAAATATAGGAGGCTTTGCAAACACAAACATTGTACTTCTTGTTCTTGTGTTATTTTATTTTCTGTTCTGAAATTTCCATTTTGCACCAGAAGTTTTGTTTATAAGCATTGGAGTCATTTAGTACTGATCAGTGATAACTGACCAAATAACAGAGGCTCTGACTCTTGAAGTATTGAAAGAGATCATAATCTAAGCTGAACAATGCAAGTTCAACCATCTTAGAAAAGGTTTGCCATTTCATGCAGATCTAAACTTTTTGCAAGTGGCCAGATAACCAATGGAACATTATGAATGTAGTAAATCTGGCTGTTTGCAAGATGTTTGACATCATAACTTACTGAAAAGTGAATAAAAAAGCTAAAGAAAATGTAGATAACAGAGGAGTGAGGTTGCTAGGAGTACCATAAGATGACATAAGTCACTGAATGGCAGGTAATGAGAAATACAAAGCAGCAAAGCCACAGGTAACTGGCTAGAACCTCACCACTAGATGTACGTGCTGCGGCCAAAAGGGACTGTTTCTACAATGCAGGGAATTATGATTCAGGGACATATTCACTGCAATGATGAAAGATCTCATTTACTGCTAATTTCCATGTCTCTGAATCAGCCTTAAGTATCACGGGTGCAAATCAGCATTTTCCTGTGATTGTCAACACTGGCAACCCATACATTGCATTTTCTCAGGCACTCCCCCTCATTTCCTCTTTTACACGCGCACACAGACACACACACACATATATATATGGGTCTACATGAAAACACCGACATGCAAAAACACCAACCAAATCACCGACACCCCGAAACCGAAGGTTCAAAAACACGAAATTTCACATGCCCGACAAACCACAATCCCGACAATCAACAAACAAAACAAATCCCCTGTCCAAAAAGCACACACACAACACAGCACACCAAAAACCTTACAAACCTACACTAAACCTTACAAACACAGCTATCTATGCACTAACCTTAACCCAAACCCTAACCCTAAGGTCTGTCACTATGGCACACTCACCTAACCCGCGCCCTAACCCTAACTCATTTAATACACCCCTAACCCTAAAGTCCGTCACTATCACACACTTACCTTACTCGCACCCTAACCCTAAAGTCCGTTACTATCGCACACTTACCTTACACGCACCCTAACCCTGCCGTCCATCACTACCGCATACTTACACACTAGCGCTCGTTTGACATGTCGGTGTTGTCAGCATTGGGATTTTCAACTGTCGGTCATCTCCGTTGTCGATCTTCTGGTGTCAGTGTTCTCGTTGTTGGCATTTCCAGCTTTCAGCGTTATCAGGTAGACCCATATATATATATATATATATATATATATATATATATATATATATATATAATAGATGTGCTCTTGGTTTGCCAAATGGTCATCTTCCAATGGGCCTCACCTCTTATACATTCCTGGGAGATGCCCAAGGGACAATATCACAATGCACCCATTCTGGGGGTAGATACATCTAATCAAGCTAATAGATATATTGCATCCAATATGCTCTTGGTTTGCCAAGAGGTCATCTTGCAATGGGCCTTACCTCTTATACTTCCCTGGGAGATGCCCAAGGGGCAATATCACAAAGCACCCATCCTGGCGGTAGAAGCATCCAATCAAGCTAATAGATGTATTCCATCCAATATGCTCTTGGTTTGCCAAGAGGTCATCTTCCAATGGACCTCACCTCTTATACTTCCCTGGGAGATGCTCAAGGGACAATATCACAAGGCGCCCAAACTATATCAACTGACTCCTATCAGCATGATCAAGCAATGGTTGCACTCTAATATTCTCCTGGGTTTTCTAACCCCACAGTCTGTCACAGAGAATGAGGGTGCCATTAAATCACTGCCACTATTCAGAACTTATGACCATAGCTGGGGATGGAGATATAGAATGACCAGTAAATTCAGAGCTTCATCCTATGGCTGATTTCTTACTTTGTCACAACAGAAAGATATAAAACCTGCAGTTACTGCCACACCTGTACAAGTGTAGTAATTGCTCTCCTGATCACCTCTACGTTCATGCACAAGCAAGCCCCACAAGATACTTAAACTTCCCAGATAAGGTAACTTTTTCATATATAACAGTGAAGTCAGGATTACACTAGACAACAGTCACTTACTGAACATAAATACATGAAAGTTCAACTTCCTGAAAGGCCTATGAATAATTACTGTGACACAGACATTTACTATGGTATACAACGGTAGTACCTGATGATACTACAGCATAAATAAGCAGTATCAGGAGATACTACAGCATGCATTTGTACTACCAGGTGATATAAATGTTTCCGTATGTCAACATTCAAAATGCCGAGTACCAACAAGCTGAAAAAACAAGGATCGAAAACACAAGAGAAAAGTGAATCTCAGAAATCTTTCTTCTCCTTTACACTTCTTTTTGCAGGGGGGATTCCCCCTGCACCCCCAAACTTATATATACCGACTCTGAAATTGCCATACCATAGACAAAGGGGAAAAAAGAAAAATGGTCACTTAGACTTTGTATATGTAAGTCCAATCTTTTGGCCATCCAATCTCCATATTTTGGGACTCACTGTAGTGGGTCCTAACATTCCAAATAGTTACCATCATAAATAAGCAGATCGAAAACACAGGAGAAGATACTGTAGAATAAATAAGCTGCACCAGCTGACCCTGTAACATAAAAAAAACAGTACCAGGCAATACTGTAGCATATATATGCAGTACCAAATGATACATATGAAGACATGTGAGAGCGATTAAGTCATCAGGATTGCCTGTTTTTATTCAGTGAGTCTCTCTACACCCCAATCCAAGCAAAGTGTGATTACAGTTAAGTACTCAGACAGGATGCACACAGAGGCCCAGGAATTCGGAAAGAACCTCATCACTTGTGGTATAAACACTGCAGCCAAAAGGGACTGTTTCCATGATGCAGGAAATTGTGATTCAGGGACACATTATTTGCAATGATGGAAGATTTTATCATCTGCTAATATGCACGTCTCTGAATCACCCTTAATAACTGTGATTGCAAATCATTATTCCCTGCACACTCCCACACAGACGCACCTTTTACCTGTCCCTGAGTTGACAGAGCATCCTTGATGCATTCTCTTACATCACAGGTGATTATAGTCTATCAGTAATGCCAGACGTTAAGAGTTTCATGCTTCTTACTGATTGTAAAGTGCATTGTGATGCTGGACCTGTTACTTTTTGAAGTGAGTAAAAATCCTACTGTAAAAATTCTCGCTGATGTTGTCTAGAGTTCCACCGAACTCTGTCCAGCACCCCCGACACACAGACACCCCATCCCTTTCAGTTATAGCTGATTTTACTTTCCACTCCAGCTGTTGTCTCTAAAAGATTCCCCATCCCTTATAACCGATAGATTGCTGCAGCCATTGAATAACGCCAGACATTATAGCCTCCTAATTCTTATTACGTGGGGAAAAAAGAGTACTGCACTGACTAGCCAGTTGTGTAGGAGGGCAAGGCTCCAGCTTGATAAACTACTTTCATTGTTATGGACACAGAGTTTGAAACTCCTGTCGCTTTACTTCAAATTTCTTTTTTAAAGACTGCAGTAATATTTGCAAAAGTGTCTGTGGTGGCACATAGGACTAACACACCATGTGTGAGTGCTGTGGTTACAAGCTTTATGTGCCTTTATATAATGTTATCAAGAATATCTCTGGTGTCTAGTACTCACCACACCCTATGTCTTTTATAATGCAAAACTTTTTCTATTAGTTTTTAAATGCCTTTAAGGCACATTATAAAGAGATATCCTTTGAGTCTATTGCTGTGCAAAACATTTTCTATTAATTTTTAAGTGCCTTTAAGATATGATATAAAGAATTATCCATGGTGTCCAAAGCCCCTCGCCCCCACCTAAATACTGCAGAATTTGGTTGCTATTCCAGTGGACTGTGGAGGCCTGACAGCCCCCCCCCCCAACTTCTACTTGTTCTCTCATTCATGCATATGCACACACAGACCCACACACACTTACATACATTCATACACAGACACACACACACACACACACACACACACACACACACACACACACACACACACACACACTGTCCTTACACCACTCATGCCTCTACATATACTCACACATGCAGCCAAACACACTCACAATCATACGCAAGCATCCCCCAACACTACACATTCACTAAACTATGTGTGTGTGTGTGTGTGTGTGTGTGTGTGTGTGTGTGTGTGTATATGTATATACATGTATCTGTGTGTGTGTGTGTGTATATGTATATATATATATATATATATATATATATATATATATGTATATATATATATATATATATATATATATATATATATATATATATGGGTCTAGGACAGTCTACTGAAAGACTGTTTCACCGAAAGTGAAACGGGCTGTCACAGTTTCGCGAAAACATTTTTTATCGTAAAAAAAGTGCTTTCGTGAAACTTTCGTAAAAGTACAAAGAATTGGGGGGAAGTGGTAGTGGGAGAGATCGGACTACAGTGGGGATAAGGGAATATTCCCTTTTCCCCACTGTAGTGCGATCTCGGAGTGAGAATATAAAAGTAGAGGGGTGTAGGGGATGAAGCCCCCCCACGTGAACCTGCGTAAACATGGTGTGTGTGTTTTTGTGTGTGTGTGTGTGTGTGTGTGTGTGTGTGTGTGTGTGTGTGTGTGTTTTACCTTCCGTTTACCGAAACTGCTTTTTCGGTGAAAGCAGTTTCGGTAAACGGTGTTCGGTAGGGTTGGATTCGGACAGTTGGTCTTTCGATCAACTGTCCTAGATCCATATATATATATATATATATATATATATATATATATATATATATGTGCTGATGTGTGTATAATATATATATATATATATATATATATATATATATATATATATATATATATAAAACACAGACAGAACAGCTGTCAACTAAATAACTGGCAACTATTTTACACTATACCATATATGTGTGTGTGTGTGTGTGTGTGTGTGTGTGTGTATACATGTGTGTGTGTGTGTGTGTGTGTGTGTGTGTGTGTGTGTGTGTATGTATGTGTGTGTGTGGATATATATATATATATATATATATATATATATATATATATATATATATATATATATATAAAACGCGCTGATGTGCATATATATATATATATATATATATATATATTCACACACACACACATGCACACACACATACACATATATATATATATATATATATATAGATAGATAGATAGATAGATATATAGATAGATAGATATATAGATAGATATATGAGAGAGAGAGAAATACATAGATATACAGCATGGAAGTGACTGAGATGTTTAAGCCAGAAAGCCTATGCATCCTGTTCGACATTTGAGAGAGAGTATTAGTGTTATCAGCTTTACTTTATTTTTGGTACTCAACGGATACTGTTTGTTGCATTCTCCATCTGTCTCATTTCATGTTACCTCTGCTGAATACTGTGTGTGTTATTACAAGTGAGCACAGAGAGTGCTGTTATAGAACAAACAGCACATTGTGTGATACAGTGCACTAATAAAGAATAACAGCATAGTGTGAGATGCAGTGTACTGTTATAGAGTAACCAGCATAGTGTGTTTTTATAGAAAAAAACAGCACAGTGTGTAACACAGTGTGCTGTTATAGAGTAACCAGTACAGTATGTGATGCAGTGCGCTGTTATAGAATAACCAGTGCAGTGTGTGATATAGTGTACTCAAATAGAGTAACCAGAACAGTGTGCTGTTACAGAAAAAAACAGCACATTGTGTAATACAGTGTGCAATCAAAGAAGAACAGCACAGTGTGCGATACAGTGTAGTGTTACAGAAAAAGAAGCACAGTGTGCGGTACAGCATGGTGTTATAGAATAAACAGCACAGTGTGTGATGCAGTATGGTGTTATAGAATGAGAAGTACAGTGTATGATGCAGTGTGATGTTATAGAATAACCAGCACAGTGTGTGATACAGTGCAATAAAGACAGTGTGCAATACAGTGTACCGCTATAGAATAACCAGCATAGTATGTGATACAGTGTACTCTTATAGAATACCCAGCACAGTGTGCAATACAGTGTGCTGTTATAGAATAGCAAGTACAGTGCACAATGCAGTGTGGTGTTATAGAATAAACAGCACAGTCTGTGATACAGTATGGTGTTACAGAATGACAAGTACAGTGTATGATGCAGTGTGATGTTATAGAATAACTAGCACAGTGTGTGATACAGTGTGATGTTATAGAAAGAAGAGCACATTGTGTGATACAGTGTGCAATCAAAGAATAACAGCACAGTGTGAGATACAGTGTAGTGTTACAGAAAAAGAAGCACAGTGTGTGGTATAGCATGGTGTTATAGAATAAACAGCACAGTGTGTGATGCAGTATGGTGTTATAGAATGAGAAGTACAGTGTATGATGCAGTGTGATGTTATAGAATAACCAGCACAGTGTGTGATACAGTGTGCTATTAAAGAATAACAGCACAGTGTGAGATACAATGTACTTTTGCAGAATAACCAGCACATTGTGTGATACAGTGCAATAACGACATTATGCAATACAGTGTACCACTATAGAATAAGCAGCATAGTGTGTGATACAGTGTACTCTTATAGAATACCCAGCACAGTGTGCAATACAGTGTGCTGTTATAGAATAGCAAGTACAGTGTACAATGCAGTGTGGTATAGAATAAACAGCACAGTCTGTGATACAGTATGGTGTTACAGAATGACAAGTACAGTGTATGATGCAGTGTGATGTTATAGAATAACAAACACAGTGTGCAATACAGTGTGCTGTTATAGAGAAACCAGCACAGTGTGGGATACAGTGTGATGTTATAGAAAAAAAAGCACATTGTGTGATACAGTGTGCTATTAAAGAATAACAGCACAGTGTGAGATACAATGTACTTTTACAGAATCACCAGCACAGAGGGTGATACAGTGTGCTATTATAGAATAACCAACACAATGTGCGATGCAGTATGCTGTTATAGAATAACCAGCACATTGTCTGCTACAGTGTAATGAAGACAGTGTGCAATACAGTGTACCGCTGTAGAATAACCAGCATAGTGCATGACACTGAGTACTGTTATAGAATAACCAGCACAGTGGGAGATACAGTGTGCTGTTATAGAATAACAAACACAGGGTTGAATATAGTATATCACCATAGAATAACTAACATAGTGTGTGATACAGTGTACTGTTATAGAAAAACAGCACATTGTGCGATACAGTCTGCTATTAAATAATAACAGTGCAGTGTGAGATGCAATGTACATTTATAGAATAAACAGCACATTGTGTGATACAGTGTAATGAAGACAGTGTGCAATACAGTGTACCACTATAGAATAACCAGCATAGTGAGTGATACAGTGTGCTGTTATAGAATAACCAGCACAATGTGAGATACAGTATGCTGTTATAGAATAACAAACACAGTGTTGAATATAGTATATCGCCATAGAATAACCAACATAGTGTGTGATACAGTGTACTGTTATAGAATAACCAGCACAGTGTGTGATACTGTGTCCTGTTATAGAATAACAAACACAGTGTGCAGTGCAGTGTGATGTTATTGAATAACCAGCACAGTGTGTGATATAGTGCACTGTTATAGAATAACCAGCACAGTGCACAATATACTGTGCTGTTATAAGGTAAGCAGCACAGTGTACAATAAAGTAGGGTGTTATAGAATAACAAACAGTGTGCAATACAGTGTGATGTTATAGAATAACCAGCACAGTGTGTGTGATATAGTGTACTGTTATATAATAACTCACACAGTGCTTGATACAGTATGCTGTTATAGAGTAAGCAGCACAGTGTGCTATACAGTGTGATGGTATAGAATAGCAAACACAGTGTATAATACAGTGTGATGGTATAGAATCACCAGCACAGTGTGCAATACAGTATGATGTTATAGAATAACCAGCACAGTGTCTGATATAGTGTACTATTATAGAATAACCAGCACAGTACATGATACAGTGTGCTGTTATAGAGTAAGCAGCACAGTGTGTTATACAGTGTGTGTATGATCTTACAGTTCAGTATCTCGTCTCTCTCATACCATCTCTCTATGTCTCTGAGCACTGTGCACTTTCCAAATACAGGTATCACAACTTGTTGAAGTGTGTCTACTTAGAATTAGTTTCTTTTTTCCCTTTCCATAGTTAACCCTTTTTGTCTGTTGGTGTGTTGACTATACAGTGTCTTCTTGCTCAGTGACTTAGAGGTCTTCTAGATCTTGCAGATATCTGAACACATTTTGTTGAAGTTGTGATGTTCAATGTGCCATTGTAATGGACATCCTGTGGTAGTACTTCTTGGGGTTCCACTCCTCTCCCGCTCCACTAAAACAAATGCTTACTCACAGGCATTGCAGTTTGTAAATGGGCAAGGCACAGTTACTCAGTGCAGTCTTCTTCTCCCACTACACCACAATCAGCACTTACTGCAAGGCTATGTAGGTTAGAACAGCTCAGATTACAGTACTGATGCTCAGTGCTGCCATTCCTTTCTCACTGCAGGAAGTGAGCACTTACTTTCAGTTTATGAATTACTCCATTATGAGCTCTGTGCCCAAGTTGCTATTCATACTACATGTGTCATGCAGCACAGAGTCACCATTCATACTACATGGGTTATTGCTGTACAGAGTCACCACATAATGCTACATGTATTATGCAGCATAGATCTCTCTAAATACAGTCTTGTGACCTTAGATATTTTAGCCATCTTTTGTCATCTGCTAAGTCTACCAATCACAAGAAGCCATTTTCTCATATGGCAAAGGCTAGACAGCTATCATTAGGAAGTGATTAACAATAAAACAAATAACAGAATATCTGCATGTTGATTGTGTTGAGCTATGTACCCTGCAGGCATATACTACAATCACTATATATTTAAATTTGGCTTAAAGAGTAGTTAATATTATATCCAGCTGTATATGAGTATATCAGCAGGAGAATAATATTAGGATTAATTATACCAAGGGACTACAATCATGCAAAGAAAAAGTTGTTTCTTGCCAATGTAAGAGTTCATATAATTAGTGAAACTCGTAGGAAATTCTGTAGTTTGGCTTCTGTCCCCAAGAAAGGTCTGTCACCCATGTGTTCCCTATTAAAAGAAATTACTAACTAAAGCCATTCCTCATGAGATATTTTGGGCTGTTATGCCCCATCTCCATCACTTTTGCTTATGTTTTCTGCTGAGAGGGGAGCATCTGTATCGTAATTTACAGGTTAAATTGAGGCTTGGGAAATCTTACCTCAGTTTTGTCATTACTCCTGTAGTGGTTGATATCTTGGTGTGACATGAAAGATGAATTGACAAAGTTTCTGGCTTTAATTAGTGCATTACCTCATAGATATGCGATAGCTAATCTAAAACGTGTTAGCTGACTGAGCAGTGCAGAGTACCTTTATGCATTCCTACTTTAGTCTAATTGAAGAAGTAATGCTTAATTTTGTGTTAGAATTTAAGGTACCACTTCACATTTTTGTGCCACTCTCTCAAGCTTTTATAGGAAATAATGGCAGATTTCAAAATAAGTCTTAGACATCTAGTGTAAGTTAATGCTCCCACTCCCTTCCCTAGTATGAATGCTGTCACTTCCCTTACTCATCTGTCAATCTAGTGAGTTATCCCAGCGATCTCACAATTTTGATTTATAGACAATGGTAGAAGTGGCAGGTTTCTGACTATGATAGCGATGCAGAACTTTCTAGAGTCAATTATAAATACAGTTACCACATTTTCCTTTAAATGGAACATTTATTATCAAAATGTGAGATATTACATGATAATCTGTACTCTGTATTGATAAAAAATTATTCTTTTTTTAAGTTGTATCAAAATAAAGTGTCTACTGTGGAATGTAGTTATTTTAATTGTTTTATAAAATCGTAAATTGTTTTTGGTATAGTGTCATGATCATCATTGTTTTCTGCAATATTTAAAAGAGAAAACGACTTTCAGAAATGTTGTATTTATTTTACTACAAATAGCAGGACATTTATGTTTTTGATAGGATGGAACTGCGTGAATCAAGGAGGACAATAATAACGCAGAGGTTAAAGGCACTGAGATGGTAACATGCTGTCTCCTACATCAAAGGTTCAGAGTTTGATTCTTTCATCTCCACTTGCTTTCTGTTTGACTTTGAGCAAGTCACTTAAAAAGACAGTGCTTCAGGGTCACCCCTGAAAAGGGACATTGTATCCAGTGGGTTTACTTGGTGAATAAGCAAATAATAAACTCTTATAAAGTCAGCCCTGTATGAAGAGAAGTTACTACTTCCTCTGGATACAATAAAATAACTGGCAGTGAGTATGGGTTCAAGACTGGGTGTTTCCATTGAAAAAAACACTTGTAAAAAAAGGAAAATAAATACTCACAGGAAACAAAAGCCCTAGTTTGTATATTACATAATATGGTATGTGTATGAATGCACTAGACAGGATTGCTATTTGAACTACTGTGTCAACCAGTGAAGGTGCCCATATCGTAGTGGATATGGCCAAGGGTCATGTGACAATGTGAGGTATTGCCAGGTATGCCAGGAGAAGTAGAGCAGTGGATGTGTAACATATGCCAGCACAGCTAGCTGGAATTTTGTAAAGAATTATATGTCAGTTGAATATCAAACTGATTCATACAAATGCTTGTGTTAAAAATTGTATTTGCAAAGCTTTTTGTGTTAAAAATGTACCAACAGTATGCCCTGCTGTAGAGAAAAAGAAATATACATGTATTAATGTAATTTTTTAAATGTATATGTTTTAACAGAGGATGCTGGAAGAGAAGAGGTTAATCACAAACTTTGAAAGTAGTTTGAAATTAAATTACCTGGCTTAAGCCATAAATATTGTATCTTATAGTTGTCAATGCAGCCAGAGAGAAAATGTCTGTACTTGGAAGCTTACTTTATTGTCATTAGGGTGAACTAATTGCTATTCTGGAAGAGTGCAGGTCTGAAATTGTTTTATGACTTCCAGGAGCTGCAGCAGATCTTTGCAAGGCTCAGTTTGTGTGTATTATTGACACATATGTGCTAAATCCTGACAGCTTCTAGTCAAGGGGGAAGCATGGGAACCAGAAGTCAGATGACCAGATGTATATGATGTCATTCTGTAATCCATCACTAAAAATAATGTTTAATACTAGGTGAGACTGAAGTCTTAGAGCACGATGTTTTTGGAACCTGACAAAGAAGGATCTCTCACCTACTTCATCTAGCCTTGCTCTACTAAGTAACCAAGGAATAAGAATTCTTTAGATCAGTCAGGAAAATATAGTGACATTAGTTAAGTATTGTTTTTTCTGTAACTGTGTAAACCTATCCACCCATGTTATTTTAAATATGTTCTGCGATTGAAACTCTTGTATTTATTTTAAATATATATTTAGTATTTTCATGTTATTTTATTATTTATTATTAAATATATTTAAACTTTTCATTTTGGCTGATCCTTTAGAAAATATTTTAACCTTTAAGAGCACTTAAATGCATTGGTGACACTATGGCCACTCCTGAAAGCCTGGCTGTTTGGTTAACATTACCATTTGTATTAATATTAATTTCACTCAATATAATTGGGTACCCTTGCAAGAGCCTTAGAGTAGCTAGCTTTTGAGTGTCTGTAGGTGGTGCAATTAGCTAATAGTCTGGGCAGAAGGGGGCATAGCTAGTAAATCTGTTCCAGCCTTTACCAGGTGTGTGTGTGTGTGTGTGTGTGTGTGTGTGTGTGTGTGTGTGTGTGTGTGTGTGTGTGTGTGTGTGTGTGTGTGTGTGAGTCAGCTGCTTGGAATAGGGATATGAAACACTGGTTTCATGGAGAGAGTGCTGGAGGACGTGGCTTGGACACTCAGCTAAGGACTCAACTCTATAACTGTACCAGTGGGGAGTCTTACTGGGGATCTGGAGAGAGAGAGAGAGAGAATCCAGCCCTTGGACTTTGTTCCCTGTGTGCTCTTAAGGGAAATTGTGGTTGGTGCAGAGAGCTGCAACTGGCAATACTGAGTGTATCCATTTTGTTCCAAGTGAATGTCCCTGTTGAGTGCCAGTGACAAGGATTCAGGCTCCTTTATTACTGGCCCAGAGAATGGACATCACATATTGGTGAGCCGTGGTGTAGATATTAATTAAACTTCTGTTACCTGTAAACAGTTGCCAGTAAAGCTGTGTGTATTCTTGGCAGCTGCAGGGTGAACATTCAGAGTTTCATTTCACAATAGTTTTACTTATTTTTTGTTAGTTTAATTTAGTCAGGGTTAAGCAGGCAATGATGTCAGCAGGGGGTTATAGCAAGCTGACAAAGAACCAGTTTGCCAAGGTGTGGGAAGCCAAAGGACTGGCACATGCCAACCTGACTGAAGAGGAAATGATTTCAGCCTTAGTCATAGCTCAGACCAGCAACCACAGGATAACCAGTCTGGTGATGAGGATCCACAGCCCTCAGAAACAGGACAGTTCACCTTTTCCTCAGAGGACTTGAAAATCCATCTGCATTAAAAAAGACTTGAACTGAAGGCCAGATGTTTGAAATTAGAATCAGCAGAGATACTGTGGCATGCAAAACAGATGGAATAAGAATCAGCAGAGAGAGTGTGACATTTAGAGGCTGAAGAAAATGAGAGACTGTGGTGTTTGTAGGCTGAAGAAAATGAGAAGCAGTCTCAACATGAGTGGGAGGTGCTGACTCTTTCCCAGGGTCACAGAGGTAATGGAGAAGGGAATAATCAAACCCCAGAAGCAATAAAGGTCAGTAAATTTCTTCCACAATTTATAGAGGGTGATAATTTTGATAGTTTTATTCATATATTTGAAAGAGTATGTAAACAGTATAATGTTGACCAAGGGTTCTGGGTACAGTTCTTGACCCCCCCCCCCTTAGTCCATGGTAAAGCTGGAACTGCTATTTCTAAATTGTCTGATATTGATTGTTTAAACTATGATAAATTAAAGAAATGTTTACTTTAATGTTTTAAGTTAACACATGAAGCTTAAAGGAAAATGTTTTATGAGCACAAACACAAGGCAGATGAAAGGGTCTGGGATTATATTGCTCAGTTAAGCATTTATTTTCATAGGGAGTGAGTGGGTGTTAGCTCACCACTCTTGAAGGGCTGTCAGATTTTTTGTTGAGGGAAAAGCCCTTAGCACTTTGCCTGAGGACATGAGAATCTGGTTGGCAGACCAAGAATGCAACTCTGCAGTTGAGCTGTGGAAAAAGGGGGATTTCTACTTAGCAAGCAGGGCATCATTGCACAAGAAGGGGCTACCCACTGCTGCACATGCATATAAGGGAACTCATGGTGGGCAGCCTAAACCACCCCAACAGAGTCTACCAGTAACAGGGGAAGCCAATAGTTCAGATACACAGCTAGGATCAAGGCTTAAATGTTTTAAATGTAATCAGTGGGGCCATGTATCATACAGCTGTCCATGGAGACAAGGTGGGGAACAAAGGGTGGGGGAACCAGCAAATGGGAATAACAGTTTGCCAGTGGTAAGTTGTCTGAAGACAATTGGGGTACCAACCTTTCACCAGAGGATATGTCCTGTCTAAGTGGATGGAAAACAGGCCACTGCTAAGAGAGACACAACCTCTAACATAACCATTGTGAAACCTGCAATGGTTAAAGAGGAGCAGTACTAGCTTGGGCAGCCCACTCCAGTCAGAGCTTTAGGAGGGTCCCCATTCCAAATGTTTTTGGTCAGGGTAAACCTTGACTGAGAGGGTGGAAAAGGAAGCAAGCAAATAGGTGTGGTTGAGGATATCCCTGCAAATGTCCTGATAGGGAATGATTTTGATAATGCAGTACCCTGTGTGCATGCAGTTACATGCAGTTAGGCTTGGAGACAGGCACATGGATTTGATAGGGAGAAACCCAGACAGACCCCACACCTAAAGCCAGGGCTGGGCTGGTGAGGTGGCTATTTCAAGGAGGATGCTAATCTGTAGCAGTGACCCTGGAGGTGAGTCACAGCTGCTGGTATGTACTGATGTACCCTTGGATAGGGTGAATGCAAGGGCAGAGGTGAGTGGCAGTATCCAGGCTGACAGTGAGGCACCACTGTCAGAGGATACCAGAATTCCTGTGGAAGGGGAGCTGGGAAGAGTTACAAAGATATAGTTGAGAAAGGATCAGTTTTCAGACCCTACATTACATTGCTGGAGGGAGGTAGCTATGGAGGAGCCTGAATTTCATGAAAAAGGGGAGTCTGCATACTGGGACAAAGGGTTACTGTATAGAAAATGTACCCCTGATGGAGAGCTAGAGGGTGAGGTAATACAGCAGTTGATAGTGCCTAGATCCTACTGTCTGGCACTTCTAGCCATAGCCCATGGCATTCCTTTTGTAGGTCATATGGGCATAAAACATACAAACAGATGTATAGTGCAGAACCTTTACTGGCCTGGGATTGCAAGGGATGTAACCGGGTACTGCAGGACTTTTGAGTAGTTCCAAAAAGTAGACAAGACAGGAGAAAAGGTCAAAGATGCTTTGATGCCTTTGCCTGTATTTGAGGAACCATTTCAGAGGGTAGGTCTATGGGGCATCTGAGTTCTCCAATTTTTTTTCCACAGGGAAGAAGTATATCCTGTTGGTAGTAGAATATACTACTAGATACACAGAGGAGGTGGATCTCTCCTCCTTTGAGGCAGAGAAGGTGGCGAATGATTTGTTAGAGATTTTCAGCAGGGTAGGTTTCCTGAGAGAAAAAGTGACTGACAGAGCTACCAATTTGATGTCAGACCTGATGACTTGTCTGCGGAAGCAATGTGGGATGAAGCACCTAAAGACCACCCATACCACCCCCAGACTAATGGTCTGATGGAGAGGTTAAACTCTACACTAAAGACCATGCTACAGGCATTTTCAGACCAATTTAAGAGAAAGTGGTACAAATATTTGCCTCATCTTCTGTTTGAATACAGAGAGGTACCCCAGGAATCCACAATTTTTTGACCCTTTGAGTTGCTGTATGGGCATAGTGTGATGGAGCCTTTCAATTTGATTCAAAATGAGTGGGAGGGTAGCATATGTCCTAAACCTCAGGACATGATGTAGGGAGCTCATAGGCTTGGTCCTGGATAACCTGGCAGGAGCCCAATACCAGAAAAATGCCTGGTATGACAGGAATGCTCAAGCCCAATAGTATGTTAAGGCAGGTTATGTTTCTCATTCCTGTCAGACACAATAAGCTGCATAAAGTTTGGAATTGAGCCTTCAAAGTGGTATGGAAGGTCAGTAATGTTAACTACATGGTAGAACTGCTAGGCAGGAGGCAGGAGCACAAATTGTACCATGTTAACATGATGAAGCCTTATCATGATAGGGAGGCCCTTCTGCTGATTATTTGCAGTGGATGACAGGAGGATTCTGAGGGGGATCTATGGCTGGTACGAGCCAGCCAGCAAATGCCAAGTTACAATGGTAGAGCCTAGGGTTGCAAGCATATGATATGACAGTGCAGCACTGTAGTGGGGTCAGCAATGTCACTTCAGATGGGATCTCAATACTAGGAATTGGTTATTGTATTCCCAAATAGGTTCATTCCTCTCAAGCAATGTTTCTTAAGGGTCACTTGAAAAACTATTTGAGTCTTCAAGGGGGAGAGATGTGATGATGTGAAGTATTGCCAACTCTGCCAGGAGAAGCAGGCAGTGGATGTGTAAAATATGCCAGCAAAGCTAACTGGAATTATGTAAAGAATTATTTGTCATTTGTATATCAAACTGATTTGTACAGATACTTGTGTTGAAAAATGTATTTGTAAAGCTGCTTGTGTTAAACATGCACCAACAGTGTGCCCTGTTGGACAGAAAAAGAAATATACATGTATTATTGTAACTATTTAAATGTATATGTTTTAACAGAGGATACTGGAAGAAAAGAGGTCAATCTCAAACTTTGAAAGTAGCTTGAAATTAAATTACCTGGCTTAGGCCATAAAAAATGTATCTTACAGTTTTCAATGCAGCCAGAGACAAAAATTATGTACTAGCAAGCTTCATGCTTTGTCATTGAGGTGAACTAATTACTATTCTGGAAAGGTGGGGGTTTGAAATTATTTTATGACTTCCAGGAGCTGCAGTAGATCTTAGCAAGGATGTGTGTATATTATTGACACATATGTGCTAAATCCTGACAGTTTCTAGCCAAGTGTGGAGCATGGGAACCAGAAGTCAGATGACCAGACGTATGTGACGTTATTCTGTAATCTATCACTAAAAATAATGTTTAATACTAGGTGAGACTGAAGTCTCACAGCACTCTGTTTTTGTAATCTGACAAAGAATGATCTCTCTCCTACGTCATCTTGCCTTGCTCTGGTAAGTAACCAGGGAATAATAATTCTTTAGATCAGTCAAGAAAATATAGTGAGATTAGTTAACTACTGTTTTTTCTGTAACTGTGTGAACCTGTCCACCTGTGTTATGTTTAATATTTCCTGTGACTGAAACTATGGTGTTTATTGTAAATAGATATTTTGTATTTTCATGTTATTTTATTATTTATTATTAAATATATTTCAACTTTTCATTGTGACTGGTCCTTTAGAGAATATTTTAACCTTTGGGAATACTTATATCTATTGGTGACACCATGGCTACTCCTGAAAGCCTGGCTGTTTGTTCAACATTACTATTTGTATTAATATTAATTTCACTCAGTATAATTGGGCACCCTTGCAAGAGCCTTAAAGTGGCTGGCTTTGGATTGTCTGGTGGCAGTGTAACTACCTTATAGTTTGGGCAGAAGTGGGCATAGCTACTAAATCTCTGCCAACTTTTCCCTGTGTGTGTGTGTGTGTGTGTGTGTGTGTGTGTGTGTGTGTGTGTGTGTGTGTGTGTGTGTATGCGCAAGTGGTGTGTGTGTGTGTGTGTGTGTGTGTGTGTGTGTGTGTGTAATCTCAAAGAGAGTGTGTGTCAGCTGCTTACAGCAGGTGCAGAAAGCACTGGTTTTACAGAGAGGATGCTGGTGGACATGGCTTGGACACTCAGATGAGGTCTTATCTCGATATCTGTACCAGTGGGTAGTCTTACTGGGGATCTATAGAGTGAGAGAAAGAGAGAAAGAGAGAGAGAAAACCCAGCCCCTGGACTGACTGTGTTCCCTGTATGCTCTAAAGGGAAATTGTGCTTGAGACAGAGAGCTGCATCTGAAAATACTGAATGTATACAGTTTTGTTCCAAGAGAACATCCTTTTCTAGTGCCAGTGGTGAGGATTCAGGTTCCTTGATTACTGGCCCAGAGAGGGGATGTCACAGGTCACGTTTTTATATGGGTATAACAACAGACTTAATGACTTTTGAAATATAAATGGATGCTGTATTTTCATACTACCCTTTATCAATTGTGTGAAAATTAATATTAAAACAAAAATAATAACATTTCAGTGTTAATAAATACATTAATAATGTTAAATACAACAGAATACAAATAAGTATATTTAATCAATTTTCAATGCCTGCAAAACTGTTTATTCTTTGGTTCCCTCCCCCTTTGCTTTATACCTTCTGGACTTATTTCCCAATGCTCTCATCCATTGCAGTGTCTTCAAGCCATGCCTTTCATCCCCAGGCAATGGTCTCCACAAAGGCAAGGGTTTTGTACATTATATCCTACTCTCTTGTCCCTCCCTCCTCCCCCACACTCATCCTAGAACATCTGAGGGCTACCCACCTCATTATAGACCACACCACCCCGCAGGGAGTTCCAAGATGAATAGGTTCATAGGTTCATAGGTTCATACTAGGCTATCTGCCCAAGGGCATTTATAAGCCTAGCCCATAGTTATGTGGCTTTCGCCACCCCTTTAGTTTGAATAAAAACTATGCCTATCATTTTTCTGTGCCTCTGTCAAGCAGTGACACTGAAGTAATCCCTGGGGTATATCTGCGATCTCCCATCCATTGGTCAAGATTCCTCTTGAACAAGGCCAGCGAGGTGCTCTGCCTCACATGTACCGGGATTTTGTTCCACAGCATAGGAGTCTCTGGGTGATGAATCTGTCCCTCCAGCACGTTCTATTTATAACCGTGTCAAGGTTTAAGTCTCCGCCCTTGTGGTTCTGAGGGATCTAGATTTTTGAGGTGAAGCATATTCATCAAATCTGGGTTTGACATGGCCTTATATGTCAGGCACAGGTCACCTCTGAGCAAGCGGTATGAGACTGAATAAAGCTGGAGTTCTTTCAGTCGGGCAGCATAAGACATATTTTTGAGACCCTTTATCCTTTTGGTGAGGAACTTTTGGGGCCTTTCAAGCTGCATCAGGTGTCTGGTCAGATACATTCCGAACGGGGCATTGTACTCAATCATAGGTCTAATGAGTGATGAGTACAGGGGGACGATGACCTCCCTTGATCTAGATGTGAATCCCTTCATGATCAGGTGGGCGATATAGAAGGTTTTCCTAACTACTTTAGCAACATGAGTGTCAAACGAAAGACTACTGTCAACTTGGGTCCCCAGATCCCTGATGACTTTTTCTGTGCTCAGTGGATTGTCACCTTTCCTGGTAGAGGCACATTTATCCCTCCATTCTTCCATCCTTGTACCTCAAATTCCCAAGTCCTTCATAAGGACAGGGTTCAAATCCACAGGAAGTACTCTGGCAGAGTCCATCCTTGTACCTAAAATTCCCAAGTCCTTCATTAGGACAGGGTTCAAATCCACAGGAAGTACTCTGGCAGAGAAAGGCTTCAGTGTCTTTCACACATTTAGACTATCATCTGCACAGAAAGAGACAAAAGATGGAGGAGTCTCGATTTACATTAGCAACAACTATACCTCTAGCTGAACAGGACAATGACCTGGAGTTTATCCTCATGCAAATCACCACAGACAAGTCCAATACTATATCCTAGCAAGTTATAGGTGACCCTCTGTGTCCCTAAAATCCCATAGCTCACATCTAAACCTACTGGAGACTTTCACCATTAAATAAAATACCCTATTTATGCAAGACTTTAATTACCCCTCTGTAGACTAGGAGACATACACTGCATCATATTCACATGAACAATGATTCCTGGACTTGATTAACACAGATAATGTACAGAGCCACCAGAGGTTCAAACATACTGGACCTGGCATTCACCAGTATGGTAGAGGGCTGAACCCCCACCACAGTGTTATGTTCTCACTGCTGAATTTGGACCACAAAGCTGTCTCCATCAAAATAAAATCAACTCAGTAATCCCAGCAAACCCTGTAACAGTTAGGAACTATTCCAAAGCAAACTGCACTCTATTAAGTGATAGTATCTCATAATTCAATGTCCTCCCAAACCCAAGTTCACAACAACATATGCAGAATTATTTACAGAGGTCCTGTGCAATCACATAAGTGGCTGTATATTGACTGCTGTACCTACTAGAAGTAAGCCTAAACTAAACTCTGAAAACAAACCACACTGGTGGAATCCCAACCTTAATAGAGTATAAAACAGAAGGATAAAAGTTATGGCTAAAATCAGGAAGAGAAACTCCCATAATAATAGGAGCTCTCTAATTAAACTAAACATGACAATTAGAGGATTAATGAAGTCCAACAAGGTCAGTTATGAGGTCCAGATAGCCACACAGGCTAAAGACAGCCACGTGACCTTTTACTTCTTTGTCCAAAACTTCAAAGGCAGCACACATCAGTGTGCCAAACTTTTGGTCAGTGGTGCCACCTTCAGAGAGCACAGCAACATAGTGAATTTGCTGGCTGAAAAATTCATCTCATACTTCACCTCTTACTCCCCCCCCCCCAGCTCCCTCCATGAAATACTTACTAGCATACCCCCCCCCCCAAATATTAACAGGGAGCAAGTCCTGACAATGCTTGTGAAGGCCAAAAACACTGCCTCAAGGGTCTCTGACAATGTCACAGGATACCTCCTAAATCACTAGAAATATGACCTATCAGGACCATGAGAGTCAATTTTTAACTATAGTTTCAAGACAGGCTTTGTACTACTAGAATGGAGGACTGCAACAGTTATCTCACTTCACAAAAGTGGACCATCAACTGACACCGGAAATTGAAGACCTATTACTCTGCCTAGCTTACTGTGCAAAGCCATGGAATAAGTTATTATGAACGTGATCAATAAAGACATAGGCCATCTTCAGACACTGAACCCAACCCAGTGTGCCTTTGTCTAGTGACGATCATGCCTACTTAACCTGGAGAACTTTTTTGAGAAGGTCACAAAGGCAATGAATGAGGGGAAAATAGTGTATACCTCCAACTGGACCTGGCTAAGGCATTCGATTCAATACCCCACTCAGGTATAGTTGACAAATTCTCCAAACCGATCATAACTTGCTGGATTGCCAACTGGCTCAAAGACAGGACCCAGGAAGTCAGGACTGGTTATACCACCACCACTAAGAGGCCTGTCACCAACATGGTACCTCATGGCTCCAAGTCTACTTGGCATCTACTTCTCAGAAGTAAAGGTTACTGTCAAGGGCCTTTGGCTGACTAATTTCACAGATGACTGCAAATTGGAAATTGGGAGCTATCATAGATTCCCCCCATGACACACATATCTTGCAAGAGGGTCTAACACAGACAAATGACTGGTGTCAAAGTCACAAACTAAAACTCAGTGCCAATAAATGCATTATAATGTCTTTTGGCAAAACTACCACCCTGACTGCTTACTCCATAAACACCCATAAGAGATGACCCAGTAGTCAGAGATCTGGGAATATATGTAAACAGCAATCTGATATTTGAACAACACGTGGTCAAAATAGTAAGAAAATCATTCTATGTTCCATAGCTTGTAAGTAAGAGCATGGCATCCAAGTCCAAGGAAGTCATTTGCTACTCTACTCGGCCCTTAAAAGACCCATGCCCACTTCAACATGTAACTCACCAAACATATGCAACAGCTGGAATGCCCACAAAAGATCCTTACAAGGAGAATCCAGTGTATAAACACATTGTCCTATGCAGATTGCATTAAAGTCCTGTGTTAGTCTGACACAAGTTACTGAAAGGTAACAAAAATGAGCAGAAAAGAAGTGTGAAAATAATTAATACCTGAACCAAAATATAGTGTGTTCACATTTTGACAGAGCACAAAAACACACACAGCAATCTTTAACTCATTCACTACACTGGAGCTCAGGAAGTTTGTACTGTAACTTAGAATGGGCGGAGCCTAAGCCATTTGACAGAATCAAATTATGTCCGCGCATTTCAAACACATGTTCATATCTCTGGAACAATATGGATTATGAAAGAAGTACTCGTGGCAAACTGTTCAGCACAAGCTATTTTTATAGTGGTAGTATTCTTCAGGTTCTAGGTCTTAAATCGAAATTTGTAAATCAAGTAAATACAGTAACTATTACATTTGTAATATTTTTTAAAATACTTACAATACCCAGCAACCACTCAAGTTACCCACATACTATCAGCAGCATTTTATTCATCTAGCCGAGAGCTTTCATATGAGACTAATGAATTATGTCTGTTAATTGGTTGTTGAGATATTTAGAAAAATTTGAAAATTATATTTATATAAATTAATATCATAAAAACCACAGTTAATATCTATTTACCTGACAGATGTTAAAATATTAATGCAGTTAAGTTTGCCATTGTGTAAGCTTTAAGATAAAATCTTTTAAGACCTTGTACAAAGCATGCTTTTGGAATTATTGATGCAAACACGAGTAAGCAAAATTTGATGCTTAGAGGCATCAGTAGGAGTTAAGTGCAGATGCACCTGGATGTGTCACTCGGATGTAATGAGTTAAAAGGCTCTTTATTCAAACTTTAAAAGTGAAATTAACGCAAAATTAACTACAGTGTTTTTGTCCTCAAACTAGGACTTCATCAGACCATGTAAAAGTGCTTCCATATGCATGTTTGGATACCCTCTCATGATCCCATCATTTCTTTACAATTCATACAAGTAGTAACTGTTGAAATCTAATTAAAAATACAAGTGGATTTGATCAAATTTAGTACATAAAAATATATAAAAAATGTACTAATAATGTACAATTACATAAAGCCAGTTAGACAAATATTTAAGTACATTAAAAATATTAAAAATATGTTCTAAAAATGTGATAACATAATCGAAATCAATGCACAAGAGATGTAAAAAAACAGTCTTAACCTGCTTTGAAGGAACAAGTATTCTAATATACATAAAAATATACAGAATATAGAAGAAACATATTTAAAGTTTAATTAGATAACAACTACCTCATAAGAATCCAATGACTGTAATGTAATAGGAAACTATACACGTGTAATAAAAAATATCTTTCCTACCTTATGTTGTCTATTCTCACCGCCCCCTTCCTCAGGTTGTACTAAAAAATACAAACATATAAAGTACTATGAACAGAAAAAGTAGGGCATTAATGTAATAAGTTGTTATCCTAAGTGTAAAGAGGTATAACATAGATGCATGTTTGTATAATATAATATAAGTCCTTCTGATTACATAATAATTGGTTTTGGGTTTAAAATTTTTAACTAGACCTGGGTTAAAATACCTTATAATCTGGCTGTGGAAATTTGAGGAAATGCATAAAAAAGCAGGCACAGGAAAACATAGGACAAGCATATCCAAGGAAAAACATTGCACATGCATGTGTACCCAACACAAGATAGACTGTAAGTCCCCTGCGAGGTACAAGCACCAAGGCCCAACATACGCACATGTGCAGTGTGCATTGCTGATGGCTATTAACATATTTGTGTGTAAATAACCCAAACAGCACAGTAATGTGCAACAGTTAAACAGCAATTAGCATAGATGCATAACAAAACTAGGGCTGCATATCACATACCTATATATATATATATATATATATATATATATATATATATATATATACTGCCATGAAAACATAAGACAAAAGGTGGCATACTCACCGAAAGTGATAACAAAATAACTCTAAGATAGAGGGAAGCTTCTCTGTTCATCAGTGAGAGTGGTGAGCTTTGGAACAGCCTATCTGTTGCTGGAGGAGTGGTTTCAGCTCAGAAACTGTAGCTTTGTTGGCCATTTTGGGCTATTTCTATCCCTTTCAGCTTTCTGTTTAATAAACAGCATTTGTGCGATTGTGCGCATTGAGCAGCACTACTTAGCTAAGGTTAAACTATTCCCTGCACCATAAAGTCTGCTCTTCAGTTTTTCTTTTAGAACTAGCGAGTTCCTTAATATTAGCACTTGAATCTGCTTTTCCGTGCTCAGCATTGGTTCAGATCTGTCTGTAGGCAACAAATAAGCTACAAATTACTGAAGCACTCAACCTTTCTCATTTCCTAGTGGTTAACAGTTTTGTACTTATCCTCCTCAAGTTACCTCAAGGAAAACAGCTCTAGTACTTACTTGCCTCACTTGTCTAGAGGAAAATTGTGATTACCCTGACATGTCTAAGGGACAACTCCCAGTGTTCTCTTCTATCTACCTGATGAATCTGGGCATCTTGGGGCAATGTAACAATTGCCTCATGTACACTGACAACCCTCTCCTACTACCACCCAACTCTACAACCTGTGAGAGATGTATTTATCTTGCCAAACTGGAGGCAAAGCACTCTCAACCCAAGACTGAACTTCTCAGTAACAAGGAGAAGGTAAACACTTGCACCACACCACGCTCATCACATAGTCCCCCTATATGTACACCACCTAAGCCCACACATAGATATACAAAAACATTCTTGGAGGCTCTCAGTAAGATACTGCTCAAGCAAAAGAGACCTCCAAAACAGAAACGCAAGCAACCTCCACCACTCAACACAACCCAAATGATACATAACACACAGACCCAGTGTGCCACTCAACTACTGCCCATAAGGCAAAACAAAGTGCCCAACACATTAGTCATAGGTGACTCTATAGTCAGACACACTAATGCTCCCCTCACTAGAATAGACAAGGAGAAAGTTACTGTTAGCTGCCTGTCGGGAGCCAGGATCCGCCACATAACCCACACACTCAGGTCACACTACAACAAGTAAAAATATGAGTCAGTCATTGTCCATGTTGGTGTGAACTACCTGAGATGTACCTCTCTGGACTACATGAAGAGACATGGAGGAGATCTCTGATCTTTTAATCCAGACAGGTATGTCCCTAGCCCTGAGTAGCATCCTATATTCGACCAGAATGATACTACAGTACAGGGACAAAATGATTGACTTCAACAATTGGCTAAGCTTCTGGTGTCATTCTAAGTGGATCCAGTATCTGTCTGCCTGGGACAACATGGTCAACAGGCCATGATGCTTCACCAGAGATGGCCTGCACCTGTCGCCCCTGGGATTCCAGATACTGGCTAAAGCTCTTGCCACCCCTATAGTGCTGTTTTTAGCTAAGGTTCAAACAATAAATTTACCACCACAGCAGATACAGGCAAGCAACAACTGAGGGTAATGCTACTCAATGCTAAAAGTCTAAACCTTAAAATCCACTCATTCGAGGCTCTCCTTAAAATGAAGAACATCAATATCTGTGCAGTGACTGAAACCTGGTTCAAGGCTCCAGAGAGCACCCCTGCAGTACCAGGATACAACTCATAAAATACCTTTCGGCCATCTAACCAGGACCGAAACACCAAGGGTGGTGTTGTATCCATACTCATTAAGGATATCCACACCTCCAGGCTAGTTGCCCAACATAATGCATCTGAAATTATCCAAGTGCAACTAACTCTGGGCAAAACTGCAATCCATATTGTAGCTTGCTACAGATCCCCCACCATGCCCCAGGATTCCCACTCCTCTTTTCTTGATATACTGGAAAATATTAGGGTGCAACCAAACACCATAACAATGAGTGATTTCAACTACCCCAATATTAACTGGGAAAACTATTCATGTACCAACTCCTTCACTCAATGCTTTCTAGAATTCATAAACTCCAATGCCTTGGATCAACTTATCCACACCCCCACCAGGGGCAATAATATCCTACACCTAGTCATTACCAACATGAGTGACCGGTGTTCCACATGTGAAGTCAACTCCTCGTTGGTCAGATCTGACCATAAGCTAATAATCATAGATTTCCAAATCCCGCCCCCACTCCCCCATCAAGGAAACCACTGTAAAAAATTTCTCCAAAGCCAACTTCATGCTTCTTAAGACAGAAGCGGTAAACTTCATGACACCCATGCAGATGGACAATACAATTACGACTGCCAAATCTTATACAAATGCACTCTATATGCACTTACATAAGTGCATGGGTCATGCTATTCCTAGCAGAACTAAGTCGCTATCCTCAAAAAAAAGGAAGACAATCTGGTGGTCCCCTGGTATAAACAAACTCTACAAGAAAGAAGAAACTTTTGCAAAAGAGATTAAAATCCCATGAGTGGAGGAGCGCCCTAGTCAGTCTCAATAAGAAGCTGAGATCCCTCATAAAATCCTCCACAGCCAGCTATGAAAACAAGATTGCCACTGATTCTAAGGACAACCACAAAGCATTCTATAGCTATGTCAAGAATCTCAGTGGCAACACCCAGATCTGCTCTGAGTTACAGCACAATGGCATGAAAATTATGAAACCAAATTCTGGCTGATAGGCTCAGTGCCAACTTTACCCCCCCCGCACTCCCTAAAGGGCACATATCCATACCGGAAGAATGCAGTGCCCCTGCAATCACAACTGGGCAGGTAAAAATTGCACTCTCCAAACCCAAGAACACAGCATCCATGGGACCGGACAACATCCCAGGCTGCGTTCTACATGAACTAAAGAACAAACTGGCCCCATACCTAACCACCATGTTCAATCGCAGCCTCACATCAGGCTTTGTACCCACTGAATGGTGCACAGCAACAGTTATACCACTCCACAAAGGGGGAGCCACCATGGACCTTGGGGACGATCACCCTATTAGCCTGACGAGCCTGGTTTGCCAAGCCATGGAACGTATCATCATGGAACTAATCAACAAAGACAATGGTAACCTCCAAACTCTGGACCCCACCCAGTTCAAGTTTCTGAAGGGCAGATCATGCCTCCTGAACCTGATCGACTTCTTTAAAACAGTCACAAAAGCCATAGATGAGGGTAGGCCATTCACACAGCCTATTTTGACCTTGCCAAGGCTTTCCATACTATCCCCTATTAAGGTATCATAGATAAACTCACTAAACTGGATATAAATCCATACGTCACAAGATGGGTTGCCAACTGGCTCACTGATAGAACCCACACTGTAAAAGATGCAGACTCCAAATCTGACTTCAAACCTGTGACAAGTGGAGTACCACAGAGTTCAGTCTTGGGTCCTCTCCTGATTGGTACCTACTTCTCTGAAGTGCAGGCTAACACAGAGGGCCTCTGGCTGATGAAGTTCACAGATGACTGCAAATTAGGTAATATAGTCGAGTCCCCAAACGACGTGGACATCCTACAGAAGGGTCTCACTGAGACTGATGCCTGGTGTCAGAGCAACGCCCTCAAGCTCAATGCCAAAACGTGCATTGTCATCCCCTTTGTTAAAAACACGGTACCCATGAACTACCACATAGGCGGCAGTCCACTTAACACCGAAGGTGTGATAACAGACCTTGGAACACAGGTGGACAGTAGTCTTTCCTTTGGTAATCACATCACCACAGTAGTCAGGAAATCCTTCAACGTGGCACACCTCATCATGAAAGGGTTCTCATCCAAGAAAAAAAGAGGTCATTGTTCCCCTCTACTCAGCTCTCATTAGACCCATTATAGAGTACAATGCTCCTTTTGGAATGTACCTCACAAGACATCTGCAACAGCTGGAAATGACACAAAAATACCTCACAAAGAGGATTACAGGACTCAAACAGATGCTCTATGCTGACCGTCTCAAAAAACTCCAGCTTTACTCTGCAGCATACCACCTACTCTGAGGTGATCTCTGCCTAACATTCAAAGCTATGTCAAATCCAGAGCTGTTGGACATGCTACACCTAAAGAAAACCCAATCACTATAAGCTACATGCTCCAGGGACCTAAACCTTGTCACCACAATAAACAGAACATGTTGGAGGGATAGATTCCTGTCCCAGAGACTTCCCATACTCTGAAACAAGCTACCTATCTATGTCAAGCAGAGTCCCTCATTAGCATTCTTCAAGAAAAATCTTGATGAGTGAATGGGAAATTTGAAATTCACCCTGCAGATCACTACTGTGGCTCTGCTCGACAGGGACAGAGGAAAATAATCTTCTTGGGTGGAGAAGCCAGGGAACCTTGTTGGCTAGACTTACATAGGCCCTTGGGCCAATAGCCTAGTACCTACCTATGAACTTATGAACCTATGTAAGTGTGTATGACTGGTCAAAAGAAAGTTGGGAACACACAACTATGGCACAACAGCTGTGGGAGAATTTCTCATTCACATTTACTGCATTACTGTGGGTGATTTGTGTGTTGTTGGTGTTAGGCACATACAAATATATGGCCAATACAAAGCAATGTAGCCACAGCGTACATAATGAAAGTCAGACATGTATGTTAACATGTGTAATACACAGCTAAGGTGTACACACATCAGAATATAAGCAATAGGCACGATGCAGTGGTATTTGCCATAACAACAAGGCCACACAATACAGGTACTCATTATTTGTGCCTTTCATAAGATAATGTCATTAAGTTCCAAAGGACATTGTCGGATGTCCATTCTTGTCATTAACATTATATAGCTAGGCAACAGGCAGATGTTAACACCAGAGGAATATGTTACAACATTAGAAGAAATCGCTGTTGTACATGGCACATAAATTAGCATTAAGCATCACACACAATGGCAGATTGCCAGTGTGACCTCCTGACACCCCAATGTCACCAACAGAGCGATGACATGTTACATATATGTGAACATGCACACCAAGACCAAAAACTGACACACCAATATGTGCAGAATATGCACATTTACAATTTCTCAGGAGAATGGCACTACAGTGGTATGTCTGTGGAATGGCAATAAATTTAACATGTGTAATGTAGCACATTTGCTTACGTTATAACCTTTCTAGGTATTCACATGATCTCTGCCACAGGACAAGTGTATCACTGTGGCTGGATGCTAACTGTGTCATACACGTCTGTCACATACCATGGCAGAGTAGATCAGAAATAACAATGTTATGGTTCATTGCATGCAGATGAGGCAAGCTACAAACAGATTGCATTAACACTTTTCCTGCTTGGCCATAACACTGTCTGCAGGAAATTGCCATAATGGTTAAAGTCTTTAGCTCCCATGGTAGAAGGTTTGATGCTGACCTCTGGCCAATGCCTGTTTGGAGTTTGCATGTCCTCCTTTTGTGTCTGTGGGATTCCTCCCACCTCCAAAAAAATGCTGAGTGCTTCCATCACATCTCAAACTCATCAATGAATGGAGCTGTGGCAGCAACACACACTCTGCATGGTGCCCTATAGGGGGAATGTTTATTTATTTATTACATTTGTTGACCAGGTATGTTCGACTGGGCCAGAGGCCCATTTTCAGTGGAGATCCAGAGAGGAAACCTCCACAGCAATACAAACAAACAAATATATAGTAACAACAAACATTAGTACCACAAAATTATTTACAACATCAGGAGACAGTACAATGCAATGTCCTGTTAAATATTAAGGAACCAGGGAGAAAACTCCACAGTAGTACAACACAATCAGTAGTACAACACAATCAAGTAGCAGTAAATATAATACAATCAGTAGAACTGTACAATTACTGTTGCAGTAACAGCCAAGTGGCAGTAGATATAATACAATCTGTAGAACTGTACAATAGTTCTAGGAATAGGAATAGTTGTACAGACCAACTGCTTTGGGCATCTACTGTGGTGTACAGTATCCTCAAGACAGGTGAACGTGGATCACAACAGGGCCAACTACTCAATGGTGTAAAATATGACTCTAGGTGAATAGGTCATGTTGACTAATGTCGCCAGTGGGCATGCCGGTGATAATTGGATTGAGGACCTGGCCTACTTTGACCTACTCCAACCTACATTAAGGACCTATGCTAATGGTGGGTTGTATGTGCCCCTGTTGGGCAGTGCATGGCTGCCATAAAGCCCAGCAGCCTTGGGTCAATAAGCTACTTGCTGGATGGTGTCTAGAGTTGCCCAGCTTGGGTTACCTGAGATATGTTCTGTTGAGCAAAAGCTGAATGCAGAACCAATTGACCTGCCAAACATGGACTACGAATTGCTACATTCAATGTAAGTTCACTAACAGGATGGAGTTTGGAAGTGGATGACATGATAGTAAAGAGGAAGAGGCTGGACATCCTATGTATCCAGGAGACAAGATGGAAGAGCAGTGCAGCAAAGCCACTTTGCTTGGGATCCAGAGTCTACTACTCAGGAGGGGGACAGATTAGAAATGGTGGGGGAAGTGTGGTGAGGGAGAGGTTTCAGAATACAGTGACTGATGTCATCAGATTCAGTCACAGACTCAGGGCAATCAGACTCCAGTGTAATGATCGGGGCAGTATTCATAATCTCAGCCTTTGCCCCACAGCAGGGTTGTGATAATGATGAAAACAGCGCATTCAGACAGCAGTGTCAAGAGCTACTAAATAAAGCGGGACAACATGAATTGGTTATTGATAATAGGTGACTTGACTGGACATATTGGGCAGACAAAACAGGATATGAGGACTACCTGAGGAGATGCTATTCTAAACTTCTGTCTGGCAAATGGCATGATAGTAGCCAACATATGGTTCAGAAAGAGTGACAGTCACAATGTCATATTCAAGAGTGGCCAACATGAAACTCAAGTAAACTTTTTCCTAGTAAGGAAAGGGCACTGTGATAGAATCAATGATTGCATAATCATCCCCAGTGAAATAGTCAGCCAACAGCATAAACCACTGTTTGCCAAAATCAGTTGCAAGCAGTGGGCACTGAAGGTTCTATGGTCAATAAAGACCAGTTTGAAAACCTGGAGGCTGACCGGAGAGAAAGCAAAACAGTTCAAGGAAATACTTGGGGCTGTTTCACCCTATGAAATGGAGGAAACAGGTGGAGTTAAAGAAGAATAGCAATGTCTCAAAACAGCAAGTGTGAGGACTACAGAACAGATATGTGGCTGAGCCAGGTATGGAAATAAAGTACATAAGGAAAGCTGGTGGTGGAATGCAGAAGTCCAAGAAGACATCAAATGGAAGAAGGAGTGCAGGAAAAGGTGAGAGATAGCAAAGACAGACTAAGCTAGGAATGAATACTGGCTGGTTAAAAAAGAGGCTCATAAAGGAGTTGCAATGGCAAAGAATGGGGCATCGCCAGCACTCTACTAGCTTCTGGAAAGTGACTCAGTAGGTGGCACAAAGAAACTACATCAGGTTGCAAGGCAAAGACAGAAAGATAAAGAAGATAGTCAGACGCCCTTCATAAAGGATGCCAGCAACAATCTGCTCACCAGTTCACAGTACATCAAAGGCAGATGAAAAAAATGATGAATGAAGAAAACCCCACAGAAGCTGTACTGCCCCAGGCAGCCTATAATAAGAGAAGAACAGGAGCCCACCCTACAAGAAGTAAGAACAGCACTAAGGAAAATGAAGTCAGGGAAAGCAGCAGGCTTAGATGAGGTCACAGCAAATATGATAAAGATGCTGGGTGAGATGGGGAGAAGTGACTCCTGAGGGTACTCGTAGCCATGTGTAGAAAAAGGCATATACCCGCTAACTGCTGATACATGCCAGTATAGAAGAACAAATGGGGCATCCACAGCCTGGGGGAATACAGAAGTATCAAAGTTCTGTTGCATTGTATGAAAGTTCTGGAAAGGGTGATTGATAAATGGATATGTAGAGTAGTACAAAGTAAGTCCAGGTTCATATCAATTTATTTATTTATTTATTTATTGCAGTTGGTTTACCAGGATAGTCCATTGGGCCATAAAGAACCCGTTTTCAATGGAGTCCTGGGGAGAAAAGCTCCAAAAAAGCAAAAAATATACATGAAACAGTAACAATATAGGTACAGCAGGTAGTAATGATAGTTATACAAAATGAGAAAGGAAAATATTTAAAATAAAATAGTCCAAATACAACAATTGATACAGATTGAGAAGAACATACAACAATACTACAGCAAATAAAGCAATTAACACAATTTGAGAGGAATCATAGACACTGAGGAAAGGTACAATGTAGTACTAAAGGATGTTGCATAGTGGGGGGAGTGAACTTAACAGCCTGTCTAGTCCATTCTATGCAATTCTATAGGAAGAGTAGGAATAATAATAATAATAATAATAATAATAATAATAATAATAATAATAATAATAATAATAATATAATAATAATAATATAATAATAATAATAATAATAATAATAACAATAATAACAACAATAATAATAATAATATAATAATAATAATATAATAATAATAATAATAACAATAATAACAATAATAATAATAACAATAATAATAACAATAATAATAATAATAATAATAATAATAATAATAATAATAATAATAATAACAATAATAATAATAATAATAATAATAATAATAATAATAGTAGGAATAATAGGAGGAGTAGAGAAGAAGCAGGAAGGAGCAGGGGGGGGTGAGAAGACAGAGTTAGTTATGTAACTAGATCAAGATGTAGCACAACTGATACAATGGTTGCAGTGAAAGAGATAGCTGAGTAGAAGCTAGATATGAGGAAAGAGTCCAACTAGGCATTCCTAGACTTGCAGAAAGTATATGACAAGGTCCCATGAAAGCTGATTTGGGCAGTCTTGTAGTGGCTTAAAGTCCCAGAAACATTGGTAGAATTAGTGTAAGCTATGTAGAATGACACAATTACTCACGTATAACAGTATTCAGTGTTACAGAGGCATTCCCAGTGGGAGTGGGTGTGCACCAAGGTTCAGTTCTGAGTCCATTGCTGTTCATACTGCTGATGGACTACATTAGCAAACTAAACTGCTGTATGTAAATGATGTGGCAGTACAGGCAGAGTCTGAGCAAGAACTCCAGCAAAGGACAGGAAAATGAAATGCAAAACTGAAGGCACACAGGATGCAATGGAGGAAATCAGAAAAAAATGAGATCTGAAATAGAAAGGAAGATAGTGGAACAGGTTAACAGTTTCAAGTATCTTGGAGGGGTGGTTCAGAAAAAGGGTGTAGATCACAGTGTCTGGTATACCTTTAAGAAGCATTCCAGTCAGTGAGCACATGCATAGAAGCACTGAGCACGTGCAAGCAAGACTGCCATTTTGAGTGAACAATCAGAGAGAAAGCATGCACGTATGAATTCATCAGTTAGTTAGTTCGTTTAATTTCACTGTTCCTGCCATCCATCCTGATGTGTTTGTATACAATAAACTACTTAAACAAACACCCAAGTCTTAATGTCTTCTTAATGTACACAAGAAGAGTGACATGGTGTCAGAATGGGATCCAGAATCACAACCATGAGCTAACCAGTTAGAAATGGAGAAATATACACAAGTGGATCATCCCTACTGCTCAAACAACTCACAAAATAGGTCAGAAACAATTTCCAGGTACTAAAATTCGGTTCAATTATTTATTTCGCTACAAATATAAAACGAAGCCTTCAGAAACAAAACAGAATTCTTATTAAATGAAATGTCTGATACTGTGACATATTGATAAAAATATTTGACATAATTACAAAAACATTTGAAACAATATTCAAATTGCATAAAATGTACAAAAAAGGGAAAATGACCGTTTTTTTGCTATGTGCTACTTTTCTGCACTAACTAAAGTTATTCAAAATATCTGAAGTGTGCAAAGTGTTGGCAAATGTGTGTAGTATTACAATGCAATTATTTTGCAAAGTAAAGTCATTTCAAAGAATATTTTGCAAAGTACATTTCAGAGAATATTTCACAGAGTACATGTTCATACATAATTACAAGGGTCAAGACTGTATTGTGTTTTACTATATTCTGAGGCCATGGCAGAAGGATTTCACAGACCCGCACCAGTTGTGTTTGATAACAATATTGCAGAAAACTGGAGAGTGTTTGAGCAGGAATACGATATTTTCATACACGGTATGTTTTCTTTCAAAGACCCACGTACAAATACATTTATTATGCTTAATTTAGCTTGTTCAGTGGCCATTGAAAGAGAACATTTATTTGTGTATGAACCTTCTGTTTTGCAGGGAAGTGGGAAGACCGCCATATTGTGGTACCAGCTGAAATGGGGGAAGACTCTGAATGCTTAAAACGTAAATTTAGAGAAATGTGTAACCCCCAAAAGAATATTACAATGGAAAGACACATTTTACTCAAGAGATCAAAAGCCTGGTGAAAAATTTGCTGCATATATAACCATCTTGAGAAATAAGGCTAAAACATGCAGATTTGATGATTTGAGAAATGAGATGATAAAAGACAGGCTTGTGTGTGGTATTAATAATAACACAGTGAGAAAGATTTTGTTTCAAGACAGTGATTTAACTTTGAATAAAGCCATCGAGATTTATCAGATATACAAGCTTATAGAGAGACACACAAGTATGCTTACAAATGAAAGGGCACATTTTCTAGAACCTTCCAAAGCTCATGTAGATGGTATGCAGCATGAGGTTAAGAGATACAGGCCTAAGGGCAAAGTCACTTCAGTAAAACCTAGAGATACTTCAGTAAGTCCTAAGCTGCATGCAGCAAAGAACAGGAGTGACTCCACAAAGCCCATAGCATACCCCATAGTCAACTGTTGTAATTGTGGTGGAAATCACAAACCCAAATGAGAAAAGTACTTAGCTTTTGGTCAGCCGTGCCATTCTTGCAATAAGTGGAATCATTTCAAAAGGTTTTGTAAATCAAATAAGGCACATTCTTTCATTAAAAGAAGGCATACAAAGAGGCAAGTTGATCAATTAGAAATCTGCAACCCTACTTTTTATGTTGATGGTGTGTCTGTGCTTGGTGAAACAGTCAATGCAGTAGATTTGTGAGCAAAGAATGAAATATTTTGTACTGTTCATATTAATAGGAGTCCCATAGAGCTCAAAGTGCAATGTTACGTCAGCAGAAACATTTGCTAGAGTAAATGCTGCAGAATAACTTGATTTGACAAAGTGTGCGAAGCTTGTTGCTTATGGTGGTGAAGAGATTCAAATAGAAGGCTCAGTAGTGCTTTTATGTTATTCTGCTGGGAACAGCTATGACTTGCAGTTTTATGTAGACAAGAGACACATGCAATCATTATTAGGCCTCAGAGACAGTTTGAAAATGAGACTGCTTTTATTTAACAAAGAAGGCCACCATGTACGTCTGAATGACAACAGCTTAAATTTTGCCGAAACTATCTTTTCTGTGTATGCTGACATTTTTGCAGACAAACTAGGCAAACTACCAGTTGTGTATTCCATGTAGTTAGACCCAGAGGTCAGCCCAGTTATCAGACCAACGTGGAAAGTTCCAGTGGCTATGCAGAGCAGAGTCAAAGCCGAGCTAGACAAAATGGTGCAGCTAGGAGTAATTTGTCCAGTAGAAGAACCTACTGAATGAGTATCCTCCATGGTAGTAGTTTATAAGAAAAGCACAGATGATATTAGAATATGCATTGATCCCAGAGATTAAAACAAAGCATTAAAAAGGCCTCATCGTCCAATGTGCACAGTTGAAGAAGTTTTTGCCCTCATGCCAAATGTCACTGTTTTTTCTGTCTTAGATGCAAAGAGTTCATTTTGGCAAATTTTGCTTGACCGAAAATCTTCATTGCTAACCACATTCGGTATGCCATTTGGGAGATACAGATTTCTGTGAATGCCATTTGGAATAAATTTTGCCAGTGAAGTCTTTCAGCATGTGATGGAGCAAGTATTTTCTGGCTATACATGTGCTATTATAATAGATGATATTCCAGTAGGAGGCCATGGTGAAGTCGAACATGACAGAAACCTCAAGAAAGTTCTGGAAAGAGCACATGAAGTGAATCTTAAGCTGAAGCCTCTGAAGTATAAATTCAGGCTATGAGAAGTTACTTATGTTGGTCATTTGTTTACCAGTTCAGGTTTACGCCCATCTTCTTCCAAGCAAACAGCCATTCATGAGATGTCAGCTCAAGACAATGTCCAAAGCCTTACAATGTTTTCTTAGTATGGTCAACTATTTAGGCAATTCCATTCCAGATTTAAGCCAACTTTCAGCACCGCTAAGAGTGCTGACACACAAAGATGTTATTTGGTCATGGTCAGAACAGCATCAAAGAGTATTTGATGGCCTGAAACAGAGAATTGCTAATCCACCAACTCTCAGCTTCTATGATGTTCACAAACCAGTTACTCTTTCCTGTGATGCTTCTAAGTTTGGTCTACTTGCAGTCATTCTTCAAGATGGTAGACCAGTAGCCTATGCATTGAGAATTCTTACCCAAACTGAGATGCAATATGCCCAGACTGAGAAAGAGCTTTCAGCAATTGGGTTTGCATGTTTGAGTTTCATGATAGTATTTATGGTCAACCTATCCAGACAGAAACTGACCACCAACCTCTAGTTACTATTTTGAGAAAGCCAATGCACACAGCTCCAGCCAGAATGCAACACATGATGTTCAAATTACAAAAGTACAACTTGAATCTTGTTTACATGAAAGGCAAACGTCTTTGTCTTACTGATACCTTATCCAGATCATCCAGAAAAAATACAGAAAACCATGAAAATCAGCTGCTGATTTTGAAGTCATGGAAGTAAGAAATTTTTCTTCCACACATCTTGATGAGCTTAGAACTCACACCACTTTAGATCCAAATCTCCAGAAGCTAAACCTCCTTATCAGTCAAGAATGGCCTTTCAAAAAATCTTGTTTAGCAATAGAAGCGCATCAGTATTTTCCATACAGAGATGAGATTTTGTCAGACAATGGTCTAATCATGAAAGGTCCTAAAGTGATTGTTCCCAGATCTTTGCAACAAGACTACATTCAGATCTGGCATCATGACTACCCCGGAACTGATTCTACCAAAAGAAGGGTGAGAGGACTAGTATTTTGGCCTTCTGTGTCAAGAGATATTGAGAAAATACTTTCATCTTGTTCAGTATGTAATAATACAAAGCCGCATCAACAAAAAGAACCCCTTCAGTTAAGCCAGATTCCTGAACTACTTTGGTCGACAGTAGCCAGAGATATCTTTTAGTGGTATGGTCAACATTACTTGGTGTTAATAGATTCTTATTCAAATTGGTTTGAGATTGACCTTCTTCCTAACCTAACTTACAGTACTGTCATTACTAAGTTGAAGAGACAATTTTCTGTCCATGGTAGTCCACATAGAATTATTTCTGACAATGGTGTACTGTTTACAAGTCACCGTTCAGACAATTTGCAGAAGAGTGGGACTTTGTTCATATTACATGCAGTCCTAAATACCCTCAGTCAAACAGCTTGGCTGAATACGCAGTTCAAAGTGCAAAACAGCTGTTAGAGAAATCCAGATGTGACAGTACTGATGTTTTCCTAAATGTGGTGAATCTCAGAAACATTCATTGTGATAATCATCTTGGTTCACCTGCTCAGAGATTTATGTTGAGACAAACCAGAACCATATTATCATTCCACAGGAATTTATTAGTTCCATGTGCTAAAAAGAATAAAGCAGTGAAAGCCCAGTTGTTGAAGCATTTGTCCCAGAAGTCTTACCATGACAAGTCCAGCAAACTGCTCTGTTCTTTTCAAAAAGGGGAGATAGTGAGGATACAGACATAAAAAGATTTTGATCACATCAGATGTGTGAAAAGTTTGTGTCAAGATTGTACATTGTTTAATTACAAGGAATGGAATTCAGATGAAATCAGAAACATTTGTTACCAGTGTCCGAGCCAGTGTTACAGCATCTTGCCTGTGACAGACTCCAGTTCTCAGTGACTTGTCCAATGTTCCTGTTCCAGAGGACATTCACTCAGCAATTCCTGTCCCTGAGAAAATCCCTGAAACTCCTGAAGCAAAATATTCCCCAGTGACTGTCCCTGTTGCTAAACCCAGTCCTAACTATTACATTATGAGATCAGTTCGCATCTTGAAACCTAGTAACAGATACACGTCAGCCTGGACATGACTGTTGTTTTCTTTATTAGTGTTCGTATAATCGCACGCCTATTGAAATGTCGTTGTTTATATGAGACAGCTCAGGAAAGATGGAGGATGTAGACCAGAGTGTGTGATATACCTTTAAGAAGCATTCCACCCTCCATCATATCTGCAGAACAACTAGGCTTTATGAAAGGCAGACAAGTTTGGGATAATACATTATCAATAGAAGCTATAATAAATATGACAATTAAAGACTCCTCACTGAAGTATGCTCTCTCTGTGGACGCCCAAAAAGCTTTTGACAGAGTTAATCTAAAGTTCTTGTTTAAAGTATTAGAACATTTTGCTTTACCTGAGGAATTTATTACTATGATCAAAGTACTATATAATAAGACCACAACTACACTACATAGGAATAAAAAGAATTCACGCCCTATACATATAATAAATGGAACCAGACAAGGATGCCCACTTTCTCCATATCTCTTCAACCTCTACTTAGAAGCTCTCCTTCTAAAATTAAGTCAAAAAACCTTTAACCACTCTGTTTATATCTCAAAGGTATTAACCAAATATACAGCTTACGCTGATGACCTCAACATCTATTTTCAATATCCTTCTACTGATTTGATAAAAATTTTAAACTCCATCGACAAATTCTCAGTAATATCTAATTATGCTATGAACAAAAGTAAATCAAAAATGTTTCCGTTAAATCCTCTAAGCCACAAGGAGATTTTCTTTCCTGACTCTAAAGTTAAAACAGAATACTTACTCAAATATCTAGGTATCACATTTATGCACCCACAAAAGGAAATCCAAAAAGAAAATCTGTACGCGGTCTGAACAAAAAATTACAAAAGACCTGAACAGATGGGAAAAATTAAACCTCTCTCTCCTCTCCAAGGCATCAATCATAAAAATGAATATACTTCCAAAAATCCTGTATCAATTTCAAGCAATTAGTCAATTCGTGACTAACAAATTTTTTGCCAAAATGGAAACAACATTAAGTAAATTCATGTGGCATGCGAAGAATGTGAGAATTAGCTACAAAAAACGTGCATTACCTAAAGGAAAAGGTGGCTTGAATCTCCCTGATTTTACTATCATATTATTAATGCCAACCATATAATTCGCCTAATACATTATGACCCACATGATACCTCTTAGTTCCCTCTTTGGTTAAAAATCTATTACCAATACTTGACCACTTTTAATGTCAATCCAAAAGCTATCCCTTTTCTTAGCAGAAAAAGCCTAAGAAACCTCAATATTCATCCGATAATAATAAACAAAGTTATAAGTTTTCAATCTCTTTTTTTCTATTCTAAATACAAAAACATTCCCTAACTATGGCACAACCAATTCATAAGAATCCTGAAATCAAATTAAATAATAATATGTTAAATCTACAAAATTATCCAATTATTAAAAAATGTACAATATGGGACTTTTATCAAATAAAAGATAAACCCTTAGACTATGTCATTGAACACCTGGAGGCAAACAAAAAATATCGCCTGATAATCAAACAAATAAGGTATCTAGTTAAAAACCTCAGGATTCACCGTAAATCAACAAGAATTTCAGATTTATCAACAAACTATCTCCTGTTTACTACAAAAAACTAAAATGCTTTCAAACACATATAATCTAATTAGGCGATACAAGTATCAAAATGAAATAGTATACTCAAATTACTGGATGTCCAAAAATGCAAATATAACAGATGAACAAAAAATAGCAGCAATAGATATAACCACAAAACTCACACCCTATAAAAAACTAATTTATACCTAAATCATGATTAATAACAATGCCTACCATACACCATCTTTTCTAAATAAAATTAATCCTAACGTTTCGCCTCTCTGCCCCCTCTGTCCCAACACAATTGCTGACACTCTTCATATCTTCTGGTCTTGCAAAACTGTCCATAAACTCTGGTGTTCTTTGAGAGTGAAATTGGAGAAATCAGGCTACATGAAATCCACCCTCTCATGGGAAATGGCAATTCTAAACATATTCCCTAATACTTATACATTAGAATCCAAACATCTCATAGTAATGATAAGTGCACTGATTACATTCTATATCGCTCTTAACTGGCTTAGCAGAGCTAAAATTTCATGGACAGAATTTAAAAATGTAGTGGTCAAATATGCATTGGCCAACAAACTAAAAACTGTGAGTAAAAAGAAATTGTCCTATTTTAGGAAATATTGGGGAATCCTTATTGAAATTATATCCTAATCCTAAGGATAAACTAATATATAATGCTATACTCTACTTTACCATTAAACTAACTCATAGATAATCCTTTCTCAAGAATATAATCAGTGATAGTGTACAACATAATTATAAAAGATAAGATATGATCCTCTAGATAAGTCAATGACCATAAACATGGTTTCATTCAACTTAATATCTAAAGGCATTATAATTTAATGAGTGACAACCAGTCTGTATATATGTGTAAATAATGTAAATAGTTTTTTATGATAGAAGCAGTACAGTATTAAGAATTCTTTCTCACCTTTCTGTCATGCATCAAGTTTATTTTAACTCCACTGTTATTAACATATGACGTTTAAAGAGAATGAGGTTTTTTGATTTGTTGTGATTTGGTCGTAATTTTGTGCTACAATACTAGTTTTGTGTAATTTTGACCTTAGGCAACTTAGCTGTTAGCCTGTATACTTCATGTTCTAACTTTTGGTTTATCATAAGCAGACATTTCAGATGTTCTTTTGAAAATGAAATAAAAATTCAATTTGAATAAAAAAGAAGCATTCCAGTCAGTGGGCACATGCATATAAGTACTGAACACGTGCAAGTAAGAGCGCCATTTTAAGTGAGCAGCCAGAGTGAAAGCAAGCACACAGGAAGTCAGTTAGTTAGATAATTCATTTAAGTTCAATGTTCCTGCCATCCATCCTGATGTGTTTGTATACAGTAAACTATTTAAACAAACACCCAAGCCTCAATGTCTTCTTAATGTACACAAGAAGAGCAACAAAGAGAAGTGTCGCTTGTCCAGTCAGGATAAAACCGACGAACAGTTGTCGGTTCAGTTCAAGCAGCTTTATTATACACAAACACATCAGGACTGAGACTTAATAACTTAAACTTAAATAAACTTATAAACAGACTGAATACCACACTCATGCATGTTAACACTCTGACTGCTCTCTCAAAATGGGACTGCTGCCTGCACGTGCTCAGTATTTATATGCACGCGCTACACCTGGAAATGCTTCTTAAAGTTACAACACACACGCTCTGTTCTACATCCTCCCTCTTTAAGAAATAGGTCATACACTAAATGACAGTGTTCATTGACATGCAGTTACACAGAAATGATGCTTTGACATGCAATCATACAAAATTAAACACATATAAAACAATCATGTCCAGGTTGCTGTGTACTTTGCACTTGCTCTAGAAATATGACCTGATCATGTGACACAAAAATCAGAATCGGATCTAGCAATGGGGACTGTCTTTAAGGAATGTTCAATTTCAACTAGTAACCCTCCTTTTTACCTCTCCTTCCCTAACCACCCTGCCTTACACCGTCTGATCATTGCATTCCTCCCTCTGCAGGCTCTGGCTCACCCTTTACCCTCCCCTTCCCTCCCCACTCAATCTCTCAGACCTGTTATAACATGTTTAACTACCTCACTTCATCTCAACTCCAATACATACCCAACTGATGTACACCTAGCTTCCTCTCACTGCCACGTATATGACTCACTCAGTCTCCTCTCTTACTCCTCTACCTTCCCCTTCCATTCCATTAGCCTTTCTAGCTTGTTTTACCTTCGTATGGAGCTTCTGCTTTATATCTGCTTGCGGTATATGAGTTTAGTACAGTATCCATTTGAGCTTAGTACTATCTGTATATACATCCTCCCTTTATTCCTAGCCTTTAGCTAGATATTCGGTATATATATATATTTTTTTTTTTTTACTCGATCCTCTTCATTCCGTGACAGTCTCACCCTAACTATTAAGTCATTGCAAGACTGCCTCTCCAATGTTTAACTCTTGTTCAACCACCTCTGAAATTTTTTTTCTACATAATAACTGTTCCTAATCTGCTTACTTGTTTTCTACATTAGGTTTATTTGCTGTTTGCTTTTGCATTTGTGTCTGATTGTTGAATTTATTGATTGTTTGAATTTTTTTTTTTTGAGTGTTTTTCACTGTTAGCTACTAGTATGTTAATGGAGCTTTTCTCCTCGGGCCTCTGCTGAAAATGGACATGCATCCAGCCAGACTAGCCCAGTTAACAAATGTAAAATAAAATAAAATAAATAAAAATCTGTTCATTACTATGTTTCATATTGTATGTATAGTAATGTTTGCTGCAGTATGTATATTTGCTATTGTATGTATATTCAATTGTTCTTCATGTACTCTGCTGCTCATTTATTGTTCTGTGGAGCTTTTCTCCCCAGGCCTCCGCTGACAAAGGATCTGTGTCCAGTTGGAATTTCCTGGTAAACAAATGTAAATAAATAGAATAATAAATAAGTAAACTTTGGAGACATCTGGGATATCATCAGGGATGGGAATAGGTACTGAGACATGGTCTTCAATATGAGCATTGTCCGGGATATCATCAGGGATGGGAATAGGTACTGAGACATGGTCTTCAATATGAGCATTGTCCGGGATATCATCAGGGATGGGAATAGGTACTGAGACATGGTCTTCAATATGAGGATTGTCCAGGATATCATCAGGGACAGGAATAGGTACTGAGACATGGTCTTCAATATGAGCATTGTCTGGGCTATCATTGGGGACGGGAACAGGTACTGAGACATGGTCTTCAATATGAGGATTGTCTAGGATATCATCAGGGATGGGAATATGTACTGAGACATGGTCTTCAATATGAGCATTGTCTGGGCTATCATTGGGGACGGGAATAGGTACTGAGGCATGGTCTTCAATATGAGGATTGTCTAGGATATCATCAGGGATTGGAATAGGTACTGAGACATGGTCTTCAATATGAGCATTGTCTGGGCTATCATCAGGGATGGGAATAGGTACTGAGACATGGTCTTCAGTATGAGCATTGTCTGGGATATTATCAGGGACGGGAATAGGTACTGAGACATGGTCTTCAATATGAGGATTGTCCAGGATATCATCAGGGATGGGAATAGGTACTGAGACATGGTCTTCAATATGAGCATCATCTGGGTTACTCTGAGCTCTAGGGTCTGTATCACAGGTATGATGCTGCAATATTGATTCAGACCCTGGAAAAAGATGCCTGCAGTTTCTCCTGTATTCTCTGTCCTCAGATTCCACTAAGTAGGATATTGGCTTGGCACATATACCTCTCACTTGACCAATTTAATCAAAGCCTTTCACCATTTGCATCCTCACTGTCTCTTCTTCTTTCAACAGATGAAGAACTCTGCTGATTTTATCATAGCTGGACTTCAGAAAGAAATAGGTTCATAGGTTCATAGGTTAGTACTAGGCTAACTGCCCTTGCGAGCCATTTTAAGCCTAGCCAATTATCCCTTGTGAGATTCAAACCCTGCACCTTGTGTTTGTAAGGCAAACACCTTAACCATTAGGCCACCCTCCCAACCCAAATGCTTCTTAAATAGTTGGGCTTTGATTGCTCTGGTGTTTTTAGCATTAGGCACCAACAAACTAGAACTGACAGGCAAGGTTGTTCTGGTTTGCCTAGACAGAAGTCTCTGAGTAGGTGAGCCATGTTGATTGTCATGGGGTATATTTCTGAGACTGAGTAAATTCAAGAAGACATTGGTATTATCATGATTTGACCTCTTGACCTCTCTGTTAATTGCTTTGCACTCTGTACTGCACGTTCAACCAGACTGCTTAACTGTGGGTATTCAGGACTGCTAGTAACATGGATAAAGTCCCACTCTTTTGTAAATTTCTGAAATAATTGACTGGTAAACTGGGTACTGTTGTCAGAAATAACTTTGTGTGGATGACCATGGATGGAGAAATGATGTTTCAACTTATTAATAACAGTACTGGACATTGGGTTAGGTAACATATCGGTTTCAAACTAGTTTGAATAAGAGTCTACCAACACTAAGTAATGCTGATTGTTCCATTCAAATTTGTTAGTGGCTACTGTTCACCAAGGTAATTCAGGAATCTGGCTTATGTGAAGTGGTTCTTTCTGCAAATGCAGTTTAGTACTATTTCATACTGAACAAGATGAAAGCACTTTATCAATGTCTTTTGACAGAGAAGGCCAAAATACTAGTCTTGTTGCCCTTCTTATGGTAGCTTCAGAACCTGGGTGGCCACAATGCAAAATCTGAATGTATTCATATTGTAAGAAAGTAGGGACAATAACTTTGGGACCTTTGAAAATTATCCAACCACATAAAAGAGAAGGTCCAGTCCCTCAGTAAGTAACAAATTTCTTTAATTAACAGGCAAAATTAGCGCTTTCGTCTTGTGTACAAGACTTCATCAGATGCCCCCATTTAACATTTCATCCTATTTATATCATGCTTAATTACCTCTAATTAACATTTAAAAACAATAAAACAATTTAATTACTGTTAAAAAATATAATGAATAAAAACACTTGAAAACATCCAAAAACCCATAAAAATTAGGTAACTAAGCATGATATAAATAGGATGAAATGTTAAATGGGGGCATCTGATGAAGTCTTGTACACAAGACGAAAGCGCTAATTTTGCCTGTTAATTAAAGAAGTTTGTTACTTACTCAGGGACTGGACCTTCTCTTTTATGTGGTTGAGTCTTTTACAATTAATATCGTGGACCTTTGAAAATGATACCTTCTTCCATTAGCATCTCATCTCTATATGGAAAATAAGGTTGTACTTCTGGCGGTACACAAGATTGCTTTGACGGACATCCAACATTGATGAAGTGGTTGAGCTTCTGCAAAATTGAATCAGTCTTTGTATGATCTCTCAGCTCATCAAGTCTTGTGGTAGAAAATTGCACACTTCCATGAAATCAAAGTCAAAATTCTCTGCATTAAGCTGTTCTCTGGCATTTCTGGGTGATCTGGATACAATATCAGCCAGATAAAAAAGTTTCTCTTTTGTATAGACCATTTTGAAGTTGTATTTTTGTAATCTGAGTATCATTATTTGTAGTCTTGCTGGAGCTGTATGCATAGGCTTATTTAAAATAGTGACTAGAGGTTGATGATCAGTTTCGATTTGGATAGCTCACCCGTAAATATAATCATGGAACTTCAAACATGTGAACACAATTGCCAAAAGTTCTTTCTCTATTTGGGCATACTGCATTTCAATTTGGGTAAGAGTTCTAAATGCATAGGCAACTGATCTGCCCTCTTGAAGAATAACTGCACCAAGACCAAACTTTGAAGCATCACAGGAATGAACTACTGGTTTGTGGACATCATAGCATTAAAGCGTAGGTGGGTTGGCAATTTGCTGTTTGAGGTTATCTGATGCTCTGAGGTGCTTCTCCAACCATGGCCAGGCAACATTTTTGCATGTCAGCTCTCTTAAAAGTGCTGATACCTCACTAAAGTCAGGGATAAATTTGCCCAAATAGTTAACCATACCAAGAAAACGCTGTAGGGTTTGGACATTATCAGCAGTTGGCATCTCAACAATGGCTGCTTGTTTGGAAGGGTCTGGTTGTAAGTCTGTACTGGTAAATAAATGACCTACATAAGTAACTTCTGGTAGCCTGAATTTACATTTCAGAGGATTGAGCCTCAAGTTCAATTCATGTGCTCTGCACAGAACTTTCCTGAGGTTTCTGTCATGCTCTGTTTCTCCATTACCTCCAACCAGTAAATCATCAACTATTATAGCACATTGATAACCCCCAGAAATGTGCTCCATTGCATGCTGAAAGATGTCACTGGCAGAATTTATTCCAAAAGGCATTCTGAGAAATCTGTACCTAACAAATGGTGTGCTAAATGTAGTCAGTAGTGAAGATTTCTGATCAAGCATTACTTGCCAAAATGAACTCCTTGCATCCAAGACAGAAAAAACAGTGGCACTTGGCATGAGGGTGGCAACCTCCTGGACTGTACGCATAGGATGATGAGGTCTCTTTAATGTTTTGTTCATGTTTCTTGGGTCAATGTATATTCTGATTTCATCTGAGCTTTTCTTATGAGCAACTACCATAGAAGACACCCACTCAGCAGGTTCTGTGACTGGACAAATCACACCTTGCTCCACCATCTTATCTAAGTGGACCTTGACTTTGTCCTGCATAGCTATACTGGTCTGACAACTGGACTAACCTCTGGGTCTACTTTCATGAAGTACACAACTGGAAGTTTGCCTAGCTTGTCATCGAAAACATCAGCAAACTCTGAAATAATAGCATCAGTGAAGTTGGAACTAGGACATGTGATTACATGGTGGACTTCTTTAGTAGAAGAAAGCAGTTTCATTCTTAAACTGTCTCTGAGATCTAATAATGACTACACAGATCTTCTAAAGACATAGAGTTAAGTTACAAGTTGTAACTGTTCCCAGCTGAATAGCATGAAAACACTACTGAGCCTTTGGTTTGAATCCCTTCATCTCCATAAGAAACAAGCTTCACACAATTAGCCAAGTCAAGTTGCTCACCAGCTCTTACTCCAGCAAATGTTTCTGCTGACATTACATTACACTTTGAACCAGTGTCTACTTTCAGCTCCATGGGTTTAACATTGATAAGGACGGTACAAAACAGTCTGTTGTTTGCCAACAAATTGATTGCATTAACCTTTTCACAGATTATGATACACATCTACATAGAAAGTAGGGTTGCAGCTTTCTACATGATCAGCTTGCGTTCTTGAGTGACCTTTCTTAATACTCGAATGAGGCTTGCTTGATTTGCAAAACTTTTGAAAGTGGTTCCATTTTGTACACTTGTGGCATTGCTGGCCAAATGCTAAGCACTTCTATCTTTTAGACTCATGATTGGCACCACAATTACGACAGTTAACAATAAGACTTGACTTGGGTTTTGCTGACTCACTGTTATACTGCACTGAGCACGTCCGCTTTGCTGAGCTAGTCTTAGAACTTGCTGGAAAGTTACAGGTCCTCCCTGGAAAACCTGCAGGGCCTGCAGCTGCCATGTGCTTAGTGCTGCTTCTGCTAGCCATGTGCTGCATGCTGTCTAAGCTTGTTCTAGAGGCTGCTGAAGCCATGTTCTTATCAGTTGTAAGCATACTTGTGTGCCATTCTGTGAGTTGATGGATTTGACAAATCTCTATATCTTTGCTCAACATTAAACCACTATCATGAAGCAAAATTTTTCTCACTGCAGCATTATTAACACCACACACGAGCCTGTCCTTTATCAGCTCATCTTTCAAATCACCAAATCTGCATGTTTTAGCTTTATTTCTAAAGCCAATGATATAAGCTGCAAAAGTTTCACCGGGCTTTTAGTCACTTGTGTAAAATAGGTTCTTCTCTAATGTAACATTTGTCTGGGGGTTGCACGTTTCTCTAAATTTATGTTTCAAGCATTCAGGGTCCTCTCTTGATTCAGCTGGTACAACAATATGGCGGTTTCCCCCTCTCCTGCATATATTGCTGGTGCATACACAAATGAATGCTCTCTTTCAATGGCTTCTGACCCCACTAAGTTAAGGAAAATAAATGCCCTTGCATGTGCATCTTTGTCAGAAAAAGCTGCTTGTATGAAAATGTATTCCTGTTTAAATACTATCCAATTCCCTGCAATATTATGATCAAACATAAGTGGAATGGGTCTGTGAAATGCCTCTGCCATATCAACACAAAATAGTAGTAAAGGTGCTTGAAATTATGTATGAACATACACATACAAATATATATGCCAGAACTTGTAATTATGCCCAATAGCACAACATACTCTTTGAAATAGCTGCACTTTGCCAAATAAGTCTCTGTAGCACAAGAACACTTTAAAATCACTGTACTTTGTGAAACCACCCTTTATCAGTATAAAAAATAATTTAAAATGACTGCACTTTGTGAATGAACTGTATACAGCACCAGAACTTTTCAGAATGGCTGTACTTTGTGAAATAACTCTGTACAGTGTAAGAAACACTTTGAAATGGCGGCACTCTGCAAATAAATGTACACAGCACAAGAAATTTTTGAAATGACTGCACTTTGACTGTACTTTGCAAAATAACTGTACACTGTCACTTTGTTTAATTAATAATGCATTTTGTGCCTTTCATTTGATAAACAATACAATTTGGGCTACTCATTTAATTAATAATGCACTTATGCCTTACAAATGCTTCATATTGTTTTCTTTGCAAAATAAATCATTTGTGCAAATTCTGGTTACCTGAAGTTAGTTTCTGGCCCCTTTTAATCGTTTGAGCACTGTATCACACAACCTGCTTAATATACTTTCACTGTCAACTCTGCACCTCATAGCTTGAAGAAGTTGTACTCTTAATCCCAGTCCTGACACCATGTTGCTTGTCTGGTGAGGATAAAACAGATGAACAGTTGTGGGTTTGGTTCAAGCAGCTTTCTTATACACAAACACATTGGGATTGAGGCTTAGTAACTTAAAGGTAAATAAACTTATAAACAGATTGACTACTACACTCATACATATTAACACTCTGGCTGATCTCTCAAAATGGCACTGCTGCCTGCATGTGCTCACTATTTGTATGCATGTGCCTATGCTTGGAAATGCTTTTTAAAGTTGCAACACATGCTCTGTTCTACAGGAAGCATGAATGACAAGCTCAAAGCTAGAATCAGAGGGGCTGTAGACAACTGGCATAGAGTGTCACATGTAGTGAATGACAGATGAATGCAAACAAGCTGAAAAGTAAGATGTTCAAAACAGTGGCTCAACCAGTACTATTGTATGATACAGAAACCTGGGCAGTAAAGGCAGAGCAGATGAGGAAGTTAGAGGTGATTGAAATGGTGTACCTCATATGGGTGGTAGGATGCACACTGTTGGACAGACAAAGAAATGAGGACATAGGAGTAGTAGCCAAAGTAGCTCCAATTGCAGAAAAGATTATAGAGAACAAATTACAGTTGTTAGAACACATGCAGAAAACCAAGACAATCTGGTAAAGAATATTTGCAACAGACAGGAACAAGGAAAGAGGAAATGAAGGAATCCAGCAAAGAGGTGGCTGGATTGTGTGGGAGATCTGTGACAATCAGGCATGAGTGTCGGAGAAGTCAGGAGTGTGGCATTTAATTGAAAGATGGCAAGAGTTAACATGACACCCCAACCTCATGGAGAAAATGGGAAAATGGGGAATAATTATGATGATGATGGTGATGATCATAATCATGATGATGGTGATGATGATGATGATGGTAATAATGATGATCATGATGATGATGATGGTGATGATGATGATGATGATGATGTTGGTGATGATGATGATGGTGATGATGGTGATAATGATGATGATGGTGGTGATGGTGATGATGATGGTGATGATGGTGATAATGATGATGATGATGATGATGATGGTGATGATGATGGTGATGATGATGATGGTGATGGTGATGGTGTTGATGGTGATAATGATGATGATGATGGTGATGGTGGTGATGGTGATGCTGATGATGGTGATGATGATGATGATGGTGGTGATGGTGATGGTGATGATGGTGATGATGATGATGGTGATGATGCAGTGATAACATACAGCCCAGTACGAGCTGAATTGTGAAGTGTGCATCACAAGATGCATATTAAAAGCATAACTACAGTATGCAATGTGCACACAAATGTGTGCTTAATAATGAAAGATAGCCAAATAGGAACTCACTGCAGTGGTACCATTACAGGACTGGATCACACAGACAATACTTACTTTCCAGAGGGCCCTCCCTGATGAGGGTCAAACTTCTTGAATGCTCTCCTGTGCAATCTCCCATAAAGAGTCATACATGGTCCATGCTATGTCCTGGAGGAACATGATCATCATGTCCACATCTGAGTTTGGAAGATGTCAGTGACAGCATCACAAATCTGGTCCCTCAGGTCTTCTAGCTAGCAAGTGTGTGTTAGTCCCAGTGCCTCACTGCTATATTCATCATCCTGGAAACCACCCTGGTTCTTGGAGTCAGAATCTGCTGGAAGAGGTCAAGCACATTGTCATCTTCTTCTGTGGGTAGGTGGGACTGCCATGGGTCCCACAGTCTGTAACATGAAAATAACTGTACCTATTTAAATATTTCTACAAAGCATTAACAGTAAAAAAAACAGAAATATATATAACAATATAAATGATTCCTACACTGTGTATAGTATCTGACTCTTATGTATGTCATGTGTTACTGATATGAGAATTAATCTATGTGAGCTGCTTATATTAAAATGTACAGATCATTCAACCCTAACATATTACATACTAGTCTGTTATATAATTCAGATTATTATAGACAACACATTTGCAATACATCCATGTCATAGATTCATAGATTGTTACTAGGCTATCAACGGGGTGTGTGTGTGGGGGGTCTTTTCAAACCTAGCCAAGTTTTCCCAAAAGAATAATGATGTCCTGCATTCAAATAGGACATTTGGGGCCAGGCATTTATATCCTACCTCTGTCCATAAGGGACATCGGTGCAAGGCCCGGTATAAATTTCCTATTCCACATCCACTGGTATAGCTTGAGCTTAAACTGGGTAATAGACTAACTCATCTTCACATGGATGATAAGCCTGTTCTGTATGAGGGGCAGTCTCTGAGGCACATTTTTGTCTCCCTAGCATGTTTGTCTAAGTCACAGACAAAATTCAGGTCCTAGACCTTGTATTTCTTGTAGTCTTTGAATTATGAATACGTAGAAGATTCATAATTGTGAGGTTTGCAGATGCTTTGTAAGCCAGCCATAGATCACCCCTCAGCAATCTATAGGAGACTGAGTACAGGAACTGTGTAGAGCATATTCACGTAAATTGAAGCAATATGTCAAGCAATATCACTCTATCCTTATGTAAAAGTCACACATCATGTGCATTATGTGACAGTGGATTCTCTGTCATAGTGATGGCTGCTAGCCTGTTAATAATATGTGTATTGGAAGTGTAACAGAGCTAAGCTATAAGACATGAGAGTACATGTCAGAGAAGCATATAATATGGGCTGAAAGGAGCGCATACACACACACACACACACACACACACACACACACACACACACACACACACAGAGCATCATCTAATTCACATGGCAAGGATCACCATAGTCCATGGTATAACATTGTTATAATATGTAGTTACGTGTAAGGAGGTTTGCAAACATCAAACAATAACAGTCACACCATGTGATGAGTCTAAGTAGTCGATGTGCACATGGATAAATAAAAACTAAAATATTTGATGTGTGCAATTAACAGCATCTACATTGCCTATAAAGGATGTGACTAACGATTGTCTAGCTAATATTACTGTCCTGTAAGGATGTAATGCAAGTATAAAAGTCACATTATTGACTTAAAAATGCAGAAGAAAAGGTTGAAAGTTTTTCTCATCACATGCTGACAGGAGAGCATATGCAGCAATGGCATCATCACAACACACATATATGCATTGATGACATCATCACATCACATATATATGCAGCAATGACATCATCAGAACACATAAATAGCAACACAGTGACATTAGAATAAAGCATATGACTCCTAATTTCACATGTAAATGGTCAGCAGCATCAGCATGCAGCAGGAGGGCTGCACATCGTCTACAGTAAATATCATATATTTAGTACAGTAAATACCATTACAAATATGACATTCTATGTTGTGCAGGCTGTGAGCATCTGCAGAACACACATACACAGGAGGGCTGCATATTGTGTACAGTAAATATATATCTAGTACAGTAAATACCATTACAAATATGACATTCTATGTTGTGCAGGCTGTGAGCATCTGCAGAACACACACACACAGGAGGGCTGCGCATCGTGTACAGTAAATATCATATATCTAGTACAGTAAATACCATTACAAATATGACATTCTATGTTGTGCAGGCTGTGAGCATCTGCAGAACACACATACACAGGAGGGCTGCATATCGTCTACAGTAAATATCATATATCTAGTACAGTAAATACCATTACAAATATGACATCCTATGTTGTGCAGGCTGTGAGCATCTGCAGAACACACATACACAGGAGGGCTGCACATCGTCTACAGTAAATATCATATATCTAGTACAGTAAATACCATTACAAATATGACATTCTATGTTGTGCAGGCTGTGAGCATCTGCAGAACACACATACACAGGAGGGCTGCATATTGTGTACAGTAAATATCATATATCTAGTACAGTAAATACCATTACAAATATGACATTCTATGTTGTGCAGGCTGTGAGCATCTGCAGAACACACATACACAGGAGGGCTGCATATCGTCCATAGTAAATATCATATATCTAGTACAGTAAATACCATTACAAATATGACATTCTATGTTGTGCAGGCTGTGAGCATCTGCAGAACACACACACACAGGAGGGCTGCGCATCGTGTACAGTAAATATCATATATCTAGTACAGTAAATACCATTACAAATATGACATTCTATGTTGTGCAGGCTGTGAGCATCTGCAGAACACACATACACAGGAGGGCTGCATATCGTCTACAGTAAATATCATATATCTAGTACAGTAAATACCATTACAAATATGACATCCTATGTTGTGCAGGCTGTGAGCATCTGCAGAACACACATACACAGGAGGGCTGCATATCGTCCATAGTAAATATCATATATCTAGTACAGTAAATACCATTACAAATATGACATTCTATGTTGTGCAGGCTGTGAGCATCTGCAGAACACACATACACAGGAGGGCTGCACATCATCTACAGTAAATATCATATATCTGGTACAGTAAATACCATTACAAATATGACATCCTATGTTGTGCAGGCTTTGAGCATCTGCAGAACACACACACACAGGAGGGCTGCATATTGTGTACAGTAAATATCATATATCTAGTACAGTAAATACCATTACAAATATGACATTCTATGTTGTGCAGGCTGTGAGCATCTGCAGAACACACACACACAGGAGGGCTGCACATCGTCTACAGTAAATATCATATATCTAGTACAGTAAATACCATTACAAATATGACATTCTATGTTGTGCAGGCTGTGAGCATCTGCAGAACACACACACACAGGAGGGCTGCGCATCGTGTACAGTAAATATCACATATCTAGTACAGTAAATACCATTACAAATATGACATTCTATGTTGTGCAGGCTGTGAGCATCTGCAGAACACACACACACAGGAGGGCTGCGCATCGTGTACAGTAAATATCATATATCTAGTACAGTAAATACCATTACAAATATGACATTCTATGTTGTGCAGGCTGTGAGCATCTGCAGAACACACATACAGAGGAGGGCTGCACATCGTCTACAGTAAATATCATATATTTAGTACAGTAAATACCATTACAAATATGACATTCTATGTTGTGCAGGCTGTGAGCATCTGCAGAACACACACACACAGGAGGGCTGCACATCGTCTACAGTAAATATCATATATCTAGTACAGTAAATACCATTACAAATAATGACATCCTATGTTGTGCAGGCTGTGAGCAGCTTCACAGATAATCAATAACTGTCATCTACAGAGAATCTGACTACAATTATCACACATATATATGTTGAGATGTCACTGCAACAGTAACATGAAACAATAAAATAGTAACATAGAATGTCTAATGCATGTGGAGATAAGAAGCTTCAGATATGTCATCTCATGAAAATCACCTTATATACACAGGCAAGTATATTTTTGAAGTATTTATGAAAATGAGATTAACAATGCAGATGGCATCACAACAGACATGCATCACAACGGGAACTGAGCATATGGGTGATATCTGTACACAGTGCCACTTCACAAGACAGCGTGGCCTTGCTATGCTGTGTGTACATAACAGACAAATATATAAATGTTGTCAAATCATATACATGTCACTGAACCAAGGAATATTACACTGACAAGCATACATGCAATATTGAAAAAGGATAAACTCACAGTGGTCATAACTTCACCTGAGCTATGACTGCAAAAGGTCCACTGACATCAGTGCACTACTCCAGTAACCAAATGTAAATAAATATATAAATAATCAATAGAAACATTGTATAGCCTCATTAACACAACACAATGATGACTGACTTCTGAGATAGTACGGTGCAAATATTCGTGTATGATAGTGTTGTAATAACTATACTTCTGCAGTTAAACATCAGGGCAAGAAGAGTGGAACTCAAATGATACACAACAGCATGACCCTGCCAACATCACTGATGTTGCAATCAGCATAACACTGCCAACATCACTGATATTGTAAGACAGCACAACCCTGCTAACATCACTGATATTGTAAGACAGCACAACCCTGCCAACATCACTGATATTGTAAGACAGCAGACACCCATTTAATAAGTGACTTATGCTAAAAACCGTTACCATACATGCAAGCTATTCACTCTATGCAGTTAAGACAGCAAAAACAGTGAAGGCTGTGTTGCATACGGAAAATACCAATACAGCAAACACACCTAACTTATGTAGAAGACATTCACATTAAAAACACTGTGCAAGCAGAACACAGATGACTATTACTTTGGTTGAGTCAGCATTCCCCATTGTGTGATCGTGGAGTTGTTGTGTATATATATATATATATATATATATATATATATCTATATATATATATTTATATATATATATATATATATATATATATATATATATATATATATATATATATATATATATATATATATATATATATATATATATAGTTAACGAGGGTTTGGAGGTTTGGGGGGCTTGCCCCCCCCCTGTAAAAAACATAAGTGTTTTGTTTTTTCTTTTTCAGTGTTTTGCTTTTGGATCTTTCAGGATCAATTTTTAGCCATTCAGGATTTGTGTACTTCGATGTTTAGAAGTACATCCATTTAATACATATACATCTCTTACTTTGGTGATCCTCAAGTCTGTTCATGTCCTGTCAATACAAAGTATGCAATGCAGTATGAATAAAATGATAAGAGATATTAACTAACAACAATGATTCAGTGCCATGAGCTTGGATGGCAGTTAATGTTATGCTAACTATTCAGAATGTTGTCAGAATAAACAAATCACATGATCGAGCAGTGTCAGAGAAGCCTACATACCAGTTTGTCTAAACAGTCATTTATATTTGAGAGTGCAAATGTATTACACATACATGGATAACTGACTACAGACTAGAAGAAGCTGGATTCAAACCTTTGGCATTCACCTATATTCACTCCAAAGTGCAGAGCCCCACCTGCCTAGTTTTATGTGTGATGATGTTAATGGAACTCAGACATTTTTAAATCTGTGATTACACAGTTAAAGCATGACTCATTATGTGTCCCTGTCTCCCATGCATAATGATATACAAGTCGACTTGATGTGAGACAGGCCCAGTGTAATGTCACAATAATAGCATGATCAGAATTGTGCACATTTTACAGCGATATTAAACAAGGTTAGTGCCATATGCACATTCAGCCTCAAAGGATGAGCTTTAATACAGTATATGTACCTCAATAATATATGACAATTGTAACTACTGTCACATAACATACAGCACATAAAGGACAAACACTGCAAAAGCACACACCTTTATAAGCCATAAATAATACATATCCATGATATTATAAATGTATACTGTAGAAAATATGTCTTGACATATGTACAAACAGATGAGGACAATCATATACAAACATACACAAAGTTATGCAAGTCGGGGCATATGTTTGTGATTATGCAGCTGTACATACATGTGTATAGTTATATATCTTCTTTTTTTGTCTTTTCCCAGTTAGGGGTGGCCACAGCGGATCACCTGTCCACTCATGATTGGCAGTGGAGTTTTTACAGTGTCAAGTTGCCAGCCTGGCACCCAAGCTTCCACAAAAGGCACACACATGCACACACTCACACCTAGGGCCAATTTAGAGTGTCCAATCCACATACAGCATGTCTTTGGGATGTGGGAGTAAATCGGAGCACCTGGAGGAAACCCACGCGACCACAGGGGGGACATGCAGACTCCACACAGAAGGCACCCGAGCTGAGGATCGATTTGGAGAACCTCTTGCTGTGAGGTGGCAATGCTAACTGCTGCATCACTGTGGCCACCCTGTATAGTTATATATATTCATGCAAAAATATTTATAATCATATCTCTACATACCTGTCTGCCCACATACGTGTAGAGATACATATACACGTGTCTAGATATATATTACATATATGTATATATATATATATATATATATATATATATATATATATATATATATATATGGACATATGTATGTATACATATATATATATATATATATATATATATATATATATATATATATATATATATATGTATATGGAAATAGATAGCTAAGATATATAAAGAGAGAGATACATATATGTATAGATATGGATATACGTATTTATATTGTTTTATCTGTGGATATAGATATAGAAAGATGTGAGACAGGGAGGAATGTTTGCAATTATGTAGCTATACATACATTTGTATAGTTGTGTATATTCATGCAAAACTATTTATATTGATATCTCTACATAACTCTCTCTCCACATATGTGTAGAGATACATATACACCTGTGTCTATATATACAGCTAGAGAGATAAGATATATAAGGAGAGAGAGAGATACATACATGTATAGATATGGACATACATATAGATTCTAGAATAAAAATTGTCTGGATGGATAGTAATGAGTTGGTAAAGGATTCTTGGGACTTTTTAAGAAGTATAAATCAATAGATTTATGATAGGGACATCATCTTTGTGACTGTAGATATAGTGGACCTGTTTTCAGTGATTCCACATTCTACGAGGATGGAATGGTTCGAAGAATACTTAATATAGATGAAAACATTCAGTGGTACAGAACTTAGGGTAATTTTGGAATTAACAGAAATGATGCTAAATAACAACTTTGTTTGGTTTGAAGGGGAATTTTTTAAACATATACAAGGGGTAGTGATGGGGGCATGTTGTGCCTCCAGTTATGCTAACCTTGTACTTAATTATTGGGAGAAAAAATATCTATTGAAATCCCCTTACAAAAATTCTTGGTGTTTATATAACAGGTACCTAGACGACTTGTGTTTTTTTTTGAACAGATACTAGAGACAGATTAGATGAGTTCCTTAATTATATTAATGGTACCACTAGTTTTTTGAAATTTACACACCATATTTCTTATGATTGGGTGGACTATTTAGATATTACAGTGTATAAAGATTATGAAGAAAATAAATTCAATTCTATGATATTTAGAAAAAGTACATTTTTGAATGTATATCTTTACTTTACAAGTGCCCATCCATATAAACAAAAGAGAAATATAGTTAAAGGACAGTTTGTCAGAATTCCAAGAATGACATCTGACACTCAAGTGTTTGGTGAATTAAGCTAAAAAATATGTTTTTAGAAAGAAAATATCATGAAAAGATGGTAAATGAAGTTACACTGGAGGTAATGCAAGCAGGATTGGGTAAATTTGCTCCTATTTTATCTCAAAAACTGAATAAGGAAGGAGAGAGTGCTGGAAGTAACAAAAAGAGAGATGGAGAATATTCAGGAGTATACATTTTGAATTATAATGGGGACGTAGGGGTCATAAAAAATATAATTATTAAAAACTGGAATTTATTTGCTCGATTCTCAGACCTAGGTTCTATTTTCAATAAGCTGCAAGTGTTCATACATAGAAAAGATAAAAGTATTAAAAATATGTTAGAGAGATATATACCAATACAAATAATATATCTAATAAAAGAAGAGGCACCTATAAAAGTGGAAAGTGTGCACATTGTTCATATATTAAGAACACTGACAGGGTATATACAGAAATTAGAGATAAAGTTATCTATAGTAAACAATATTCCAGTTGTGATAGTAAAGGTATTATATATTTAGCTGAGTGTAGGAAATGTCCAGCTTTCTATATGGGAAAAATCAGAACGAGTGTTTAAAAGAAGGATATATGAACATCTTTATGACATCCTTAAGCAGGATGTCAACAATGCCTAATTTAAGCACATCCTAGTATGTAAGGAAGCCAAGTTTACATTTTTTGTGTTGGAAGAAAGTCCTTTGAACATTAGAGAAGGTGAATGTGAAGGGGGAATCGCATTTACATGGGAAGGGGAATCGCGTTTACAGAGGGGTTTGGGCAGCTAACATTAGAATCAAGTAGGTATCCCGGGTTAAATGAGCATATATCCTTAGCCCCAGTGCTTACGCTGCGAGCAGCTAGGCTTTAAATGGTGGAGCATGACATTATAGTGAATTACACAATATAACAAGTACCTGTCTTTGTATTCCACAATTCACATTTGCAATATTGGTTATAACAGTAGACGGTAGTACTGAATAGGTATTTATTGGTAGTTAATTTCCATCTCTTTTACTTTTTGTTTTTTTAAATAAATAATTACATATCAATGTTGGTTTTAAAGAAAGTTTAATAAGATATGTTAGTATTTTATGGTCACAAATGATTTATTTTACAACAATCTATTTTTAAATAAAAATGTGTTTTAATAAGGGTCAATTAATAAATTTTACTTGTGACTGGCTAGCAGGTTAAGGTGATTATATATAAGGTAGATGAGAGTGGGTTGATTGTATAATCTGATGAAGTTCAACATAGAATGAAAAACGTGGTGATAACGTTAAAGCCTTTAATTTGGCCTGTTATATTACATTACTTTTGTAATAAAGTTTTGGAATTGTACAGCGTGCCATGGTGCCAATTTTTTGTGTAAAAATAAATGGCATATATTGACCTGTGCTGTGTGAGATGGTAGCCCCATTCAACATCACAAAGTCATTATTATCCTACACATTGCAGACATGGGTGAGAAATGTTTGTACCCACGTTATAACTGCAGACATGGCTGAGAAATGTTTGTACCCACATTATAACTGCAGACACAGGTGAGGAATGCTTGTACCCACGTTATAACTGCAGACTTGGGTGAGAAATGTTTGTACCCACATTATAACTGCAGATATGGATGAGAAATGTTTGTACCCATGTTATAACTGCAGACATGGGTGAGAAATGTTTGTACCCACATTATAACTGCAGACTTGGGTGAGAAATGTTTGTACACACATTATAACTGCAGATGTGGATGAGAAATGTTTGTACCTACGTGACAACTGCAGACATGGGTGAGAAATCTCTGTACCCACATTATAACTGCAGACATGGGTGAGAAATGTTTGTACCCATGTTATAACTGCAGACATGGGTGAGAAATGTTTGTACCCACATTATAACTGCAGACACGGGTGAGAAATGTTTGTAACCACGTTATAACTGCAGACACGGGTGAGAAATGTTTGTACTCACGTTATAACTGCAGACATGGGTGAGAAATGTTTGTACCCACATTATAACTGCAGACATGGGTGAGTAATGTTTGTACCCATGTTATAACTGCAGACATGGGTGAGAAATGTTTGTACCCACGTTATAGCTGCAGGTAAGGGTGAGAATTGTTTGTACCCAAATTATAACTTTAGACATGGGTGAGAAATTTTTGTACCCATGTTATAACTGCAGTCATGTGTGAGAAATGTTTGTACCCATGTTATAACTGCAGACATGGGTGAAAAATGTTTGTACCCACATTATAACTGCAGACATGGGTGAGAAATGTTTGTACCAACATTATAATTGCAGACACGGGTGAGAAATGTTTGTACCCATGTTATAACTGCAGACACGGGTGAGAAATGTTTGTACCCACATTATAACTGTAGACATGGGTGAGTAATGTTTGTACCCATGTTATAACTGCAGACATGGGTGAGAAATGTTTGTACCCATGTTATAACTGCAGACATGGGTGAGAAATGTTTGTACCCACATTATAACTGCAGACATGGGTGATAAATGTTTGTACCCACGTTATAACTGCAGACATGGGTGAGAAATGTTTGTACCCACGTTATAACTGCAGACACGGGTGAGAAATGTTGTACCCACGTTATAAATGGATTAGGTAATGCAACACAGAGATCACCTTATATAAGTTGTGAGTGCAAAAACATGCCTAAACACATACCTGGAGACTGTAAGAATTAAATGTGTGATTTGGGATTTGAGACCACAAACACAAAAGAAGTCAGGCTGCAGTGACTTACATTACCTGGAGTACTAACCCTTCAGCAATACCACAGTCAGGTGATTACATGTCCACATTTACTGCAAATCAAATGTCTATACAACACTCATTCAAAATAAATGCCAGGTGAACTGCGATGCTCACATATTTGTCTAACACAAACACTAATTAATGTATGTGAATATTTATTAATTAACATTTAATGCTCAGCATACATATTTTGTTTTTTAAAGTTGCAAAAGAATCACAAGGATACCCATCCTAGCAACATAAATGGTATGGAGCTATCGCAAAGTATTGTGGGTAATGAAGGAATACATAGTCATCAGCTCCATAAACGAATCATGCACTGTAATATGTACATTACCTTACATAGTTTATGAGTAACAAACATGCCTATGTGTTTAATAAACACCAAACTGCAATTACAAAAATGAAAGGACTACTGTGGCATTCAAACCTACAAAAACAAAACAAATAGGAGTACAGTTATTGACATCACCTAGAGTGCTAACCCTTCAACTATTCCACAGTCTATGGGGGTCCATATCCACATTTCAGGTAACTCAAGTGTGATTACAAGACATAATCATATTGAAGACATTATGGCCTACACTGCAATTATATCTTTCAAACTCTATTAAGAAGTAATGCACATGAATACATCGTACCGAATATCTAAGAATAAACTTACATATGTTATCTTTCCATAACTATTGCAAAGGAATAACACCTACATCCATGCTAAGAAACAACTTTGTACGGTACATTGTTGAAGAATTGCGGATAATGATGAAATGTGTAGTCATCCAGGGTGTATGCTCTGTAAGAATAAATGCTCTCTGACAATGAAACACGTGTGTACATTATTTCATACCTCAGCACACAACCATGCAAAATATTCATATTCTGTAAAGTAAATGAAAAAGCTTTGTCGATAAGTGTGCTATATATCAATGATTTAGTAGTATAGGAACGCCACAGACAATCAGTCGCCATTCCTAGTACTACTTTGCTTAAGCAGCTGGACAAATGAACAATACAGCAGCTTTCAAGGTTGACCGACTTCTGTTAATGATAAGCTCTCTTACTGGGATATCTGAGAGAGATGAAATCCATAATAACACATTTTGCTACTTAAAAATCCTGCACACCTGCATCTCTGGGCCAGACTATTTCCAGATAACTTTGTGATGCTTCAGTAGAAGGCTATCAAAATTTAAATAGTACATTGTATTTTGAATATAATTGCCTTACTGATAACAGTACATATATGAATGGAATATCTGTGTACCCCACTTCATTCAGTACATATATGAATAGAATATCTGTGTACCCCACTCACTATCTCCTTCCATGTGTCCAGTGAATGATAACAGCAATTACTAAGTATTACGTTGTGGATTATGGCACTTAGTGTGTGTGTGTGTGTGGGGGGGGGGCTGGCATAGAATGCCTGTGATCCTGTTACATCCTGGTCCCACAGTATATCGGTGCCAGACCTGCATGCAAGTACATCCTCTGAGCTTTTTCACAATCCAGTTCCACATGTCAATATGGGTGAAGTACCTCAGTCATGCCCGCATCCTCTTCTCATGTCCCACATAGAGAGTCAGCATGTGGAGGGTCTCCTTGTAAGTCCAATTGGGTGCCCAGATGCACCTCAGACTTCTCTTGGACAACATCTCTTTGAAGGTAGTGGAAACAACAAAAACACCTTCAGAAAATTACTCCCTGAGGTACCCCTCAGTTCGCAGGTAACAACAGCATGATAAGAAATGTATAAATATCACAGTTCAAAAGTAGTGCACACTGGGTTTTAGATGGCTATTGATGGGCATTGAGCATGTGCTCAACATATCCACATGGGGAGCGAGCACATGCTCAACATATCCACATGAGGACCGAACACATGCTCAACATATCCACATGGGGAGTGAGCACATGCTCAACATATCCACATGGGGAGCGAGCACATACTCAACATATCCACATGGGGAGCGAGCACATGGGGATCGAGCGCATGCTCAACATATCCACATGGGGAGCGAGCACATGCTCAACATATCCACATGGGGAGTGAGCACATGCTCAACATATCCACATGGGGAGTGAGCACATGCTCAACATATCCACATGGGGAGTGAGCACATGCTCAACATATCCACATGCGGAGCAAGCACATGCTCAACATATCCACATGCGGAGCGAGCACATGCTCAACATATCCACATGGGGAGCGAGCACATGCTTAACATATCCACATGGGGAGTGAGCACATTCTCAACATATCCACATGGGGAGTGAGCACATGCTCAACATATCCACATGGGGAGCGAGCACATGCTCAACATATCCACATGGGGAGCGAGCGCATGCTCAACATATCCACATGGGGAGTGATCACATGCTCAACATATCAACATGGGGAGCGAGCACATGCTCAACATATCCACATGGAGAATGAGCACATGCTCAACATATCCACATGCAATGAAACTATCGGGCATTTGTGCTGAGAAGTGTATGCTTATGCTGGGCTGTTTAATGCATTGAAATTTGCGAACTTAAACATGATGTTCACTGATTTGATTCTGGAACATCGTATACTAAAGAAACTCATTACGTATGTATTGCACAGATGGTACTTAATGGCTGTTAGTGCTGATCTAATCTCACTGTTAGGTTTAACTGCCTCACTGCACTTATCCATGAGGTCAGCTATAATGAGGTCAGCTGCTTGCACAGCCCTTTTAAACTTCGATGCTCAGTATTACTCTACTATGTTCATAGTGTCCTGTGGGAACCTTCTAACTTCTAATTCATGATTTTTTTTTTTGTTTTGAAAAGTGTCTGCACATCAATATGTCAGTTACATAAAGGGTGGGGATAGCCTTCATCTTTATGCATCAATACAGAGGTAATCTAGGAGGTTCAAGTCAAATCTGGTAACCCAGCTGTGATCCATAAAGTGACAGGACTAACAAGAAGCAGAGTACAAAGGAACAGTCCAAATAAAATCCATTTAGCTAGCAGATCTAGGAAACTCTCTATCTCTCTGATAGTCTTTGCATGAGGGTATTCATTAGAGCAAGAACCCTCGTCCATCTACCTACTTAACTGAATAAACTACTTGAAACTTCAACAATGCATCTTTGTTGCTCCCACAAGGATGGTATCAGAGACAGTGTCCAATAAATCTGCTAGATAAAGTGATTTTATCCAGACAAATACTTTGTTCTTTGTTTCTCATTATGCATGCATGTCCATCCCCACCATTACAGGGATGTTTTTCCAATATGCAGCTGTATGGTTACAAGCAAACCAGCTCCAGTAAAAGATGAATGCAGACAGAATTAGGTAATTTGTATAGGTATTCATTTTTTTCTATATGTCTTTATTACTGCTTGTGGTTATTGACAGTTTACAAGGGTGTCCACAAGTCTTACATTCTAGGTCTGATTTGCAGATATTGACTGATGCTTATTCCTGCAGTAGAGCCTTTTATACCATTCAGTTCTCCCAGTCCTATTGGTATTATACCAATAGGATTGGGAGAACCTCAAGATGGCTTAATATGCAACTTATTTGCTGCTTTCACATCTAACCATTTTTCCATGAAATGGAATGGATTAATGGCATTGCACATGTAGGCTTATGAAGTCATGACATATCCTCAGCAGTTGCCACATGTCATGTATGTTCCTTATTCTTATCTGTGCACGATGGTAATAAACATGGCATTGATTATTTTGCATTGCATTGCACTGTATATCAGTGGCATGACATTGACATATACATTAATGGTTGATCTGTCAATATGTGCACCTCCTGTATACCATCTGATATGTGCATAGCACCATTTTCTCACATGTCAAGTCATAATCGACACAACTTTTTCCGAAGAGAAAATTAGAGTATTATTCAGACACCGCGGCAGCACAGACAAAATTTTCTTGGGCACATAGGCAATACTGTGTGGAAGGACATAACCAGCATGGTTAACAATGTGGGCAGAAACAACCACTCCAGTGAGGCCAACCATCACCATTGCTCTGACATGATCTTCCAAGCAGCCAACAGATGCTACAGCTCTGAGATGGAGAGGAATGTCATTAGAGGTGGGCAACCATTGCCACCCCAGATGAAATGATAACCTTCCTGGCCTCCCACCATGACATCTGCCAGGATTGTCATATACCCAGTGGAGGAATTAAGGCAGATGTCCATGGACGTACAGGTGTGTCCACCATTCATAAATACAACAGCTAATCAATCATCATTCAAAGACATTCATTCATGCATTTTACCTTTTTTATGAATGTCACAGTAGCAGAAGTACATCACATACACGAGCACTGTAGATAGGCAAAGACACAGTAAGTCACATAGCATGTGATATTACCTAAATAAGGTGTAGATAGCGACAGCAGCACCACATGTACCATTGTGTTTTTCACTTGTACAGGCCCATCAACATTAGAACACAGATAACACTCATAAAGTACGTGTCTCTATAGTCAACTAGGGTGATCATTAGCCTTTACCTACCTCTGTTTGCAGTTATGACTGAGGTATTTAATCACCTGTTGTCTGTGTTCCACTTTAACCTATAGTTTCTGCATCACTCAGCATAATTTGTACCACAACTGGGGAGGACAGACCTGGCAAGTCAGTCTATATGGTTTCCTTAGTGTAATATTGATAAGGACAAATGTCACCTTTATGACTAATGTTGTCTTGTTCACCTGCATAGGACAATTGTCATCTGTAAAACATCATTGGCCATCCAGTATGTGTCTGTCTTTTTTGCTTTTTGGCAAACATAATTTTCAGTGCTGTATGATGTCATGTATGCACTTACTACTGACGTATTGTGTGCCTCTTTTTATATGACAGTCACATTTCAACCCAAACCACTGGCAGTGCAGTCAGAGGGAGGAATGTTAGGTATGTCATTGTGTATTCCTTCATATTTGTTTGATACTTGACTTACATGGCTTACCTCTGCTCTATAGGGCCCCTGCACCACCACAACCAAGCTGACACGGTAAGTCCATGTCACCATAACTATTCAGTGTACATAGGTACTTGTCCACTTATGTCAGACATATCCTGCTCACCTGACTTCTGTAAATGTATATTACATATTCTGTAAATGTTTATTACATGTCATATCTGTCTTTATTTCCATCACGTCCACTTCCTGCTTCTTTGTGTAGCCCATTCACTGACCCTGAGGTGGGATGTGATGTGCCTTACTCTGACAGTATTGCCGATGGCACACAGGGAATTGTACTGCCTTTATTGTTCTGCCCTGAAGGGGATGTCAGGTGCTTCATTGTATAGCCTCTAATCGGGAGGATGGTTTGGCTGGCTATTCTGATGATGTAGTGGCATCAGATATTGGAAATGATGATGACCATGACTTGCTGCCATGGTGACTCTTTCCAACAACTTACTGATACTGTCCATCAGACAGCACATAGGGCGTGTAGCTGATGTGCATATATGCATGTCAAAAGTTGCACATTTTCTGATACAGGCACATGCTACACCTAAAGAAATCCCAATCCCTCAGAGCTACATGCTCTAGGGACGTAAATCTTGTCACCAAAATAAACAGGACATGCTGGCGGGATAGATTCCTGTCCCAGAGACTTCCCATACTCTGGAACAGGCTACCCATATATGTCAAGCAAAGTTCTTCATTAGCACTCTTCAAGAAAAATCTTGATGAGTGGATGGGAAATAGGAAATACACCCCGGGGAAAACTTCTGTGTCTCTGCTTGACAGTGGCATAGGAAAATAACTTTCTTGGGTGGCGTAAACCAGGGAACCTTGTCGGCTAGGCTCATATAGGCCCTTGGGCCGACAGCCTAGTACCTACATATGAACCTACCTATGAACATATGATCATTCACAGAGACATCACAATACTGATCTGTGATCACTTGCCCATGTTACTGAGCACACCACCACTTGATGATGTTGTGTACCCTTAAATCTCAGCACACCACCACTTGATGATGTTCTGTACCCTTAAATCTCAGCACACCACCAGTTGATGATGCTGTGTACCCTTAAATCTCAATCAGCAAGATAATACACAGGCCAATTTGGTTGACTTGCAACAGAGAGAGATGACAGCTGAATCCACCAATGAAAATGAACCATCTATGTCACTTAGTGCATGTCTGCAACTAATAAAAAACTCCAAATGACTGAAATTACCAGAACAAGTCAGACTGAAGAAACACAAATGCTCCAGAAGTCATTCTATGCAAAGAAAAAGAGGAAGGAGTCGGAACAACTCCAAAATACAAAAATAACATCGTTAACAGGTACTGTGACTACCAACTGTGTCATCAATTTATCTAGAACTGAACTATTGGTGTTGGATTTGTCATTACTTATTAAAGGGCTGAAATTCATCCCTTCAGCAGTTGACAGCTTAAGCAACACAATGACTGATTTGAAGCAGTTCACACACAGTTTAGATCTGAAACTATATTTAAACAACAAAGTATAATACAAGAAAATGTATGCAAACATTCTAGTATATTTATACCGAATAGCCATCCAGTGATAACTGTTTTTTATAATTTGTAAGAGAAACAGATTAGAGAAGTATGTGGTAAATGTTGCTTTAAAAAATTCTTTAATCTTTCTATTTCTGAACATGCCTCTCTGAAACGACTTGAATCAAATGAAGACATCATTATAAAAGAAGCGGATAAAGGTGGTGCCATTATTATTATGAACAAAACAATGGACTTGGAAAATATGTTTTCATATTTATCTGATACAAAAACTTTTAAAGTTGCAACTAATGAGGATGTTGATAGATGTATTAATAATATAAATATGGTAATGCTTGATTTACAACTTATGAATGATATTAATATTGAACTATTCCAGTATTTAGTGTTTTCTCTCCCAAAATACCGATTTTATATGGGTTACCAAAAATCCATAAAAATTTAGAGACCCCACCATGAGATCTATTGTCTCTGGGAGGGGTTGGTAACAGAACCCATTTCAGTATATTTGCAAAGTGTTTTGTCCAAACAATTAAGACATGTAACAAATTATACAAAGGACACTCTGCTGATTTTTTAAGAAATTTATATGGCTGGTTTAATAATGCTAGGCGACATAACTATGGCAGTAATAATTTTCTGACAGTGGTTCTTGATATCCAATCACTTTTCAGTCTGATACCAAATATACATGGTATTGATGCAGTGAGGGAATTACTGGTAAAGAATGGACAATTTACAGGAAGATATATTGAAACATTATGTGAACTATTGGCGATAGTACTTAATAATAATTATTTTGTATTTGATAAGAAAATTTACCATCAAATATCTGATGTAGCAATGGGTACTCCCATTGCTAACACCTATGTAAATATGGTACTGGATAAATGGGAAAATCAATATATCTATGGTTCAGAACAATATTCTAAGAAAATTAGTTGCTTTAGTAGATTTGTGGATGATGTGTTTTTTGTATGCCATGGTAAAAGGAATTAATTAGATTCTTGTTTAAACTATTTAAGTAATAGTATTGATTTCTTACATTTTACTATGACCTGTTCAGAAACTATTGTCAATTTTCTTGATGTCACCATTATATATGATGGGACTGATATCCACACAATGGTTTTTAGAAAACCTACGCATAGGAATAAATGTTTACACTATAGTAGTATGCATGCTCCACATGCATGGGTACTGGAACCACAGTACCAGGGAGTGGGGGAGCCCCCCACGTTTACAGCTGCAAGACCTGTCGGAAAAAGATAATGAAGTGGAGTTTTCATGCTAATGTGGATTTACGCGTGGAAATTAAACTAACTGTTCTTGTTCTCTTATTGCTCTGTGTTACGGGACTTATGCTGTGTGTGTGTGTGTGTGTGTGTGTGTGTGTGTGTGTGTGTGTGTGTGTGTGTGTGTGTGTGTGTGTGTGTGTAAAATGCCCCAGTTAGGTATACCTGGTGGTTAGTGTTACTCAGGCTCAAACAAGAGCCTGAATTCTCCACCTATACCATTACTTGTGATTCAGGGAGCTGAGTCTATAGCTTTCAACTGTCTAGATTTTCACAGAATATTTGGCTCATACCTTTGGTCTGTTCCTCTTAAAATTTGTGGTTTTCTGGCAAATTAGTGAGAACTGAATTCACTAAATAATGATAGCCCTTTAAGTTTCAGTCTTCCTGTCTTTCAGGAAACACATGGTAACACAAACACTTTATTTTAGCAACTTTCTAAGATTATACAAGCAATATTTAAAATGTGTCCCAGGCTTTGGGCCTCCCCCCCTATAAATTTTGGCTTTTTCCAGATTTCTTGTGCTGCAATGTTGAGGGATTTAGTTGAGTGTCAAGTGGATTTTGCAAGGAAATGAAAGATTCAGGGAAAGAGAAGTTTAGTGCTACTTATGCAAAGTTGTTTGCATTGTTAGTAGCACAACAAGTAATATACTTGGTTTTGATGCAGAAGGCCGTGGGTTCTACTCCCACAGTATACAGATGGATCACCAATACTGCACTGTGTTGTACTTTAAAGGGAGTGGATGCTGCAGTCCTATGAATGTCCTCCTTTGGAGGAGTTACCTAGTAACTATGTTTCTGTTATCAGTTTGCCATCCATTTTCCATTGCAAAATTCCTAGCTTATCATTTTTTTTTAATATAACATAGGCAATTTATTCTTCAAGGGCAACATGCACTTTATTTGTACATGAAACAATGAAATATAAAGTTGTTTGCTAGCAGCAATCTCTTCATTAGTTACAGATTCCTTTAATGTGGAATTATTTAGATGACTTACTTCTACATAGATTTTGCATATTTACTGATATTGGTGGATTGTAATGACAGAAGTTTGAGGGGCCTTTTATGGTTGAAATTTTCTGAAATGGGTAGTTTTGTCATTATTGGTTCATACATTTTGTTTCATTGCTTACTAGAAGACTGTTCCAAACTACAAATTTAAAACATATTTTAACAAGTGGTGCTGTGTTATACAAGGAATATAATTTAATACAATCAGGTTAATACAATCAGGAAGGTGAATCAAATAATGCGTATATGTATACTTGCTCACAGGATGCAGGAGATCAAAATAGGGGAAGAGACCAGTGACCAATGGAGTCCCCCAGAGTTTGGTGCTGAGTCTTTTTCTGTTTGGCATATACATCTCAAAAGTAAAAGGAAATACCAAAGGGCTTTGGCCGACTAAGTTTGAGATGACTGCAAGCTAGGAGCAGTTATTGAATCCCCATATGACTTAGCCATCATGCAGGAAGGTTTGTCCCAAACAATAACTGGTGCCAGAATCATGAATTAAAACTAAACTCCAAGAAATACATTATCATGTCCTTTGGGAAGTAATTTACTTCAGGGAACTACCAAATTGACAATGCCCCCTGAGAAATGACACAGTTGTTTGGCATTTGGGAACTTGTGTTTACACTGACCTAACTTTTGACCAACATGTGACAGAGTCATAAGAAAGTCTTTCTATATTGCATAGCTTATAAACAAATTGATTTTGACTAGATCTAGAGATGTTATTGTCCCCCTTTACAAATCCCTCATTTGGTCAATCATTTTGTATAATGCCCACTTTGGCATGCATCTGTCCAGACCCATGCAACAATTGGAATACCCACAGAGATACCTTAGTAAAAGGATACAGGTCCTAAACAGTAGGTCTTGCATGGACCACCTCAAAGATTTATCACTATACTCAGTAACCTACAAAGTGCTTAAAGGTAACATGTCTGGCATACAAGGCATCCTACGACCTAGTACAGATGAACCTATTGAACATCAGCAAGTCAAATGGCATCAGAAATACTCAGTCCAGGTATCTAAACTGAATGTTGTTGAGAGACATATATATATCACAGAAGCTACCACTGTTCCAGAACAGACCATTCATTCAAGTAAAACAAAGCTCATCCCTGTCCACATTCAAATACAATTTGGATCTAAGGATGGGTAATAGAAATGTACTCCAAGATTGCCCCTTGTGCCACTAATGGATAGAGGCAGTTCCTAAATACTGCATCCCTTACATGGTTCCCCTCAAATTATCTATAGTATGATCACATTTATTCTCACTAGGGGTAATATACAATTATCAGCCATGGGATAGGTAAGACCAATCAGGAAATTTTAATTCAAGCACTAAAAGGGAAATTGGCTAAGCTTAAAATGTCCTCCAAGTGAACCTATGTTGTGGTAGTAAATAGTTTAAAAAATTGCCCTTTTTAGATCACTAAGTGCCCCTCTCACCCTTTGCCCCTCTAGTCTTCAACAGCTTCTGGCACCTCTGTCCACATGTTTTTAATCGCATTACTAAAGGTCAATTTGCTAGAATAAACAGATTAAACACAACAATTGATAAGTGTAAGCAACAGCTAGAAGAATTAAAATGTGAATTTATTGATAGGGGCTATAATGAAGAACGTTTAGAGAAGGCAATTGAACATGTGCTAATATCTAGAGAGGACACTATGAAACCGTATTTTGATAGAGATCCTATTATGACTATGAATGTGCTAGATAAACATGATGTACAAACAGATATAAATAAATTACGTTTTGTAACAACTTTTATTAGAGCTACACCTGAAATAAAGAAAATTATTAATAATAACTGGGGAATTCTAAGATCTCTACCTGAGTTATGTGCACTAATTGACACTGCCCCTAGCTTTTCTTATAGAAATTGTCCAAGTTTAAAACAGAAATTATGCTATCAAGATATGCGCACTACTGTTAATAGTAATATGGTGACTAAAATGGGAACTTTCCCATGTTATAACTGCTGTTGCTGTGACTCTATAAACAAGGATAATGCTTTCATACATCCATTAACAAGAAAGAGATACATATTTCGGTTTACTATCAAAATATGGATGTTCACATACATGAGCGGCTGATATTCCGAAAATGACATCATCCGGTTTGCATACTAATGAGTTACAAGGTCGACGCTGATGATCGACATTAACAGAGTTGACATTAACATCAACATTCAAACGTAATGGCAGTGTAGGTGCAAACATATGTTAAACACCTACACTGTCATTAACGCGAAGAGGGCTGTGCCCCCACTCGAAATTAAATATTCTAACTCTGAGATCGCATTACAGTGAGGAAAGGGATACATTTCCCAATCCACACTGTACCATAACTCTACTCAGAACATCGAGTTCATATCATCAAATGCACACTTGCATTCGCAGATATGTAAGCTCAATATCCTAATGGTTGACAACACAGAAGTCGACAAATTCATGCTCGACCTTCTGCGTTCGACTTACCAATCTTCAACATTTTGATAGTAAACCATATATTTCATAGTTCTGCAACATGTATTACCACAAATACAATCTATTTACCTACTTGCAGTAGATGTCCACCATTTTATGTAGGAAAGTCAACAAGAAAACTGAAGGAGAGAATAATTGAACATTGGTCAAAAATTAGAAGAAATGTTGACAAAGATTCTTTGGCAAAACACATTAATGAGCTTGGAAATGAACATAAGTTTGAATTTAGAGTTATAGAGAGGGTATCTAAAGACTTAAGAAGGGGTGACATAAATAATAAAGTAGAAATGAAAGAATATGAATGGATTTCATGTTTATGTGCAGATATGTCCCATGGTTTGAATCAGTTTCAATAAAATCGGTTTTGAGATATAAACAAATGTATAAAACAGGCACCTGCATCTTTAAAATGTTAATTGTTTTAGTTATATGTTAAGTATTTAATTATTGGCTGTGTGTGATTAATATATAAATGGTAACTGTATGTTACATTTTTATTCACTGATGAAGGGGTTTTAACCTGAAAGCTTTGCTTCTCTTTTATTGAACATTGTAGTTGAACTTCAGCGTTGCTTGGTTCAGTTTATCTTGGAATACTTATCTTTTATGGACTAAAGCTTTACTCTGTATTTATCATGGTTATTTGGTGTGTTACATGAAGGCCAGGAATGCAGACATGGAGAGGTCATGGCAGCACTGGCTGCACAGCATAATAAAGTGGTATCTGTTGCATGCTATGTTGAAAACCTTGTTACAATGATACTAGATCAATACCACAGTACAAACTGCATGTAACATGCCCTGGATGCTAGATCAATACCATAGTACAAACTGCATGTAACATGCCCTGGATGCTAGATCAATACGACAGTACAAACTGCATGTAACATGCCCTGGAAGCTAGATCAATACCATAGTATAAACTGCATGTAACATACCCTGGATGCTAGATCAATACCACAGTACAAACTGCATGTAACATGCCCTGGATGCCAGATCAATACCACAGTACAAACTGCATGTAACATGCCCGGGATGCTAGATCAATACCACAGTAAAAACTGCATGTAACATGCCCGGGATGCTAGATCAATACTACAGTACAAACTGCATGTAACATGCCCTGGATGCTAGATCAACACCACAGTAGAAACTGCATGTAACATGCCCTGGTTGCTAGATCAATACCACAGTACAAACTGCATGTAACATGCCCTGGAAGCTAGATAAATACCATAATACAAACTGCATGTAACATGCCCTGGATGCTAGATCAATACCACAGTACAAACTGCATGTAACATGCCCTGGATGCTAGATTAATACCACAGTACAAACTGCATGTAACATGCCCTGGATGCTAGATCAATACCACAGTACAAACTTCATGTAACATGCCCTGAATGATAGATCGATACCATAGTACAAACTGCATGTAACATGCCCTGGATGCTAGATCAATACCACAGTACAAACTGCATGTAACATGCCATGGATGCTAGATCAATACCATAGTACAAACTGCATGTAACATGCCCTGGATGCTAGATCAATACCATAGTACAAACTGCATGTAACATGCCCTGGATGATAGATCAATACTGCAGAACAAACTGCATGCAACATGCCCTGGGTGCTAAATCAATACCACAGTAGAAACTGCATGTAACATGCCCTGGATGCTAGATCAATACCACAGTACAAACTGCATGTAACATGCCCTGGATGCTAGATCAATACCACAGTAAAAACTGCATGTAACATGCCCTGGATGCTAGATCAATACCACAGTACAAACTGCATGTAACATGCCCTGGATGCTAGATCAATACCACAGTACAAACTGCATGTAACATGCCCTGGATGCTAGATCAATACCACAGTACAAACTGCATGTAACATGCATTGGAAGCTAGATCAATACCATAATACAAACTGCATGTAACATGCCCTGGATGCTAGATAAATACATAGTACAAACTGCATGTAACATGCCCTGGATGCTAGTTCAATACCATAGTACAAACTGCATGTAACATGCCCTGGATGCTAGATCAGTACCACAGTACAAACTGCATGTAACATGCCTTGGATGCTAGATCAATACCATAGTACAAACTGCATGTAACATGCCTTGGATGCTAGATGAATACCGCAGTACAAACTGCATGTAACATACCCTGGATGCTAGATCAATAACACAGTACAAACTGCATGTAACATGCCCTGGATGCTAGATCAATACCACAGTACAAACGGCATGTAACATGCCCTGGATGCTAGATCAATACCATAGTACAAACTGGATGTAACATGCCCTGGATGCTAGATCAATACCATAGTACAAACTGCATGTAACATGCCCTGGATGCTAGATCAATACCACAGTACAAACTACATGTAACATGCCCTGGATGCTAGATCAATACCACAGTACAAACTGCATGTAACATGCCCTGGATGCTAGATCAATACAATAGGACAAACTGAATGTAAAATGCCCTGGATGCTAGATCAATACCACAGTACAAACTGCATGTAACATGCACTGGATGCCAGATCAATACCATAGTACAAACTGCATGTAACATGCCCTGGATACTAGATCAATACCACAGTACAAACTTCATGTAACATGCCCTGGATGCTAGATCGATACCATAGTACAAACTGCATGTAACATGCCCCGGATGCTAGATCAATACCACAGTACAAACTGCATGTAACATGCCATGGATGCTAGACCAAGACCACAGTACAAACTGCATGTAACATGCCCTGGATGTTAGAACAATACCATAGAGCAAACTGCATGTAACATGCCCTGGATGCTAGATCACTACCACAGTACAAACTACATGTAACACGCCCTGGATGCTAGATCAATACCACAGTACAAACTACATGTAACATGCCCTGGATGCTAGATCAATACCACAGTACAAACTGCATGTAACATGCCCTGGATGCTAGATCAATACCACAGTACAAACTGCATGTAACATCCCTAGATGCTAGATCGATACCACAGTACAAACTGCATGTAACATGCCCTGGATGCTAGATCAATACCATAGTACAAACTGCATGTAACATGCCCTGGATGCTAGATCAATACCACAGTACAGACTGCATGTAACATGCCCTGGAAGTTAGATCAATACCATTGTACAAACTGCATGTAACATGCCCTGGATGCTAGATCAATACCACAGTACAAACTGCATGTAACATACCCTGGATGCTAGATCAATAACACAGTACAAACTGCATGTAACATGCCCTGGATGCTAGATCAATACCATAGTACAAACTGCATGTAACATGCCCTGGATGCTAGATCAATACCACAGTACAAACTGCATGTAACATGTCCTGGATGCTAGATCAATACCACAGTACAAACTGCATGTAACATGCCCTGGATGCTAGATCAATAAAATAGAACAAACTGCATGTATCAAGCCCTGGATGCTAGATCAATACCACAGTACAAGCTGCATGTAACATGCCCTGGATGCTAGATCAATACCATAGTACAAACTGCATGTAACATGCCCTGGATGCTAGATCAATACCACAGTACAAACTGCATGTAACATGCCCTGGATGCTAGATCAATACCACAGTACAGACTGCATGTAACACGCCCTGGAAGCTAGAACAATACCATAATACAAACTGCATGTAACATGCCCTGGATGCTAGATCAATACCATAGTACAAACTGCATGTAACTTGCCCTAGATGCTAGTTCAATACCATAGTACAAACTGCATGTAACATGCCTTGGATGCTAGATAAATATCACAGTAGAAACTGCATGTAACACGCCCTGGATGCTAGATCAATACCATAGTACAAACTGCATGTAACATGCCTTGGATGCTAGATGAATACCACAGTACAAACTGCATGTAACATACCCTGGATGCTAGATCAATAACACAGTACAAACTGAATGTAACATGCCCTGGTTGCTAGAGCAATACCACAGTACAAACTGCATGTAACATGCCCTGGATGCTAGATCAATACCATAGTACAAACTGCATGTAGCATGCCCTGGATGCTAGATCAATACCATAGTACAAACTGCATGTAACATGCCCTGGATGCTAGATCAATGCCACAGTACAAACTACATGTAACATGCCCTGGATGCTAGATCAATACCACAGTACAAACTGCATGTAACATGCCCTGGATGCTAGATCAATACCATAGGACTAAAGCATGTAACATGCCCTAGATGCTAGATCAATACCACAGTACAAACTGCATGTAACATGCCCTGGATGCTAGATCAATACCATAGTACAAACTGCATGTAACATGCCCTGGATGCTAGATCAATACCACAGTACAAACTTCATGTAACATGCCCTGGATGCTAGATCGATACCATAGTACAAACTGCATGTAACATGCCCGGATGATAGATCAACACCACAGTACAAACTGCATGTAACATGCCATGGATGCTAGATCAATACCACAGTACAAACTGCATGTAACATGCCCTGGATGCTAGATCAATACCATAGTACAAACTGCATGTAACATGCCCTGGATGCTAGATCAATACCACAGTACAAACTACATGTAACACGCCCTGGATGCTAGATCAATACCACAGTACAAACTGCATGTAACATGCCCTGGATGCTAGATCAATACCACAGTACAAACTGCATGTAACACACCCTAGATGCTAAATCGATACCATAGTACAAACTGCATGTAACATGCCCTGGATGCTAGATCAATACCATAGTACAAACTGCATGTAACATGCCCTGGAAGTTAGATCAATACCATAGTACAAACTGCATGTAATATGCCCTGGATGCTAGATCAATACCACAGTACAAACTGCATGTAAAATACCCTGGATGCTAGATCAATAACAAAGTACAAACTGCATGTAACATGCCCTGGATGCTAGATCAATACCATAGTACAAACTGCATGTAACATGCCCTGGATGCTAGATCAATACCATAGTACAAACTGCATGTAACATGCCCTGAATGCTAGATCAATACCATAGTACAAACTGCATGTAACATGCCCTGGATGCTAGATCAATACCACAGTACAAACTGCATGTAACATGCCCTGGATGCTAGATCAATACCACAGTACAAACTGCATGTAACATGCCCTGGATGCTAGATCAATACCATAGTACAAACTGCATGTAACATGCCCTGGATGCTAGGTCAATACCACAGTACAAACTGCATGTAACATGCCCTGGATGCTAGATCAATACCACAGTACAAACTGCATGTAACATGCCCTGGATGCTAGATCAATACCATAGTACAAACTGCATGTAACATGCCCTGGATGCTAGATCAATACCACAGTACAAACTGTGTGTAACATTCCCTGGAAGCTAGATCAATACCATAGTACAAACTGCATGTAACATGCCTTGGATGCTAGATCAATACCACAGTACAAACTGCATGTAACATGCCCTGGATGCTAGATCAATACCATAGTACAAACTGCATGTAACATGCCCTGGATGCTAGATCAATACCATAGTACAAACTGCATGTAACATGCCCTGCATGCTAGATCAATACCGTAGTACAAACTGCATGTAACATGCCCTGGATGCCAGATTAATATGACAGTACAAACTGCATGTAACATGCCCTGGATGCTAGATCAATACCATAGTACAAACTGCATGTAACATGCCCTGGATGCTAGATCAATACCATAGTACAAACTGCATGTAACATGCCCTGGATGCTAGATCAATAGCACAGTACAAACTGCATGTAACATGCCTTGGATACTACATCAATGCCACAGTACAAACTGCATGTAACATGCCCTGGATGATACATCAATACCACAGTACAAACTGCTTGTAACATGCCCTGGATTCTAGATCAAATACCACAGTACAAACTGCATGTAACATGCTCTGGATGCTAGATCAATACCACAGTGCAAACTGCATGTAACATGCCCTGGATGCTAGATCAATACCATAGTACAAACTGTATGTAACATGCCCTGGAAGTTAGATCAATACCATAATACAAACTGCATGTAACATGCCCTGGATGCTAGATCAATACCACAGTACAAACTGCATGTAACATACCCTGGATGCTAGATCAATAACACAGTACAAACTGCATGTAACATGGCCTGGATGCTAGATCAATACCATAGTACAAACTGCATGTAACATGCCCTGGATGCTAGATCAATACCATAGTACAAACTGCATGTAACATGCCCTGGATGCTAGATCAATACCACAGTACAAACTGCATGTAACATGCCCTGGATGATAGATCAATATCACAGTACAAACTGCATGTAACATGCCCTGGATGCTAGATAAATTCCACAGTACAAACTGCATGTAACATGCCCTGGATGCTAGATCAATACCATAGAACAAACTGCATGTAACATGCCCTGGATGCTAGTTCAATACCACAGTACAAACTGCATGTAACATGCCCTGGATGCTAGATCAATACCACAGTACAAACTTCATGTAACATGCCCTGGATGCTAGATCAATACCGTAGCACAAACTGCATGTAACATGCCCCGAATGCTAGATCAATACCTCAGTACAAACTGTATGTAACATGCCCTGGATGCTAGATCAATACCACAGTACAAACTGCATGTAACATGCCCTGGATGCTAGATCAATACCAGAGTACAAACTGCATGTAACATGTCCTGGATACTAGGTCAATACCACAGTACAAACTGCATGTAACATGCCCTGGATGCTAAATCAGTACCTCAGTACAAACTGCATGTAACATGCCATAGATGCTAGATCAATACCATAGTACAAACTGCATGTAAAATGCCCTGGATGCTAGATCAATACCACAGTACAAACTGCGTGTAACATGCCCTGGAAGCTAGATCAATACCATAGTACAAACTGCATGTAACATGCCTTTAATTGCTAGATCAATACCACAGTACAAACTGCATGTAACATGCCCTGGATGCTAGATCAATACCATAGTACAAACTGCATGTAACATGCCCTGGATGCTAGATCAATACCACAATACAAACTGCATGTAACATGCCCTGGATGCTAGATCAATACCACAGTACAAACTGCATGTAACATGTCCTGGATGCTAGATCAATACCACAGTACAAACTGCATGTAACATGCCCTGGATGCTAGATCAATACCATAGAACAAACTGCATGTAACATGCCCTGGATGCTAGATCAATACCACATTACAAACTTCATGTAACATGCCCTGGATGCTAGATCAATACCATAGCACAAACTGCATGTAACATGCCCCGGATGCTAGATCAATACCTCAGTACAAACTGTATGTAACATGCCCTGGATGCTAGATCAATACCACAGTCCAAACTGCATGTAACATGTCCTGGATGCTAGATCAATACCATAGTACAAACTGCATGTAACATGCCCTGGATGCTACGTCAATACCACAGTACAAACTGCATGTAACATGCCCTGGATGCTAGATCAATACCTCAGTACAAACTGCATGTAACATGCCCTGGATGCTAGATCAATACCATAGTACAAACAGCATGTAACATGCCCTGGATGCTAGACCAATACCACAGTACAAACTGCGTGTAACATGCCCTGGAAGCTAGATCAATACCATAGTACAAACTGCATGTAACATGCCTTGGATGCTAGATCAATACCACAGTACAAACTGCATGTAACATGCCCTGGATGCTAGATCAATACCATAGTACAAACAGCATGTAACATGCCCTGGATTCTAGATCAATACCACAGTACAAACTGCATGTAACATGCCCTGGATGCTAGATCAATACCATAGTACAAACTGCATGTAACATGCCCTGGATGATACATCAATACCACAGTACAAACTGCATGTGACATGCCCTGGATTCTAGATCAATACCACAGTACAAACTGCATGTAACATGCTCTGGATGCTAGATCAATACCACAGTACAAACTGCATGTAACATGCCCTGGATGCTAGATCAATACCATAGTGCAAACTGCATGTAACATGCCCTGGATGATACATCAATACCACAGTACAAACTGCATGTAACATGCCCTGGATGATAGAGCAATACCACAGTACAAACTGCATGTAACATGCTCTGGATGCTAGATCAATACCACAGTACAAACTGCATGTAACATGCCCTGGATGCTAGACCAATACCATAGTACAAACTGCATGTAACATGCCCTGGAAGTTAGATCAATACCATAGTACAAACTGCATGTAACATGCCCTGGATGCTAGATCAATACCACAGTACAAACTGCATGTAACATACCCTGGATGCTAGATCAATAACACAGTACAAACTGCATGTAACATGCCCTGGATGCTAGATCAATACCATAGTACAAACTGCATGTAACATGCCCTGGATGCTAGATCAATACCATAGTACAAACTGCATGTAACATGCCCTGGATGCTAGATCAATACCATAGTACAAACTGTATGTAACATGCTCTGGATGCTAGATCAATACCACAGTACAAACTGCATGTAACATGCCCTGGATGCTAGATCAATACCACAGTACAAACTGCATGTAACATGCCCTGGATGCTAGATCAATACCATAGTAGAAACTGCATGTAACATGCCCTGGATGCTAGATCAATACCACAGTACAAACTTCATGTAACATGCCCTGGATGCTAGATCAATACCATAGCACAAACTGCATGTAATATGCCCCGGATGCTAAATCAATACCTCAGTACAAACTGTATGTAACATGCCCTGGATGCTAGATCAATACCACAGTACAAACTGCATGTAACATGCCCTGGATGCTAGATCAATACCATAGTACAAACTGCATGTAACATGCCCTGGATGATAGATCAATACTGCAGAACAAACTGCATGCAACATGCCCTGGGTGCTAAATCAATACCACAGTAGAAACTGCATGTAACATGCCCTGGATGCTAGATCAATACCACAGTACAAACTGCATGTAACATGCCCTGGATGCTAGATCAATACCACAGTAAAAACTGCATGTAACATGCCCTGGATGCTAGATCAATACCACAGTACAAACTGCATGTAACATGCCCTGGATGCTAGATCAATACCACAGTACAAACTGCATGTAACATGCCCTGGATGCTAGATCAATACCACAGTACAAACTGCATGTAACATGCATTGGAAGCTAGATCAATACCATAATACAAACTGCATGTAACATGCCCTGGATGCTAGATAAATACATAGTACAAACTGCATGTAACATGCCCTGGATGCTAGTTCAATACCATAGTACAAACTGCATGTAACATGCCCTGGATGCTAGATCAGTACCACAGTACAAACTGCATGTAACATGCCTTGGATGCTAGATCAATACCATAGTACAAACTGCATGTAACATGCCTTGGATGCTAGATGAATACCGCAGTACAAACTGCATGTAACATACCCTGGATGCTAGATCAATAACACAGTACAAACTGCATGTAACATGCCCTGGATGCTAGATCAATACCACAGTACAAACGGCATGTAACATGCCCTGGATGCTAGATCAATACCATAGTACAAACTGGATGTAACATGCCCTGGATGCTAGATCAATACCATAGTACAAACTGCATGTAACATGCCCTGGATGCTAGATCAATACCACAGTACAAACTACATGTAACATGCCCTGGATGCTAGATCAATACCACAGTACAAACTGCATGTAACATGCCCTGGATGCTAGATCAATACAATAGGACAAACTGCATGTAAAATGCCCTGGATGCTAGATCAATACCACAGTACAAACTGCATGTAACATGCACTGGATGCCAGATCAATACCATAGTACAAACTGCATGTAACATGCCCTGGATACTAGATCAATACCACAGTACAAACTTCATGTAACATGCCCTGGATGCTAGATCGATACCATAGTACAAACTGCATGTAACATGCCCCGGATGCTAGATCAATACCACAGTACAAACTGCATGTAACATGCCATGGATGCTAGACCAAGACCACAGTACAAACTGCATGTAACATGCCCTGGATGTTAGAACAATACCATAGAGCAAACTGCATGTAACATGCCCTGGATGCTAGATCACTACCACAGTACAAACTACATGTAACACGCCCTGGATGCTAGATCAATACCACAGTACAAACTACATGTAACATGCCCTGGATGCTAGATCAATACCACAGTACAAACTGCATGTAACATGCCCTGGATGCTAGATCAATACCACAGTACAAACTGCATGTAACATCCCTAGATGCTAGATCGATACCACAGTACAAACTGCATGTAACATGCCCTGGATGCTAGATCAATACCATAGTACAAACTGCATGTAACATGCCCTGGATGCTAGATCAATACCACAGTACAGACTGCATGTAACATGCCCTGGAAGTTAGATCAATACCATTGTACAAACTGCATGTAACATGCCCTGGATGCTAGATCAATACCACAGTACAAACTGCATGTAACATACCCTGGATGCTAGATCAATAACACAGTACAAACTGCATGTAACATGCCCTGGATGCTAGATCAATACCATAGTACAAACTGCATGTAACATGCCCTGGATGCTAGATCAATACCACAGTACAAACTGCATGTAACATGTCCTGGATGCTAGATCAATACCACAGTACAAACTGCATGTAACATGCCCTGGATGCTAGATCAATAAAATAGAACAAACTGCATGTATCAAGCCCTGGATGCTAGATCAATACCACAGTACAAGCTGCATGTAACATGCCCTGGATGCTAGATCAATACCATAGTACAAACTGCATGTAACATGCCCTGGATGCTAGATCAATACCACAGTACAAACTGCATGTAACATGCCCTGGATGCTAGATCAATACCACAGTACAGACTGCATGTAACACGCCCTGGAAGCTAGAACAATACCATAATACAAACTGCATGTAACATGCCCTGGATGCTAGATCAATACCATAGTACAAACTGCATGTAACTTGCCCTAGATGCTAGTTCAATACCATAGTACAAACTGCATGTAACATGCCTTGGATGCTAGATAAATATCACAGTAGAAACTGCATGTAACACGCCCTGGATGCTAGATCAATACCATAGTACAAACTGCATGTAACATGCCTTGGATGCTAGATGAATACCACAGTACAAACTGCATGTAACATACCCTGGATGCTAGATCAATAACACAGTACAAACTGAATGTAACATGCCCTGGTTGCTAGAGCAATACCACAGTACAAACTGCATGTAACATGCCCTGGATGCTAGATCAATACCATAGTACAAACTGCATGTAGCATGCCCTGGATGCTAGATCAATACCATAGTACAAACTGCATGTAACATGCCCTGGATGCTAGATCAATGCCACAGTACAAACTACATGTAACATGCCCTGGATGCTAGATCAATACCACAGTACAAACTGCATGTAACATGCCCTGGATGCTAGATCAATACCATAGGACAAAAAGCATGTAACATGCCCTAGATGCTAGATCAATACCACAGTACAAACTGCATGTAACATGCCCTGGATGCTAGATCAATACCATAGTACAAACTGCATGTAACATGCCCTGGATGCTAGATCAATACCACAGTACAAACTTCATGTAACATGCCCTGGATGCTAGATCGATACCATAGTACAAACTGCATGTAACATGCCCCGGATGATAGATCAACACCACAGTACAAACTGCATGTAACATGCCATGGATGCTAGATCAATACCACAGTACAAACTGCATGTAACATGCCCTGGATGCTAGATCAATACCATAGTACAAACTGCATGTAACATGCCCTGGATGCTAGATCAATACCACAGTACAAACTACATGTAACACGCCCTGGATGCTAGATCAATACCACAGTACAAACTGCATGTAACATGCCCTGGATGCTAGATCAATACCACAGTACAAACTGCATGTAACACACCCTAGATGCTAAATCGATACCATAGTACAAACTGCATGTAACATGCCCTGGATGCTAGATCAATACCATAGTACAAACTGCATGTAACATGCCCTGGAAGTTAGATCAATACCATAGTACAAACTGCATGTAATATGCCCTGGATGCTAGATCAATACCACAGTACAAACTGCATGTAAAATACCCTGGATGCTAGATCAATAACAAAGTACAAACTGCATGTAACATGCCCTGGATGCTAGATCAATACCATAGTACAAACTGCATGTAACATGCCCTGGATGCTAGATCAATACCATAGTACAAACTGCATGTAACATGCCCTGAATGCTAGATCAATACCATAGTACAAACTGCATGTAACATGCCCTGGATGCTAGATCAATACCACAGTACAAACTGCATGTAACATGCCCTGGATGCTAGATCAATACCACAGTACAAACTGCATGTAACATGCCCTGGATGCTAGATCAATACCATAGTACAAACTGCATGTAACATGCCCTGGATGCTAGGTCAATACCACAGTACAAACTGCATGTAACATGCCCTGGATGCTAGATCAATACCACAGTACAAACTGCATGTAACATGCCCTGGATGCTAGATCAATACCATAGTACAAACTGCATGTAACATGCCCTGGATGCTAGATCAATACCACAGTACAAACTGTGTGTAACATTCCCTGGAAGCTAGATCAATACCATAGTACAAACTGCATGTAACATGCCTTGGATGCTAGATCAATACCACAGTACAAACTGCATGTAACATGCCCTGGATGCTAGATCAATACCATAGTACAAACTGCATGTAACATGCCCTGGATGCTAGATCAATACCATAGTACAAACTGCATGTAACATGCCCTGCATGCTAGATCAATACCGTAGTACAAACTGCATGTAACATGCCCTGGATGCCAGATTAATATGACAGTACAAACTGCATGTAACATGCCCTGGATGCTAGATCAATACCATAGTACAAACTGCATGTAACATGCCCTGGATGCTAGATCAATACCATAGTACAAACTGCATGTAACATGCCCTGGATGCTAGATCAATAGCACAGTACAAACTGCATGTAACATGCCTTGGATACTACATCAATGCCACAGTACAAACTGCATGTAACATGCCCTGGATGATACATCAATACCACAGTACAAACTGCTTGTAACATGCCCTGGATTCTAGATCAAATACCACAGTACAAACTGCATGTAACATGCTCTGGATGCTAGATCAATACCACAGTGCAAACTGCATGTAACATGCCCTGGATGCTAGATCAATACCATAGTACAAACTGTATGTAACATGCCCTGGAAGTTAGATCAATACCATAATACAAACTGCATGTAACATGCCCTGGATGCTAGATCAATACCACAGTACAAACTGCATGTAACATACCCTGGATGCTAGATCAATAACACAGTACAAACTGCATGTAACATGGCCTGGATGCTAGATCAATACCATAGTACAAACTGCATGTAACATGCCCTGGATGCTAGATCAATACCATAGTACAAACTGCATGTAACATGCCCTGGATGCTAGATCAATACCACAGTACAAACTGCATGTAACATGCCCTGGATGATAGATCAATATCACAGTACAAACTGCATGTAACATGCCCTGGATGCTAGATAAATTCCACAGTACAAACTGCATGTAACATGCCCTGGATGCTAGATCAATACCATAGAACAAACTGCATGTAACATGCCCTGGATGCTAGTTCAATACCACAGTACAAACTGCATGTAACATGCCCTGGATGCTAGATCAATACCATAGTAGAAACTGCATGTAACATGCCCTGGATGCTAGATCAATACCACAGTACAAACTTCATGTAACATGCCCTGGATGCTAGATCAATACCGTAGCACAAACTGCATGTAACATGCCCCGAATGCTAGATCAATACCTCAGTACAAACTGTATGTAACATGCCCTGGATGCTAGATCAATACCACAGTACAAACTGCATGTAACATGCCCTGGATGCTAGATCAATACCACAGTACAAACTGCATGTAACATGCCCTGGATGCTAAATCAGTACCTCAGTACAAACTGCATGTAACATGCCATAGATGCTAGATCAATACCATAGTACAAACTGCATGTAAAATGCCCTGGATGCTAGATCAATACCACAGTACAAACTGCGTGTAACATGCCCTGGAAGCTAGATCAATACCATAGTACAAACTGCATGTAACATGCCTTTAATTGCTAGATCAATACCACAGTACAAACTGCATGTAACATGCCCTGGATGCTAGATCAATACCATAGTACAAACTGCATGTAACATGCCCTGGATGCTAGATCAATACCACAATACAAACTGCATGTAACATGCCCTGGATGCTAGATCAATACCACAGTACAAACTGCATGTAACATGTCCTGGATGCTAGATCAATACCACAGTACAAACTGCATGTAACATGCCCTGGATGCTAGATCAATACCATAGAACAAACTGCATGTAACATGCCCTGGATGCTAGATCAATACCACATTACAAACTTCATGTAACATGCCCTGGATGCTAGATCAATACCATAGCACAAACTGCATGTAACATGCCCCGGATGCTAGATCAATACCTCAGTACAAACTGTATGTAACATGCCCTGGATGCTAGATCAATACCACAGTCCAAACTGCATGTAACATGTCCTGGATGCTAGATCAATACCATAGTACAAACTGCATGTAACATGCCCTGGATGCTACGTCAATACCACAGTACAAACTGCATGTAACATGCCCTGGATGCTAGATCAATACCTCAGTACAAACTGCATGTAACATGCCCTGGATGCTAGATCAATACCATAGTACAAACAGCATGTAACATGCCCTGGATGCTAGACCAATACCACAGTACAAACTGCGTGTAACATGCCCTGGAAGCTAGATCAATACCATAGTACAAACTGCATGTAACATGCCTTGGATGCTAGATCAATACCACAGTACAAACTGCATGTAACATGCCCTGGATGCTAGATCAATACCATAGTACAAACAGCATGTAACATGCCCTGGATTCTAGATCAATACCACAGTACAAACTGCATGTAACATGCCCTGGATGCTAGATCAATACCATAGTACAAACTGCATGTAACATGCCCTGGATGATACATCAATACCACAGTACAAACTGCATGTGACATGCCCTGGATTCTAGATCAATACCACAGTACAAACTGCATGTAACATGCTCTGGATGCTAGATCAATACCACAGTACAAACTGCATGTAACATGCCCTGGATGCTAGATCAATACCATAGTGCAAACTGCATGTAACATGCCCTGGATGATACATCAATACCACAGTACAAACTGCATGTAACATGCCCTGGATGATAGAGCAATACCACAGTACAAACTGCATGTAACATGCTCTGGATGCTAGATCAATACCACAGTACAAACTGCATGTAACATGCCCTGGATGCTAGACCAATACCATAGTACAAACTGCATGTAACATGCCCTGGAAGTTAGATCAATACCATAGTACAAACTGCATGTAACATGCCCTGGATGCTAGATCAATACCACAGTACAAACTGCATGTAACATACCCTGGATGCTAGATCAATAACACAGTACAAACTGCATGTAACATGCCCTGGATGCTAGATCAATACCATAGTACAAACTGCATGTAACATGCCCTGGATGCTAGATCAATACCATAGTACAAACTGCATGTAACATGCCCTGGATGCTAGATCAATACCATAGTACAAACTGTATGTAACATGCTCTGGATGCTAGATCAATACCACAGTACAAACTGCATGTAACATGCCCTGGATGCTAGATCAATACCACAGTACAAACTGCATGTAACATGCCCTGGATGCTAGATCAATACCATAGTAGAAACTGCATGTAACATGCCCTGGATGCTAGATCAATACCACAGTACAAACTTCATGTAACATGCCCTGGATGCTAGATCAATACCATAGCACAAACTGCATGTAACATGCCCCGGATGCTAAATCAATACCTCAGTACAAACTGTATGTAACATGCCCTGGATGCTAGATCAATACCACAGTACAAACTGCATGTAACATGCCCTGGATGCCAGATCAATACCAGAGTACAAACTGCATGTAACATGTCCTGGATACTAGGTCAATACCACAGTACAAACTGCATGTAACATGCCCTGGATGCTAGATCAATAACACAGTACAAACTGCATTTAACATGCCCTGGAGGCTAGATCAATACCATAGTACAAACTGCATGTAAAATGCCCTGGATGCTAGATCAATACCACAGTACAAACTGCATGTAACATGCCCTGGAAGCTAGATCAATACCATAGTACAAACTGCATGTAACATGCCTTGGATGCTAGATCAATACTACAGTACAAACTGCATGTAACATGCCCTGGATGCTAGATCAATACCATAGTACAAACTGCATGTAACATGCCCTGGATGCTAGATCAATACCACAATACAAACTGCATGTAACATGCCCTGGATGCTAGATCAATACCACAGTACAAACTGCATGTAACATGTCCTGGATGCTAGATCAATACCACAGTACAAACTGCATGTAACATGCCCTGGATGCTAGATCAATACCATAGAACAAACTGCATGTAACATGCCCTGGATGCTAGTTCAATACCACAGTACAAACTGCATGTAACATGCCCTGGATGCTAGATCAATACCATAGTAGAAACTGCATGTAACATGCCCTGGATGCTAGATCAATACCACAGTACAAACTTCATGTAACATGCCCTGGATGCTAGATCAATACCATAGCACAAACTGCATGTAGCATGCCCCGGATGCTAGATCAATACCTCAGTACAAACTGTATGTAACATGCCCTGGATGCTAGATCAATACCACAGTACAAACTGCATGTAACATGCCCTGGATGCTAGATCAATACCATAGTACAAACTGCATGTAACATGCCCTGGATGCTACGTCAATACCACAGTACAAACTGCATGTAACATGCCCTGGATGCTAGATCAATACCTCAGTACAAACTGCATGTAACATGCCCTGGATGCTAGATCAATACCATAGTACAAACTGCATGTAACATGCCCTGGATGCTAGATCAATACCACAGTACAAACTGCGTGTAACATGCCCTGGAAGCTAGATCAATACCATAGTACAAACTGCATGTAACATGCCTTGGATGCTAGATCAATACCACAGTACAAACTGCATGTAACATGCCCTGGATGCTAGATCAATACCATAGTACAAACTGCATGTAACATGCCCTGGATGCTAGATCAATACCATAGTACAAACTGCATGTAACATGCCCTGGATGCTAGATCAATACCATAGTACAAACTGCATGTAACATGCCCTGGATGCTAGATCAATACCATAGTACAAACTGCATGTAACATGCCCTGGATGCTAGATCAACAGCACAGTACAAACTGCATGTAACATGCCTTGGATACTACATCAATACCACAGTACAAACTGCATGCAACATGCCCTGGATGCTAGATCAATACCACAGTACAAACTGCTTGTAACATACCCTGGATGATACATCAATACCACAGTACAAACTGCAGGTAACATGCCCTGGATTCCAGATCAATACCACAGTACAAACTGCATGTAACATGCTCTGGATGCTAGATCAATACCACAGTACAAACTGCATGTAACATGCCCTGGATGCTAGACCAATACCATAGTACAAACTGCATGTAACATGCCCTGGAAGTTAGATCAATACCATAGTACAAACTGCATGTAACATGCCCTGGATGCTAGATCAATACCACAGTACAAACTGCATGTAACATACCCTGGATGCTAGATCAATAACACAGTACAAACTGCATGTAACATGCCCTGGATGCTAGATCAATACCATAGTACAAACTGCATGTAACATGCCCTGGATGCTAGATCAATACCATAGTACAAACTGCATGTAACATGCCCTGGATGCTAGATCAATACCATAGTACAAACTGTATGTAACATGCTCTGGATGCTAGATCAATACCACAGTACAAACTGCATGTAACATGCCCTGGATGCTAGATCAATACCACAGTACAAACTGCATGTAACATGCCCTGGAGGCTAGATCAATACCATAGTACAAACTGCATGTAAAATGCCCTGGATGCTAGATCAATACCACAGTACAAACTGTGTGTAACATGCCCTGGAAGCTAGATCAATACCATAGTACAAACTGCATGTAACATGCCTTGGATGCTAGATCAATACCACAGTACAAACTGCATGTAACATGCCCTGGATGCTAGATTAGTACCATAGTACAAACTGCATGTAATATGCCCTGGATGCTAGATCAATACCACAATAAAAAACTGCATGTAACATGCCCTGGATGCTAGATCAATACCACAGTACAAACTTCATGTAACATGTCCTGGATGCTAGATCAATACCACTGTACAAACTGCATGTAACATGCCCTGGATGCTAGATCAATACCATAGAACAAACTGCATGTAACATGCCCTGGATGCTAGTTCAATACCACAGTACAAACTGCATGTAACATGCCCTGGATGCTAGATCAATACCATAGTAGAAACTGCATGTAACATGCCCTGGATGCTAGATCAATACCACAGTACAAACTTCATGTAACATGCCCTGGATGCTAGATCAATACCATAGCACAAACTGCATGTAACATGCCCCGGATGCTAGATCAATACCTCAGTACAAACTGTATGTAACATGCCCTGGATGCTAGATCAGTACCACAGTACGAACTGCATGTAACATGCCCTGGATGCTAGATCAATACCATAGTACAAACTGCATGTAACATGCCCTGGATGCTACGTCAATACCACAGTACAAACTGCATGTAACATGCCCTGGATGCTAGATCAATACCTCAGAACAAACTGCATGTAACATGCCCTGGATGCTAGATCAATACCATAGTACAAACTGCATGTAACATGCCCTGGATGCTAGATCAATACCACAGTACAAACTGTGTGTAACATGCCCTGGAAGCTAGATCAATACCATAGTACAAACTGCATGTAACATGCCTTGGATGCTAGATCAATACCACAGTACAAACTGCATGTAACATGCCCTGGATGCTAGATCAATACCATAGTACAAACTGCATGTAACATGCCCTGGATGGTAGATCAATACCATAGTACAAACTGCATGTAACATGCCCTGGATGCTAGATCAATACCATAGTACAAACTGCATGTAACATGCCCTGGATGCTAGATCAATACCATAGTACAAACTGCATGTAACATGCCCTGGATGCCAGATCAACAGCACAGTACAAACTGCATGTAACATGCCTTGGATACTACATCAATACCACAGTACAAACTGCATGCAACATGCCCTGGATGCTAGATCAATACCACAGTACAAACTGCTTGTAACATGCCCTGGATGATATATCAATACTACAGTACAAACTGCATGTAACATGCCATGGATTCTAGATCAATACCACAGTACAAACTGCATGTAACATGCTCTGGATGCTAGATCAATACCACAGTACAAACTGCATGTAACATGCCCTCGATGCTAGATCAATACCATAGTACAAACTGCATGTAACATGCCCTGGAAGTTAGATCAATAACACAGTACAAACTGCATGTAACATGCCCTGGATGCTTGATCAATACCATAGTACAAACTGCATGTAACATGCCCTGGATGCTAGATCAATACCATAGTACAAACTGCATGTAACATGCCCTGGATGCTAGATCAATACCATAGTACAAACTGTATGTAACATGCTCTGGATGCTAGATCAATACCACAGTACAAACTGCATGTAACATGCCCTGGATGCTAGATCAATACCACAGTACAAACTGCATGTAACATGTCCTGGATGCTAGATCAATACCACAGTACAAACTGCATGTAACATGCCCTGGATGTTAGATCAATACCATAGAACAAACTGCATGTGACATGCCCTGGATGCTAGATCAATACCAAAGTACAAACTGCATGTAACATGCCCTGGATGCTAGATCAATACCATAGTAGAAACTGCATGTAACATGCCCTGGATGCTAGATCAATACCACAGTACAAACTTCATGTAACATGCCCTGGATGCTAGATCAATACCATAGCACAAACTGCATGTAACATGCCCCGGATGCTAGATCAATACCACAGTACAAACTGTATGTAACATGCTCTGGATGCTAGATCAATACCACAGTACAAACTGCATGTAACATGCCCTGGATGCTAGATCAATACCACAGTACAAACTGCATGTAACATGCCCTGGATGTAGATCAATACCATAGTACAAACTGCATGTAATATGCCCTGGATGCTAGATCAATACCAAAGTACAAACTGTGTGTAACATGCCCTGGAAGCTAGATCAATACCATAGTACAAACTGCATGTAACATGCCTTGGATGCTAGATCAATACCACAGTACAAACTGCATGTAACATACCCTGGATGCTAGATCAATACCATAGTACAAACTGCATGTAACATTCCCTGGATGCTAGATCAATACCATAGTACAAACTGCATGTAACATGCCCTGGATGCTAGATCAATACCATAGTACAAACTGCATGTAACATGCCATGGATGCCAGATTAATATGACAGTACAAACTGCATGTAACATGCCCTGGATGCTAGATCAATACCATAGTACAAACTGCATGTAACATGCTCTGGATGCTAGATCAATGCCATAGTACAAACTGCATGTAACATGCCCTGGATTATACATCAATACCACAGTACAAACTGCATGTAACATGCCCTGGATTCTAGATCAATAGCACAGTACAAACTGCATGTAAAATGCCCTGGATACTACATCAATACCACAGTACAAACTAGATGCAACATGCCCTGGATGCTAGATCAATACCACAGTACACACTGCATGTAACATGCCCTGGATGATACATCAATACCACAGTACAAACTGCATGTGACATGCCCTGGATTCTAGATCAATACCACAGTACAAACTGCATGTAACATGCTCTGGATGCTAGATCAATACCACAGTACAAACTGCATGTAACATGCCCTGGATGCTAGATCAATACCATAGTGCAAACTGCATGTAACATGCCCTGGATGATACATCAATACCACAGTACAAACTGCATGTAACATGCCCTGGATGATAGATCAATACCACAGTACAAACTGCATGTAACATGCCCTGGATGCTAGGTCAACACCACAATACAAACTGCATGTAACATGCCCTGGATGCTAGATCAATACCACAGTACAAACTGCATGTAACATGCTCTGGATGCTAGATCAATACCACAGTACAAACTGCATGTAACATGCACTGGATGCTAGATCAATACCATAGTACAAACTGCATGTAACATGCCCTGGATTATACATCAATACCACAGTACAAACTGCATGTAACATGCTCTGGATGCTAGATCAATACCACAGTACAAACTGCATGTAACATGCCCTGGATGCTAGATCAATACCATAGTGCAAACTGCATGTAACATGCCCTGGATGATACATCAATACCACAGTACAAACTGCATGTAACATGCCCTGGATGATAGATCAATACCACAGTACAAACTGCATGTAACATGCCCTGGATGCTAGGTCAACACCACAATACAAACTGCATGTAACATGCCCTGGATGCTAGATCAATACCACAGTACAAACTGCATGTAACATGCTCTGGATGCTAGATCAATACCACAGTACAAACTGCATGTAACATGCACTGGATGCTAGATCAATACCATAGTACAAACTGCATGTAACATGCCCTGGATTATACATCAATACCACAGTACAAACTGCATGTAACATGCCCTGGATGATAGATCAATACCACAGTACAAACTGCATGTAACATGCCCTGGATGCTAGATCAATTCCACAGTGCAAACTGCATGTAACATGCCCTGGATGCTAGATCAATACCGTAGTACAAAGTGCATGTAACATACCCTGGATGATACATCAATACCACAGTACAAGCTGCATGTAACATGCCCTAGATGATAGATCAATATCACAGTACAAACTGCATGTAGCATGCCCTGGATGCTAGATCAATACCACAGTACAAACTGCATGTAACATGCCCTGGATGCTAGATTAATGCCACAGTACAAACTGCATGTTACATGCCCTGGCCCTCATGAGCAGATTACCTCCAGGGGAAAGGCAGACCCCCTATCAGTAGATCTACACAGAGCCCTTGCACGTCATTGTCAGTACTACAATATACATGCACATCTGCTGTGGTCAATCTAATCAGAACCCAACAGTCCTCCTAGTTAGACACATTATGTACTGCTGGTACTCACACCATGTCCCAGCCTGCTAGTGTCAGCACAATCAGGTTTTCAGTACAGCACTGTGGGTGATCTAATCAGAACCCAACAGTCCTCCTAGACAGACACATTATGTACTGCTGGTACTCACACCATGTCCCAGCCTGTTAGTGTCAGCACAATCAGGTCCTCAGCACAGCACTGTGGGTGATCTAATCAGAACCCAACAGTCCTCCTAGACAGACACATTATGTACTGCTGGTACTCACACCATGTCCCAGCCTGTTAGTGTCAGCACAATCAGGTCCTCAGTACAGCACTGTGGGTTGAGTGTTTCCAGACATGGCAGGGCAGCCAAAACCATGGTGTGACCCAACAGTATGGGTACCCTAGACTGCATTAGATTTACACTGGCAGTTGATCCAATGTATGCCATTTTGTGTCATTCTAACCCTGTAGCAACAATGACACTGTAGTGACCATTGCCTACTACATCTGTAAGTGGTTTCCCAATGGTCTGATGCCTCTGGCTTTGTCTACTGCTTTATCTGACTTAAGTGAGGGCCTGCATGCTGTGTTATGTTATACATATTTGGCATTGTTATATGTTAGTTAAAATACTGACAACTGCTGTGCTGTATGTGCCAATTAACCTGCTTCCAGTTTTTGCAGCTCTTAATCATAGACGTATAGCAAGCATTTCTCAGGATCATCAGTATATGACTCTGTCCTTCCTGCACTGTTTGATACATTGAATATTTTATTGTTGTCTTCTATACCTATACAGAGGTATACCTCTGTATGCATACTGGTGACACTTTTGTTACAGCACATGCCTCCCCTAAGCACAATATACTCCTCTGTTTACATATTTCTCTTTGTTATCCTCTTGCAGACATGTACTTCCCATGTGTACCGATCCATATCTACCTACTTTTATTAACATATATACTTATGTTGCTATATCCCATACAATGATGTATGTTCCATGGCTGATGTGTACTGCCTGTCATTGATACTCTGCAGAATTAAACATACGTTTTCATCTGATTAGTGTTGTTGCACAAACTGTGCATTATAGTGCTGCCTTAGGTGTGACAGGTCAACTTCAGGCATGTCCCATAATACTTGCCTGTGACATCTCAAGAATGTTGCATTTTTGCTGGTCCTTGATGTTTCAGCATTGCTGCTGCTGTTGTATGCTGTGTAGTGTATTGTATGACATTGTTATGCACCCCTATGACACGTGTGATGCATCTCAATGTTATTATACCTCCTTGGCATTTAGGTTCTGTTGGTTGTGATACATTCCAAACAATGCACAATCCTACATTTATTGTGGAAATGGAAGTTGTACTGTTACCTTTACATGCTAATTTTATATATGATGATATCCATGATGGATAGCAACACCTTTTGTTGTGCACACTTCATGCATGCAGCACATATGCTAGCATGGTTGTCTTTGGTGATGTACCCTGCATAAACTGGTCCTGTGGTGAATGCTCCTCTGTGCACATCCAAATGTGTTACTTGCTATGTCACATATATGTGTATAAGGTTTTGCAGCTGAGTATTGTAGTTATGATATGTATGGTGTTCAATCCATACATCCAAAAGGTTGTTTACAGTTCTTTTGTTATGTTCTATGCTGCTGTAGTGGGGTAACATTGTGTGATCATGACTGCCTTGCCTTTGTACTTCTGTACATGTGACCTGTCATGATTCAATGGTGTGAACCAGTCGCTGTCATGTTGCCTGAGCTTAAACATACATTCCCAGCCTCCATAGACTACTACTATTTCTTCTCACCCTCATGTCCTCCTGATCATCCTGCGACAGCTCTGTGACAGCTCTGATTGTTCCACATCATACATCTGAGGTACTTGGGGTAGGTCACCCCCACCAGTGGGTAGCAGACCACCATGATTTGATATTAACTTGTTGTGCAGCATGGTACACACAGTGAATGTCTGTGATGCCTTTTATTTTATGCATTGGAGTACACCACCCGGATGTATCCAGACATCCGAATCTTGCTTTCAGCATGTGTAACACAAGATAAATGGTGCTACATGTCATGGAGTTCAGCCTGTTGTTCGCATCCTCAACAGGCACCGATGGGGCTCTGCATGGTGTCATCAGCCAAGACTCCAATAGATAACAGCAGTCACCTGTTTGCAGGAGGATGAAAACACATATTTAGTCCACATGCTTACTGCTGATGTGTAGGGATATCGCTTACATTATAGTAGTAGTCATCTGCTTACTGAGTAGGAGCCCCTCTGGAATTTCACCATATTGGAAAGTGGCCCTCAGACTGCTTTCCCTCCAAACTGCTGCATCATACACAATACCCAGGCTATGCCACTATATTGCAGAGTTACAAGGTTTCCACCAAAGATCACCTATAAGTTTCTAACCTCAGAATACCTATGCTTACTAGAAACCTGTAACATCAGAATACTTATTCTTAACAAAGAATAGTCCATTAGATGATAGTGATCTAAATGCCTGTGAAGAAATGCTGAATGGTTTATTTTGATGCTATTGATTGTTTATGCTCTATACCAAAATGTTAATTATGCCTTCTAAATGTTTAAATGTATTTATTGTAGCATTGTATTAACTGGAGCTTTTCTCTCCAGGCCTCCACTGAAAATGGACCCGTGTCCAGTTGAACTTTCCCGGTCATCAAATGAAAAATAAATAAATAAAAAAATAAATTACTTGAACGTGTCACCATGTGATTGGTAATGAGGTATTCTGTAGAGGAGACACCCTGACAGCTGACCAATGGCCACCCCTTTCTATTGATGAACCATTCAACATCAGGTAATGTTGGGGTTTTGACTGGGACATGGGTGAGTCAGTCGCACTGAGGACAGAATTTAGCAGTGGTATAGAACTGTTGCATAGTACTTCTGTGTTCCACGACTTACTGGGAAGTGGATGTATTCTTCCACTTTCCTGCACATTGCTGCCAGCAACTGGCTTAGAATGTGACTGACAACTGTCTGGGACACTCCTACAAGAATCATTCATATACTGCTGAAATATCTCAAAAGCCAGTATAACCAGAGTCAGACACATTTTTGTTTCTACTGGTATTGGGTTGCCCCACAGACTGCATATAAATGTGGGGTGTACACACATCCTGCCTACAGCCTGCACAAGGTCTCTGTCTCATCTCTGTGAGTTCCTGATTAGAGAGCTGGCTTAACTATAGCCTGGCTCAACACCTTACTGGCTGCCTTCTGGGAGGGATTGCAAGAATGTCCTCTGTTATGGCTTGTAGCATCCCAGCCTGCTCTAATGCATTAAATGCAGATTGCATTATTTCTTGAGTTACATTTTGCAGCATCTGAAGGATTCCTTAGAAAATCATAAGAAATTCTAATACAAAGACTAAGCACAAATGGCCTCCACCAAGTGATTTTATAAAATTGTTGGCATACTTGTCTGTCATATTTTTTACTGTTAGGTGCAGATGTTGTATTTTAGAAACTGGAACATGGGTGTGGATTCTGCAGTTATCCTACGTTGAATAATTTATGAATTGCTCTTGTTTTAATGTCCATTATGGAATCACATCTGATGCCAATAAGCTGACGTTTTCCTTCAGCAAGCTGTGCTGTCCATAACTTTCTGTTGGAATTCAGACCCATATCTTAAAGATTCTTCTTAAATAATCAGGCAAGGAAAGCATTTGCATCACTACAGACACATTATGTTTTATAAACTGAAAGACAAAGCATATTCCAAAATACACTTCAAAAGCAAAATTGTTACAAAATCTAAGGCGCCCTATAAGGTAAAAATATGATTAGTTAGCGATACCTTAGTAAATGGAAGATAAACCCCACAATACAACTAAGACTCATCTGAAAAAAAAAACACTAGAACTTTCCATGACCAGGAATTTTTTGTGTGATATAATGAAGATATGTGTCACAAAACAAATCTATTTTTCCTAGAAATAATTTATTTTAAAAACAGAAGCAAGACAATGCTGCAAGAAAAAGTCAGTAAAACTGCAGTTCGATGAATTACCGAATTAACTGCAATACTGTGCATAAACAGCACAAGAAATGTTTTTTTATTTGTGTTATTCACACATTAAAAGAAGGCTACATGAGCTTAACACTATATATGTGTTAAGTTCTTCCTGTTTCACAGTTTCATATGCTAACACACTCGGGTATACCTAACTATACATCATAATGCAAGAATGTGCATACATGTTCCTTTCTATGTGTTTGGAACCCCCTTGGGTACAAGAGGTGTATCACCCATGAAATATAGTTTTTCTTGTAAGACTGATGAGCTCTTATTTATAAAGAATAAAAATCTAAATTTAAATAAATATAGCAGTCCAGATACTTCTCAACAAAGGTATAAGTCACAGAAGCTGAAATATCAATTTATCTTAGCAATTAACATCATGGAATTCATTTACAGGCAGTCAGAGCTGAAGATTCACTCTCCAATAGGTCTTTGTATCTTCACCCATACTACATCTCTGAAAGCTGGTGACAGTGTGCACCAGTATATTTTATTTGGCCAGGGATGTCAGAGTAGAATGTAAACCAACCACACAATTACAAAAAAACAGAGAATAAAGTATAATAAAACACGGAAAGATATTGGCTGCTTCTGTAATTTCAACGTTTAACCTACGCTTCAGTTAAAGTATTGCCTAGACATTATCTAGGATATAATTAATTTCAGTTGTGAAGATAAAATAACAATTGTCTCTTCATCATCATCATAGCTGAAAAGGGAAAGCCTACATCTTACCTGCTCACACAGGTAGGTCACTGCTACAGGATTGTCACAGCTTTTAGTACAATGCATAGAAAAGGCCTGTAATTTCCATTATTGAATCATGGAGAAACGTCTTTTTTCACACTAAAATGTCAAAGGCTCCGTCCAAACATTTTATGCACGATTTGTTCTTGGGCATACAACAGTAGCAATGCCTACAGTACTGGTGAAATTCCAGACATCTATTTTTGAAGAAAACTGAGAAATGCAGTTTGTCATACCCCTTACAATGACACAAATGCATGAGCTTTGTTTTGTTCAGGCACCTACTATGAAAAATGTTCAGAATGTTTTCTTGCATGATATGTGCTAATTAACTCAGTAACAGCTGCATTTGCTTAGCTTTAAGTACTGGTGCATTTAATAATGTTCATCAGACAAGGGGGTGACATATTTCAACCTAATGTGCATGTAAACTGCTTATGGATAACCTTAATTAAAGTCTTACACTTGGCTCTGGTGTGACCCAAAAGATGCACACCCAGCACTTGATATGTGGAAGAAGTTGACAGAGTGATATAAGAGTGTTAAGTACATACAGGAAAAAAACATTTAAATATCAATTTGTCCTTTGCGTGCGGTCAAAGGCAGGAACTGCTTCCTGTGTTTCCAGAGGTTTGGAGAAAGGCTCACAGAAGGCTGCAACTAAATTAGAACAGTAAGAAAAAATGTTGCTAGCAACAGAATGCGTTTAACCTTTCTTGCACTTGGAGTGATTTACATGGGAAGGCGGAGGTGAAAAGGTTACTTTCACAGTAATTTTTTTTTTAGAATCAGGGAATCACTTATGAAACAATGCATAGGTGCACATAAAAATTCCCATACTTCAGAAAAGTAATGCAAATTTGAAAGGCATTGTTATTAACAAGAGGAGTTCAGCAAAGGTTGAACAACTGACTGTACTCAGGGCAGGGAATCAGGATGCAGGTGAAATGCTTGCTTTCATACTTGAGGTGTTTCTAGGGACTCAATTATTCCAGCTTTCCTTATGTTGCATTCTCTGATAAAACAAAACAGAAATACGGAGGCTTGTTTTTAATGAAAGCAATCATACAAAATATTCCTTTGACTTTTGAGACCACTTAGAATAGTCACCATTGTATCTTTTACAGAATTAACTCTTATGGTTCGCTGTATTACATTTGTACTTCAAAACTTCAAGAAAACGTTGCTTTAGTCTTGAGTAATATACATGAGATGAAAACTGCAGTATTTTGACTGAATACATTATAACTTTGATATCAAAACCACAAAGATAAGTTTATTTAAAAGGAGTAGAAGAAAATAAAAAGAAAACAGTAATGTGCCGCTGAATTTGCAAAGCAAAATCCTCTCCACAGGATCTTCACAGGTCTTTCCATATTCCACTCCAAAAATGCTCACACACAACTAGCACTTATTTCAGTATTAAAATTATTAATTTAATTAACACACATCTTACGTGTTTTGCAGTTTGTAAATGATAATAAGGCACAGATAGCTGCCATAGCTTTGAGAAGTCAAGCGCTAAAAAGAACTGTGTTCTTCTAAAACTGCATCTTGTAGTGGAGATGCTGTCCAGAGCATTGGTTATTACAAGATATTCCACTAAAAGTTGTAGCAAATACTTCACTTTAAGGACTACTAAAAGTTAACTATTTAATATAGTCACATCATACAGACATATTCTGACCTGCATTATACACTACATGGCTTTCTTTTATTTTTTTCATAGTTACAAAAAAAAATCTAATAGCCCCACAATATGAAATGATTTCTGCAGGTAGTGACAGATTTCTGCCAAGTCTTGCAACATTAAAAAAATACTTTACAGATCATTTTTTTAAAGTATTTTTTAGATCATGCCTGAAGAAATAAAAATGGTTTCCTTGTATTAAAGATGCCATAAATTGTTAAATTGTGATACAGTGACCGTTATGTATCGTTGGAGTGTCAATATGAATTTCTAAATGTTGTATATACTGTGAAGAAAGAAAGGGACCACCTTAATTCCATCGATTTTCTGGCATATGAAGAACATTACATTCTCCAAATATATTGAAATATGAAATAAAATGTAATCAACTACCATTTCAAATTTACTAGTATAAACATTTGCCGAATTTTGTGTCACTCTGGTTGCATTTCAATGTGTTTCATTTCCACACAAAGAAACGTGTCATCACTTGCTATCTGAAAACTGAAAAATGGAATGTTAGTGGATGTACAGAAAAAAGTAATATCTGGGATTCATAAATTAGCAATTGCACAAAGCTGCTGCACAGTACAAACTACATACCACATATTCTGAATAATTCAAGGGCAGATTTGTGGTCAGTGGAACAAAACTATACACAATTGCTTACGTGGAGAAGTTCAGGTAAATAGTTAGTATACAAATTGAGAAATGCAGTATAAATTGACAAATCACAAATTACATTATGGGTCAGGAGCAAAGAATAAGAATCATACAGGTGTGACCTTAAATTACAAAAATGTCAGGCCAGAATACAGAGATCAAGTAATGGTGATGTATTGTTCAGCAAACCATTGGTGTGGCACTATATCACTCTTATTTGGGCTGCCACGTATATTTTACAATGATGTAATGCCATATCCTGGTGGGCAATATATTGCACACAATCACATTTTCTCAACCACAGCTGGCCCACCCCACATGTTGACGTGGTTGAGCTCCCACCTCTGACAGCAGTTAAATACCTGGATCCCCTCCATTAGCATTTGTGCTAATGAGATATCTGCTGTAGTTTTTGGCAATAAGCTGCACATTTTTATAAACTGCTCTTGCTCATGACTGTGTTGGAATGATGTTGCGCAATGCATAAGAGTTGTGACACAGTGTTACATACTCCTGTAGAGGAATGGTGTTGCACAATGGGTATGAGATCTGACACAGTGTTACATACTCCTGTGTTGGAATGGTGTTGCACAATGGGTAAGAGCTGCGACACAGTGTTATATACTCCTGTGTTGGAACAGTGTTGCACAATGGGTAACAGTTGTGACACAGTGTTACATCCCCCTGTGGAAGAATGGTGTTGCAAAATGGGTAACAGTTGTGACACAGTGTTACATACTCATGTGGAGGAGCTGTGTTGCACGATGGGTAACCGTTGAGACAGTGTTACATACTCCTGTAGAGGAATAGTGCTGCACAATGGGTATGAGCTGTGACACAGTGTTACATATTCCTGTGTTGGAATGGTGTTGTACAATGGGTAAAAGCTATGACACAGTGTTACATACTCCTGTAGAAGAACAGTGTTACACAATGGGTAACAGTTGTGACACAGTGTTGCATACTCCTGTAGATGAATGGAGTTTCACAATGTATAACAGTTGTGACACAGTGTTAGATACTCATTTGGAGGAGTGGTGTTGCACAGTGGGTAACAGTTGTAACACAGTGTTACACATGCCTGTAGAGGAATAGAGTTGCACAATGGGTAAGAGTTGTAACACAGTGTTACATACACATGTGGAGGAGTGGTGTTGCACAATGGGTAACAGTTGTGACACAGTGTTACACACTCCTGTAGAGGAATGGAGTTGCACAGTGGGTAACAGTTGTGACACAGTGTTACATACTCCTGTAGAGGAATGGAGTTGTGCAATGGGTAAGAGTTGTTTTGCAGTATTATTTACTTCTGTGCTCCCTGGACTGTCGACTGGATGTGTATCCAACAGAAAACAGACTACAGTGTGTACACTGCGTATGTTGGGTGCTGACTATGTGCACACCATACAGGTGCACAACGGCTTACTTCCATTTCCCAGGTATGAGTACTACACCTGTGTGTAATACGCATACATCATTCATGAAGGTATGGTGAAGGAGGGTCATTAGTGTGATCCATGTTAATCAGTACCATTATGACAATGTGTGCAGTTACTTTATGTAGCTACACACATTGTATATAATATGGTGTAATTCTGCACGTTTATAACACTACAGAATTAGAACAGTACATAGTAAGGGAGGTACAGATACCTACATTAGGAAGTAAGCTTACCATAGGGATTTCAGCTTTTATTGTTTTGACTTCTATAAATCAGCCTGCTATAATGCAGTTGATTCCAAGTGATTAAATTATACAATGAAATAGAGAAACCATTTATGGAATATACAGTGTTTAACATGAAACACTGATTGAAGTAAAGCTGTCTCCTACTTGTCTTGTAGGTTCATAGGCACTTACTAAGATATTAATCTGTGCAGATCAGAAGATGCCTAATCCTACATTTCAGTGGAGAATTTCATCCCTTATATTTTGCATACAAATAACTCAGTGACGGGCCAAACAAGGATTAAAAAAACTGCAGCAGATAGGCTTGCCTATCATGTCTCTATCCTTATAAATGAGTCAATCCAGGAGTCTTATGTTCCCTTTCTCTGGAAATGGCAGATTGCCTTTCTGTCAAATGATCTTTCGTAAACATTCCAGAGCAGCCAAATTCATTTATGATGAAGATTGTAAAAATTCCATTCAGACTGTTCTGACAGACGCCGAAAAAGTCATTTAACAGGTGAAAAGCATTCAAAATGAACCTTTGATTTTTGAAATCTCTTAAACCAAAATACCATATTCTGTGAAGCTATGTGAGGAACTGAATGATTCTCTCTAAATGTACGTTTTCCTAGCGACACCGAGATAGAGAAGTTAGTGAGACGGCACAGGTGAAGAGGGTCTTTTGCTGGAAGACAAGCTCATTACTGTCATCATCAGTCACCCACTTTTCCCCACGATCTACATGGGGTTGGGGTGTCATGTCAGTTGTCACCATCTTTCTCGATTCAGTGCCACTCTGCTACCTTCGTTGACAGTCATGCCTGACTGTCACAGGTCTTATCTCACAGAATCCATCCATCTGTTTGCAGGATGCCCTCATTTCATCTTGCCTTCTTTCAGTCTGTCCCAAAACTTTTTCACAGATTGTCTTCTGCTTTTCTGCATATGCACCCAAACCACTGTAATATGTTCTCTTTGACCACCTCTGTAATTGGGTCTACTTTGGCTTCTGCTCTGATGTCCTCATTTCATTGTTTGTCCAAGAGTGTGCATTTCACTACCCATCTCCAACACTTTATTTCCATCACTGCTAGCTTCCTCAACAATTTTGACTTCACTGCTCAGGTTTCTGAACCATACTTTTCAACTTCTTTGGCATTCTTCTGTCACACACTGCCTCTCACACTCTGTACTAGTTGGCTACAGCCCCAGCTGATTCTAGATTTGCCCTTCTCATTCAGACTTTCATTCTTCTCAACTTGAAGTTGTTAACCTGTTCCACTATTTTCCCCTTCAACCTCAATGCTCAACTTCTTCTGATTTCCCCCATTTGCTGCCATTACCACTGTCTTATATGTGCTTAGTTTCATCCCATGTGCCTATAGTTTGCATTTCACTCCTCTATCCTTTGCTGAAGTTGTTGCTAAGAGTCTGCCTGTACTGCCACATCATCTGCATGCAGTAACTTTGTTGATCTTTACCCTCCGACCTGTTTACTAATGGAGTCCATCACCAGCATGAACTCCAGTGGGCTCAGAGCTGAACCCTGATACACACCCAGTCCCACTGGGAATCCCTCTGTGGGATTGAATGCTGTTCTCATTTTAGTCATTGGTTGTTCTACATAGTCTGCACTAATTCTACCAGTGTTTTGGGGAATTTGAACATCTGCAGGACTACTGAAATAAGCTTACTTGGGACCTTGTCATATGCTTTCTCCAAGACTCTAGGAATGCTCGTTTGGACTATTTTCTCATCTCTGGCTTCTTTTCAACTCTCTCTCTCTCTCTCTATAAACATCAGGTCAGTCGTGCTACTTCCTAATCTGAATCTGAACTGCTCATCTCCCATTTCACTTTACTCTACTTTGCTGGAGGAGAAGTTGCCCACAATATATTTCTATTTCATCTACTGAAATCAGCAAAAATGAAGGAAGCACAGTATTTTCTTGGTTGGTGAAATGATCCTTTCGAGGCAGGCCCTCATAACTGAGCAAATCATTTGGTCTTAGAGCTGAACCTATGGGATAACAATGAACGTGCTTGGCAATTGCCTCGGTGCACCTCTGTAGCAGCTTTGAACTTTTATGGCAGAGGATACTAGCAAAGAAAGGTGTCGCTCAACATTCAGTATAATAATCCAATGAGATTCCCAATACAGAGAGTAAGAAGTCATCTTGCCTAATCTGTTCAAATTCTATACTATCAGCAAATTGTCTAATTTAATTAGAAGTGTGTCTAAGGACAGACAGACATATGTGTCTAGTGTACAAAGAGTATTGACTCACCTACTTACCTTTCTAGTCATGCAGATGCACAGCTCCCTATCAGACGATCAAAACGTTGTTTCTGAGAATATGAGATGATCGACATGTGTTGCGCGAACTACATAAATGCTGAACATCCAAAACAGTGAAATCCGAAATGTCAAAGTGTTTTGGTTGGCCCATCTGCGGTATAGCTCCGTAAAGTAAGTGTGCGATAGGTATGGACCTTAGGGTAGGGTGCGGGTTAAGATAAGTGTATAGATAGGTAATGTATGTAAGGTTTAGTGTGATATTAGAAGTAGGATTTTGTTAAATGTATTTATGTGTATTATTTATTTTGTTAGGGTATATCTCAATAGGGGAAGTGTGCGGTAGTTACGGACCTTAGGGGGAGGGAGGGATTAAGGATAGTTCATAGATAGTTGTGTATGTGGGGTTTAGTGTAGTGTTAGAAGTAGGGTTTTGTTAAATGTATTTATGTGTATTATTTATTTTGTTAGGGTATATCTCCGTAGGGGAAGTGTGCGGTAGTTACGGACCTTAGGGTTAGGGATGGGTTAAGGATAGTGCATAGATAGTTGTGTATGTGGGGTTTAGTGTAGGGTTAGAAGGCAGGTTTTGGTGCTTTACTTTAGGGTTAGGAGTAGGGTTTGGTTAGTGTATGTATGTGGTTTATTTATTTTGTTTGGATAGTTAGTATGTAGCGGGTGGTGGGGTTGGCCGACTATGATCATTCCATGTTTTAAATTTCGCAGTTTAGTGCGCTCGGTCTATTTGTGGTTCGATTAATATATGTCGCTCTTTTGGTATTCGCTGAAATGTATTTTTGTGGAACTGATACAGACCCAGATGCACAATTCATTCTGTCAGGAATTCCTAGAGCTGCATGTAGTGAAAGAGCTTACACGTGCCCATATCTCTTCATAGAAACGTTTGCACTTATTACTTCCTAAATATTGGAGGAAAGGAGACTAAAACACGGTGCAGTTTTGCTGAAAAACGCAACTAAAAGAGTAAATGAAGGCAGGACAGGAAAGCTGAGAAAACATCAAACAAATCATGGTGATTCTGTAGTAATTCTCAATGGATGATTCATTATTTGCTAATGCAGGCTGGTGCAATGAAGTGTGACAATTAAAATTACAATCATTCTGAGCATGTGCAGCAGTGTCCAGGCATGCAGTCTAAACTAAATGAAGTGTGGCAATTAAAGTTACAATCATTCTGAGCATGTGCAGCAGTGTCCAGGCATGCAGTCTAAACCAAATGAAGTGTGGCAATTAAAATTACAATCATTCTGAGCATGTGCAGCAGTGTCCAGGCATGCAGTCTAAACTAAATGAAGTGTGACAATTAAAGTTACAATCATTCTGAGCATGTGCAGCAGTGTCCAGGCATACAGTCTATACTAAATGAAGTGTGGCAATTAAAGTTACAATCATTATAAACATGTGCAGCAGTGTCCAGGCATACAGTCTAAACTAAATGAAGTGTGACAATTAAAGTTACAATCATTCTGAGCATGTGCAGCAGTGTCCAGGCATGCAGTCTAAACTAAATGAAGTGTGGCAATTAAAGTTACAATCATTCTGAACATGTGCAGCAGTGTCCAGGCATGCAGTCTAAACTAAATGAAGTGTGACAATTAAAATTACAATCATTCTGAGCATGTGCAGCAGTGTACAGGCATGCAGTCTAAACTAAATGAAGTGTGGCAATTAAAGTTACAATCATTCTGAACATGTGCAGCAGTGTCCAGGCATGCAGTCTAAACTAAATGAAGTGTGGCAATTAAAGTTACAATTATTCTGAGCATGTGCAGCAGTGTCCAGACATACAGTCTAAACTAAATTAAGTGTGACAATTAAAGTTACAATCCTTCTGTGCATGTGCAGCAGTGTCCAGGCATACAGTCTAAACTAAATGAAGTGTGACAATTAAAGTTACAATCATTCTGAGCATGTGCAGCAGTGTCCAGGCATGCAGTCTAAACTAAATGAAGTGTGACAATTAAAGTTACAATCATTATAAACATGTGCAGCAGTGTCCAGGCATACAGTCTAAACTAAATTAAGTGTGAAAATTAAAGTTACAATCATTCTGAACATGTGCAGCAGTGTCCAGGCATGCAGTCTATACTAAATGAAGTGTGGCAATTAAAGTTACAATCATTCTGAACATGTGCAGCAGTGTCCAGGCATGCAGTCTAAACTAAATGAAGTGTGGCAGTTAAAGTTACAATCATTCTGAACATGTGCAGCAGTGTCCAGGCATGCAGTCTATACTAAATGAAGTGTGACAATTAAAGTTACAATCATTCTGAGCATGTGCAACAGTGTCCAGGCATGCAGTCTAAACTAAATGAAGTGTGACAATTAAAGTTACAATCATTCTGAACATGTGCAGCAGTGTCCAGGCATGCAGTCTAAACTAAATGAAGTGTGGCAATTAAAGTTACAATCATTCTGAACATGTGCAGCAGTGTCCAGGCATGCAGTCTAAACTAAATGAAGTGTGACAATTAAAATTACAATCATTCTGAGCATGTGCAGCAGTGTCCAGGCATGCAGTCTAAACTAAATGAAGTGTGGCAATTAAAGTTACAATCATTCTGAGCATGTGCAGCAGTGTCCAGGCATGCAGTCTATACTAAATGAAGTGTGGCAATTAAAGTTACAATCATTCTGAACATGTGCAGCAGTGTCCAGGCATGCAGTCTAAACTAAATGAAGTGTGACAATTAAAGTTACAATCATTCTGAGCATGTGCAACAGTGTCCAGGCATGCAGTCTAAACTAAATGAAGCGTGACAATTAAAGTTATAATCATTCTGAACATGTGCAGCAGTGTCCAGGCATGCAGTCTAAACTAAATGAAGTGTGACAATTAAAGTTGCAATCATTCTGAGCATGTGCAGCAGTGTCCAGGCATGCAGTCTAAACTAAATGAAGTGTGGCAATTAAAGTTACAAACATTCTGAGCATGTGCAGCAGTGTCCAGGCATGCAGTCTAAACTAAATGAAGTGTGGCAATTAAAGTTACAATCATTCTGAGCATGTGCAGCAGTGTCCAGGCATGCAGTCTATACTAAATGAAGTGTGGCAATTAAAGTTACAATCATTCTGAGCATGTGCAGCAGTGTCCAGGCATGCAGTCTAAACTAAATGAAGTGTGACAATTAAAGTTACAATCATTCTGAGCATGTGCAGCAGTGTCCAGGCATGCATTTTAAACTAAATGAAGTGTGGAAATTAAAGTTACAATCATTCTGAACATGTGCAGCAATGTCCAGGCATCCAGTCTATACTAAATGAAGTGTGGCAATTAAAATTACAATCATTTTGAGCATGTGCAGCAGTGTCCCAGCATGCAGTCTAAACTAAATGAGGTGTGCCAATTAAAGTTACAATCATTCTGAGCATGTGCAGCATTGTTCGGGCATGCAGTCTAAACTAATAAGAAGTTGGTCTTATTGGTGGAATGGCTATCAGCATAATTATGCAATAGCTCCTATTTAATGATGCTTGAACTTTGATTTCAGAAAATGTTTTCCCTCCAGTAGAGAAACTGAGTGCCTGGAATCAAAGCAGGCCATATAACACTTAAGGAAAAACAAGTGCCATGAGGGTTCCCAGCAGTCAGTTATACAGGCAAGGAAATGTCCCTCAATCTATGCATTAAATAGCTGCTTGACTTAATACAATTAATTTAGCAAATACTAGTGCTACAGATGTCAGTCCTAAGGAGAGCAAACCTTACTACACATCAGGTTCTCTAAAACTAAATGCTTTGGGAGGAATTATATGTATGAATCAACTCTGGCAATTGTTGATGTGTATATGTATATAATAACTCTGTCAGTTTCATTAACACCTGTTGTTCTACTTAAGCTGTATATCTTGTTGTGTTTGTAAGATATCTCTAAGAGTTAACACATCTGGGAACAAGTGTAGACAGTAGTAAGAGAATTATTCTATGTCACATAACCTATAAGTAAAGGTATGGAATCCAGGTCCAAGGAAGTCATAGTGTCACTTTACTTGGCCCTTATCAGACCATCACTGAGTATAATGACCCATTTGGCATGTACCTGAACAAACATATGCTACAGTTGGAATGTCCACAAAGATTTCTTACCAGGGGAATCCATGGTATAAACACATTGTCCTATTCAGACTGACTCATGGCAGTCATACTTCAGTGTAATGATAGAACAGAGTTAATAATCTCAGCCTATAACCCACAGCAGAACTGTGATAGTGAAGAGAAGAGTATATTTAGACAGCACTTTCAGGGCATACTACAGAAAGCTGGACAACATGAATTAGTGTTGATAATGGGTGACCTGAATGCACATTTTGGGACAGACAGAATAGGATATGAGTGTTGCCTGGGTCCAAATGGGTGAGGCAAACAGGAATATAGAAAGAGAGGCTATTCTAGACTTCTGACAAATGGCTTGACAGTAGCCAACACTTGGTTCAGAAAGAGAGACATTCACAATATCACTTACAAGAGTTGCCAACATGCAACTCAGGTAAACTTCCCCCTAGTAAGGAAAGGGCACTGGGGTGGAATCAGTGATTGCAAAGTCATCCCCAGTGAAACAGTCAGTCTACAGCATAAACCACACTGGTTGCCAAAATCAGCTGCGAGCAGTGGTCAGAGAAGGCTTTAAGGTCAACATAAACCAGGATGAAGACCTGGAAGTTGACTGGAGAGAGAGAGAGTACAACAGTTCAATGAATTACTTGGGAGTCTAGCACCCCAAGAAGAGGAGGAAATAGGTGAAGCTGAATAAGAATGGCAACACTTTAAGACATCATGTGGGAGGACTACATAACAGATATGTGGCCGAAAACGATATGGAAATAAGGTACACAAGGAAAGCTGATGGTATAATGCAGAAGTCCAGGAAGTTATCAAAAGAAAAAGGAGTGCAGGAAAAAGTGGAAGATAGAAAAGACAGACCAGGATGGGAAGGAAGTCTGGTTGGCTAACAAAGAGGTTAAGAAAGGAGTTGCAATAGCAAAGAACAAGGCATCAGAGGCACTCTACCAGCTTCTGGGAAGTGACTCAGTAGGTTGCATAAAGGAACTATATCAGGTTGCAAGGCAAAGGCAGAAAGATAAAAAGCATACTCAGATACCTGCAGGCAGCAACCTGTTCACTAGCCCATAGGACATCATATGCTGATGAAAGGAGTACTTCCTGCAGCTTTTGAATGAAGAAAACTCCACATAAGTTGTACTACTCCAGACACAGCCTATGGATAGAGGAAAGGAGCCTTCCCTAGAAGAAGTAAGAACAGCACTAAGGAAAATGAAGTCAGTGAAAACAGCAGGCTCAGATGAGTTCAGATTAGATATGATAATGATGCTAGGTAAGATAATGGAGAAATGGTTCTTGAGGTACTCATAGCAGTATGGAGAGAAAGGTGTATCCTAGATGACAGGAGAATAAGCACACTCATGCCAGTGTACAAGAACAAAGGGGATATCCACAACTGTGGGCAGTACAGAGATATTAAATTCCTGTCATACTCCATAAGAAGGGAGAAGGGAAGTCTAAATGAAGAAGTCAAAGTTAGAATCAGAGAGGCTACAGCCAACTGGCATAGAGTACCAGGTGCAGTGTATGACAGAAGAATGCCAATGATGGTGAATAGTAAGGTCTATAAACCAGTGGTATGACCAGTGTTACTATAAGGTGCAGAAACCTGAGCAGTAAAGAGAGAGCAGATGAGAAAGCTAGAGATGATGGAGATGAAGTGCCTGAGATGCACAGCATGGGATAGATGAAGAAATGAGGACATAAGAACAGAAGCCAAAGTATCTCCAATTGCAGAAAAGATCAAATGAAACTGCTTACAGTGGTTCTGAAATGTGTGTGGAAAATTAGAAGACAATCTGGTGAAGAAGATTTGGGACAGACAAGAAGAAGGCAAAAGAAAATGAGAGCAATCAGCAAAGGAGTGGATGGCTTTTATCTGAGAAGATCTGTGGCAGTCAGGCATGAATATCAAAGAAGACAGGTGTGTGGCATTAAATCGAGGGAGAGAGATGGTGACAGCATGACACCCCACTCCCATGCAGAAAATGGGGTTGATGATGGTGGTGATGATGATGATGATGATGATGGTGATGATGATGATGATGATGATGATGATGATTATGATGATGATGACTATGACTATGACTATACAGTTCACCTTAAAGCCCTGTCTCTATACTTTGTCTGTTACACGTTACTGACAGGTGATCTATGCCTGTCATATAAGACATTCTTAGACCCAGCTCAGATGGACCTTTTGCATATCTGTAAAACAAACAGCATCAGAACCACTTCATCTAAAGATTTAAATTTTGTTTGTGACATTTATTTATTTATTTTATTTATTTTACATTTGTTAACCGGGAGAGTCCGACTGGATACATGTCCATTTTCAGCGGAGGCCCGGGGAGAAAAGCTCCAAGTACATAACAGACATATGAACATTGTTAATGCAAAAAAAGGAAGATAGTTGAGTTCTAAATACAATATAAAGATACATCACATCTTGGGAAAAAAAAAAAAAACAACGGCAGCATATAAAAAAAAAACATAGGTCAGTTACAAAGGCGAGGCGCCTTGTTAAAAAGCGGTTAAGGATAGTGAGGTAAGAGAAGGGTAAATGATAGTGGTTAATCAGGTTTGGAACAGGGACATTGCCAGAGAGTATTGAGATGGGGTTTAAGCTTATTTTTGAATTGTAGGAGTGAGGGGTCTGAGGTGAGCATGGTCGGCAGGAGTTCCACATTTTACCTACAAAGTTTGAGAATAGAGAATCCCCAGCAGAATTTTTGGCTTTGGTAGTTTGAGCTAAGATCTTATTGGAGGAGCGTAAAGATTGCAAGTTAATATAGGGGTGAATGATGTTTTTCAGAGCTGGTGTTTTCTCTGGGTGATACAGTATCTGGTGAGCCATTTTGAGTTGGTTGAAATGGAGTTGGCTGGAAAACTCTAACCACCCTAGTTGCTTCAAGTTAGTGCAGTGGTGCGTTCTAAAGGTGGAATTTGTGGCAAATCTAGCTATGTGATTGTAACAAGAAGCAAGTTTGTTAAGGGTTGTCTTGTTTAGGTTTGTAAAGAGGGGGAGGCATAGAAAAGAGTTGATAGTAGGTGTGTGCTGGCAATTGTAATTTTAGCGTGAGGAGTGAGAAAGTGTTTTACTTTATAGAGAGAGCCAAGCTTTTATTGACGGTTTTGATGGTAAGATTCAAATGGGTGTCAAATTTAAGGGAGTTATCAATGGTAACACCTAATAGCTTTGTGTGAGCTTCTGGTGATATAGTGATTCCATTGGAGGATGTAATAGAGAAGGTGGGCGGAAGAGTCTTGTTAGTGGGTGAGAAAGTAAGTAGTTTTGCTTTGTTGGGGTTGAGAACTAGTTGTCGACTTGAGAACCATTTTTCTATTAGGTTGAAGGTGTCTTGGGTTGAAGCAGTGAGGTCTGCCAGGTTGGAGGCAGTGCTGATGATAGTCGAATCATCTGCATATTGAATGCATGTGGCATGGGGGTGATTGTGGGCAGGTCATTAACAAAGATGGTGAAGAGAAGAGGGCCAAGAATAGATCCTTGGGGAACTCCAAGTGTAACAGGTAGGCATGTAGATAATTTGTCCTGCCATAGAACAGCCTGTTGCCTATTGGACAGGTAGGATTGGAACCATTTCAGCATGGAATTGCTGAGTGATAGTTTTTTTAATGTATGGAGGAGTTGAATGTGGTTCACCATATCAAAGGCCTTGGAGAGGTCTAAGAAAAGAGCAGATGATAGTTTATTATTGTTTCTGAAGTTATTGATGGTATTAGAAAAGGATAGTAGGGCTAATGTGGTACTGTGATTTGGCCTAAAGCCATGTTGGGAGTTAGCTAGAATTTTATTTTTGGTGAGGTGTTCCATCAGTTGTTTGTGGACACACTTTTCCATAATTTTGACCAGGGGTGAGAGTATAGCTATAGGTCTGTAGTTGGTTAGCTCTAGTGATCTACCACCTTTATGGAGAGGAATAATGTGGAACATTTTCCATATGGAGGGGATGAAGGCTTCTGACAAGGTACGGTTTATGATTATGGAGACGGGATAGGAAATGGCCTCAGCTGCTTTTTGCAGAAACTCAGCTGGGAGAAGGTCAGCTGCTAGCTTAGTGGGTTTTAGTTTTTTAAGAAGAGATGTTATAAAGGATATGGGTACTGGATCTAAGGTAAATAGATGATCTGATGTAGTTGTAATATTCTGCTGGCATGGGTAGTGGAGTGGGCTGGTTGTTTGTTTGAATTGTGTGGCCAGGGATTGTATAGTTTCTGTGAAGAAACTATTGAATGTGTTAGCAATGTTTACAGGGCACTGTTGTTTGCAAGTTGTTGAAGTGGGGGTGGTTGCCTGGCCTGGGTGCAGGAGCTTGTTTAAGCCTGCCCAGAATTTTTGTGGATTATTAAGGTGTTTGTGTTGGAGGTGGAGGAAGAAGTTTTTTTATCATTTAAGATCATTCTTTTAGTTTCATTTCTAAGTTGCCGGAAGGTTTGGTGGGAGTGTGGGTCTTTAGAGGTACGCCATGTGACCCACATCTTGTTTCTAGATAGGATTTTGGATTTTGTTTCCTTAGAGAGCCATGGTGCGGTTTTGGTTTTAGTTCTAATGGACCGTATTGGAGCATGGGAATCTAGAATCTTGAGAAAGGTGGTGTTGAAGTAGATAACTGCCTCTTCAAGAGGAAGAGACTTGAGTATTGTCCAGTTGTGGGCTTTAAGTTCAGTTTGAAAAATGGAGGCGTTGAATTTATTATTGTTCCTGATTTTTTTTATGGTTTTAAGAAGGAGGGGTGATTTTCTTGAATTTGATAACATAGGTGAGTAAGTGATCACTCATGTCCTCTGGGTGAGTACCTGCTGAGTACTGGTCAGGATCTTTAGTAGTAAGGATCCAGTCCAGGATGCTGTCTTTGTTTTGGGGTTTACCTAGTCTGGTAGGAGTGGATATGAGCTGAGAAAAGCCATGTAGATTTATGCTGCTAGATGGGGAGCTAGATGAGAAGGAATTCCAATCGATGTTGAAGTCACCTAACACTATAGATTCCTGGGGTGAGTTTGAGTTAACCAGTGGAGAAAGTCCTCTAAGGTTTTGTTATTATTGTTGCCTGGGGGATGTAAATACATGCTATATTTATTCTTTTATGTTTGTTTGATTGAAGTTTTACAAGTAGAATTTCGCATTGTTTGTTAGGAGGGGTTGTGGAGAGGCAAGGGAGATTTATAATGTATTTTGTAGAGTATGGCTACACCGCCACCTTTACGAGTTATTCGGTCTGCTCTTAGTATATCATACCCTGGTGGGATTATCTGTGTGTCTTTCGTACTTGGTTTAAGCCAGGTTTCTGTGAGACATAGTAGGTCTGGGGAACAAGTAGCTAAAAGGGCATGTAGGTTGTGAATCTTATTGTTTACACTTCTGATGTTTAGATGACAGGTCAGAAGAGAGTTAAAGGGTCTAGAGTTTAGATTGAGAAGTGGAGGGAGGATAGGGTGGAATTACAATTGAGTGGAGGGAAGGGCCAGGGTTGGGGTGGATATCACCATCTGTGGCTAGTCTGTGATTCAGAGTGGTAATGAATTTGAGGGCTTTGAGTAGAAGTTTGTAGTAATGTTTATCATTTGGCCTAATATTGGTAGGTTTGATAATTACATAGCGCTCGAGTTCTAACAAGGTGGGTGAGTAGGGAGTTGAGTCATGGCCTCTGTTGTTAATTATGGGTGAGGGGTTGGTTTGGTAGCCTGGGTGGTGGAAGCCTATGTAAGACCAGGTTTCATATAGGGTAGCTAGGTAAGGGACAAGTAGGAGGGGAAAAAGAGTTAGTATGATAAGCTTCCTGGGTGGTGTCATATTCCGTTTGATCTTAGAGGGCGGTAGTGAGGTACAGGAAGTTAGTGGACAGTAGGGGGAGTGGTTTGAGGTTATAAAAGTACGAGTAGTGGGGGCGGGTGGGAATAGGGGGCAGGGCGGGGAGCGGAGCAAGCACGAGCGAAGCGAGTGCTCGCGGAGCGGGGTTTATACTAAGCCACTAGAGCCCAGGTTTCAAGATGTAACTCCTGAATAATTAACTTGCAGGTGAGTAATCTCATCTAAACAAACACCAGGTTCAATGCCTATGCTTTGAGAGCTTGTTTTTACAATTTTATAGCAGTTTGCCTTAGTTTTAGAGTGTGTTCTGTAGTTTAAGTGGAGTATATGCAAACAAGCTTGGATTTTTTGTTTGGGTAAGCCTAGGGAGATTTGTGCTAGTGCTGAGGACCCTTAAATAATACTTTACTTTAAAGTCTATACTAAAATGACCAGATAATGACCTGTTTTGTTTTACAGGTTGTGGGCAACAGTAGAGTAGTCGACGGAAAAGGGCAAAGTTCTTTTCTGCCTTACGCTGTGCAGGGGAAGACCTGGGAGGGATAGAGAGAGAGCTTGATTTCAGAGGCAGTCAGAAGCAGCTGTGTAGCTTAAACAACATTAGACTACCCGAGGAAACCCTAAACTATGTTAGTAAAATCTTCACATATCTTTACATATAGCATAAATCATTATAACACATTAGCATTTTACTGCAACAGTGCCTTATGACTGAGAGTCAAAGAATGTTGAATGTTGAATATCCTGCTTCTCAAAAAATATACAGAAGGCTCTCAATTTTCACTCTAATGAACAGCTCTGCAAAGAGCTTGTCATACTAAAGTCTGGTTACCAAACACATTTAGCTATAGAGACACAACTTAGCTTTAAAGAAACAAGTAGCTACAATATTCATGCCATTCAATACTGCATTATGTAGCTATGTAGCAAAAAAGAGTTACATCAGTTACTATTAAATCACACAATTCAACTTAAAGACATTTAGCAGTCTATTAGGAACAATGAATAACAGCTTAATACATACCTCAGGAGGTAGAGGCCGGTAACAAGGTCCTACAGCACTGGGAATTTGAAATTAAAGGCACCAGACAAGGGTTATTTCAAACCTTTGTAAGAGGGATAGAATGGGGGTGGGGGGTTTACACTAAGCCACTAGAGCCCAGGTTTCAAGATGCAACTCCTGAATAATTAACTTGCAGGTGAGTAATCTCATCTAAACAAACACCAGGTTCAATGCCTATGCTTTGGGAGCATGTTTTTACAATTTTATAGCAGTTGCCTTAGTTTTAGAGTGTGTTCTGTAGTTTAAGTGGAGTATATGCAAACAAGCTTGGATTTTTTGTTTGGGTAAGCCTAGGGAGATTTGTGCTAGTGCTGAGGACCCTTAAATAATACTTTACTTTAAAGTCTATACTAAAATGACCAGATAATGACCTGTTTTGTTTTTACAGGTTGTGGGCAAACGTAGAGTAGTCGCTCGAAAAGGGCGAAGTTCTTTTCTGCCTTACACTGTGCAGGGGAAGACCTGTTTTGTTTTTACAGGTTGTAAGCAAAAGTAGAGTAGTCGCTCGAAAAGGGTGAAGTTCTTTTCTGCCTTACGCTGTGCAGGGGAAGACCTGTTTTGTTTTTACAGGTTGTGGGCAAAAGTAGAGTAGTCGCTCAAAAAGGGCGAAGTTCTTTTCTGCCTTACGCTGTGCAGGGGAAGACCTGTTTTGTTTTTACAGGTTGTGGGCAAAAGTAGAGTAGTCGCTCGAAAAGGGCAAAGTTCTTTTCTGCCTTACGCTGTGCAGGGGAAGACCTGTTTTGTTTTTACAGGTTGTGGGCAAAAGTAGAGTAGTCGCTCGGAAAGGGCGAAGTTCTTTTCTGCCTTACGCTGTGCAGGGGAAGACCTGTTTTGTTTTTACAGGTTGTGGGCAAAAGTAGAGTAGTCGCTCGAAAAGGGCGAAGTTCTTTTCTGCCTTACGCTGTGCAGGGGAAGACCTGTTTTGTTTTTCAGGTTGTGGGCAAAAGTAGAGTAGTCGCTCGAAAAGGGCAAAGTTCTTTTCTGCCTTACGCTGTGCAGGGGAAGACCTCAGGAGGTAGAGGCCGGTAACTAGGTCCTACAACACTAGGAATTTGAAATTAAAGGCACCAGACAAGGGTTATTTCAAACCTTTGTAAATAAGACATGTTGAAGAGACATATATGTGTCTCAGAGGTTCCGCATGCTCTGAAACAGTCTCTCCATCCATGTGAATCAGAGTCCATCCCTAACTCTATTTAAGCATAACCTTGATAAATGGATTTTAAATTGGACATTTATCTGGGGTATGGTCCTGATGTCTGTGATAGACAGTGCTAGACACTGATGGTCAAACTAACATAGCCCTCTCACCACATAACCTCTAGAAATGACCCAGGTAACATACCTCTCCAAATAAAAGTCCATGATACATGAAGACATATCTGGGTTGGATTGCTTTGCCAGGCTTATAAAGGCCCTAGTTGTCATTAGCCAAGTATGTAACTAAGAACCTGTGAACACATATGTCCACATTATTCATGTTACTGCTTTTGTGTTACCACACTTTACAAAATGTCCTATGTTACAACATTCATTACATACTGTGACTGATAATGAAAAGTGAGTTTACAAGTACAACACTCTATTTAACATCAATTCACATGGACTACAGATAAGATTTTTAGCATTTAGCCTGTTCATTTCATGTACATTGTGTGCCAATATTTATTCTGAAGCCAGTCATAAAAAACTGTGCAAACTGGATTTGAACATAACATTATGTAGCTTCTTTCTCCAAAGTGACTTCATTTATAACTTGTGCTACAGTGAGAGTTAGCTGACAGGTAGAAGTTCTTCACTCAGTACTGTCCAGAGGCTGATGAAAGCACACTGGTGGCAGTCTCAATTGCACTACTTCTGACATTCCAAATTAAATTTGTCATTTTTTAACTTAGGAAGTGAACTCTTGTTCACTTCTGGGGTCAATTGCCAGTCAAGACTGTGCAGTGCCAAACAGCATTGAAAGGATGCAGAAAAAAATAAATAAATATCACCTTCTCTGAATATGAGCCATCAGACCAGTAAATTTACAGCACACAACTGAGATTACTATCAGTATTTGCTAGAGACACAGACATACAATTGGAAGAAGAAAAAAATAAATTGCATCTAATGAAGATGTGGGATTGCATAAATATAACGTTTATAAAGTCACATTAAAGGTGCAACAGAAACCAGCTTGGAAAGCTGTCATTTGTACTTTGCCATTAGATGTGGGTATGAATCTAATCTTAGCAAGAATTAAGCTAATAGTTCCTCACACAATGTAAAATACCTATTTGCAAATATTTGCAACACAACAGCTGTTATCTTCTCTTTATATTGTGAGCATTCACTTATCTATGACTTTCTAACAATATTTCAATCTCATTTGTATTGCTATTGACATGTGTTTCAATGAGTAATGTACATCCTTAAATTGCAGAAGAATTGTTACTCAGGGGAACAAAGTGTGATCATAAATAAGTCATAAACAATGTTAGGAATATTATTCTTCTAACTCAGTCATTGTAATCCCAGAATTTAATCTATGTCTCTTCTTCCTGACACACCTTTGGTAATTGTACATCAAAGAGGACAGACTGTGAAACCCTGGTTGTTTCTGCAGTCAGCCTAATCATTCAGACTTGTAAACCCTTAGCAGGTAACACTTCTCAGTGCTTGTCCTCGCAGTGGTAGGGTATGTACATGCAATGGTGTAGGTCCTTACAACATGTTTACATTCCTTGCACTTTCTGCAGATTGTGGAATTTATGAATGCTGTTGAGTTTACATCTCATTTTCATATTCACAGTGCTCAGAGTGCTGAAGCTGCACTATATCAAGGTAATCATTTAGGCAAGAGCTCCATTCTGCTATTTGCTTGCAAAATTTAATTCTAGTTTCACAACTGACTTGACGCAAAGGTATATTTCTGATTTTACAAAATGCTGAATTTCAACCTGAATTTCAACCTTACTCTTGAACTGCTTTTCACAATATATCATTTGCTTTACTGTCTGTATTGTTTGCCCCTACCTGTTGCCATAGCCATGTGTATCAGCTATTTTTTTTTAATTACAAATGTTTGTAAAGAACTTAAAATGACGCCATGGAAACTTTTCTCTGGGCATCTACAGAAGAGTGTTGTATCACTTAGTAGCAAGATCAGAGGGGTTACATTTGTAGCCCACAACACATGTTAACCTGTGATCTATACCTGCCTACCCTTAACACATGGTCATCCAACAGTTTTAACCATTTGTAATGTAAATGTATACATTGCTTTTGTTAATGCTGCAATGTACTACAGATTTACAAGTGTTGTCCTCCTTCCATAACTTGTACACTTACTTTTCATTATTTTATGTTTCATCCAATACAGGGCTATGACACCCAAAGCATATGCACCTCATAAACTGCCAAACAGTGATGCAGAGAATGAAGTTATCATCCAGGCATTACATCATCATGGATCATTCCTCTTAGAACGTGGCAGAGGTGATACATCCTCTCATTATGCCTCTCAGCCTCTTAGAGCAAGAAATCTGGACAAACCTAAAAAAACGGGTGGACAAAGGCTGAAAATAGGGGCAAATTTTAAATATTGCTCTTCTAAACTTAAATTCAGAAGCTAACAGAGTATGAGAAAAAGTAACCGGAAGTTAGCAGTGCTTACCTCTGCGCAAACTCACGTAAACCCGCTTACAACTGCTTTAAAGTGCCTTAATCACTCTGCATCCAATGGCCCATGTTCTGCCCAACAACAAAATAAACAGCCTCTGCAAGGCTCAAACCCAGGACCCTGCACACCATAGCCAAAGTGATTTACCACTAAGCCATGTCAGATATACATAACCATGATGTTCTCAAAAACATATCATCCAGCCCAGTTATTCAACAGTACAGAGAATGTATTCCAACATTTAGATGTATGTGTGTGTGCAAATATATTAATATCTAAACAGATATAATATATCTATATATGAACATGTATACATGCAAATGCCTACATCTATAGATATGTATGTCTACATCTATATGTCTAAATGTATATACATCAGCAAATATATGTGTGTATATATATCAGCAGATATATGTATATATATATATATATATATATATATATATATATATATATATATATATATATATATATATATATATAGGTATATACTGACATACATCCGTAGATAACAATGGGGAAATAGCAAAAACATATATGTCCACATGCAATATTAATGGGGTGAGAGGGCCCAAATAATATATGTCTTGTACGAACAGGTATATCCCCCACAACCAAATACATCCCCCCTGCAATACACTACCAAGTGTTGCAGATCCCATAACCAGGACCAAACATGGCATGGGCATCCCTAGGATACATATAGACAGACACATATATGCAGATACAGATATACATATATATGTACACATATATAGATATATATGCAACTACACATACACACGCAGAGATATGTACATTAAGTTACATATGTAGTACATGCACATAGTATGGAACAGCCACTATTCCCAAAGTTACCACCTTACCATGTGGAGACTGTATGAGCCACCCATACAAATGGTTTTCATTGCCTGAAACATATACCTACAGAGATATCAAAGACTATAACACCACACATAGCTGTGCATAAATGGGAAAGCTTTATTTGTGTACTATTACAGTTGTACATGCCATGTCATGTAGCAGTTTAGACATGGGCATCCATATAAACTGAGTAATGCAACTGTGAAACAGGTATAGTAATACAGTAGTCTGGAAATGTTAACAAATGTTGCTATCCAGATCAAGGCCATTAAGTAGTACAATAGTAAAGACAGACTGGGCCACAGGATACCAAACAATCAACGGTAAGTAATGCAGTTGTATAGTTCAGCAGCCTCTAACTATACTCTGTAGACAATCCCTAGGGGTAAAGTACTCAGCTGACACACTGGGATGTAATTGCTACATAACAAGGGACAACTGACACCATCACAACCACACTGACAAACAGAACAGTCTGTATGGCATGGCAGGCTCTACAGGCATGCCACAGCATAGAATAACATACACCTGTGTGTAAGTGTATCACCACAACCAGTGTGAACACAGCCACCGCTATATATGGCATGCTAGCATATTATTACAGTATATAGACTATCTGTTCAACACCAACCTGATAAATGTGCCACCCACACACTAACCCTACATATACTGGGCCACTACACAGTGTGGTCCACTGCCTATCTGTGGTATGGGATATGAATGTGTATGGCCCTAAAAACATGTAAGCCAATAGGGTAGCATACAGTGGAGCAGGATGTAACATCAAATAGAACAGGACCAAGAACAATGACATCTACCACAGTCTGTACACAGGCCAAGGTACATATTAACAATACACTCACTGCTGACAATCACCATAAGTACACATACCTCAGTACTGTACACACAACCACAGAATTTCCAGGTTATGTCATTAAATGTAACCCCTACTATACATTACATGTGTAGCAGTCTAATATCTCACTGTGTTGTTACCAGATATGATGTCACTAATTATGGTGTACAGTACATATGCAGCCCCTACTGCATGACATATGTACAAAGGTTGTCGGGGTTGTGGCTGGAGGCACATATACAGGGCCAATATTGACATGTTGCTGTGATAACCTCATACATTTACTGTTGTAACAGGGTTTGTTACACCATATGTCCTATGAGGGATTTGAAGTCAGTAACTCTCACGGCTGTCACCATCTACAGACTGAAATCCTCATGCTACCTTCTGCAGTCCATAGATAGGTGCTCAGTGGGTAACACCTGAAACAAAAGGCGCCTCACACACTGGCCAGTCTGCAGATGGCCCTACAGATGGGTGTTCCCTCATTAACATAGCACTGACATGGCAGGTATGTAAACATGTAGGACAGCCATATCCACACACACACCCTGTTAAACCAACATTACTCCAAATGCAGTGTAGCAGCACTTACAGTCTGTTGTCAGGTCGGGCACATCCCCCTCCTGTGTGTTGACATGTCTCCACAGTGTATGTTGTTAGAGGTACACCCCAAACCATCTGAGATGCTGTTTGCCAAACAACAGATCGAGTTCCTGCTCACAGTTAATGAAATGCCCAACAGCAGCATGCTGTTCCTAGATATTGGTGTGTGTTTCCATGCAATTGGCTATGGGAATTTTACCACAGCTGTTCCACATGCAATCAGCTAGAGGAGGGCTGCAATTCATGCAGAGACCATCAGCTGATCCTCAGCATCACTTAAAGTACACATGCTGCTGCCTAAGCAAAGCAGGTGTAAGTCTCCACATCCACCAGAGAGGGAGAAAGAGAGGCAAACATAGGCATAGAAAAGCCAGGGAGGGGTGGGAGAGGAAAACTTACATATGTTTGTTTCACACACCTACCAGTACAGGGTTTCAAACCCACCACAACTATGCAGTGCTATCACATGTCCATGCAGTTATCAGATGTGCCACATAGGTTACATGTTGAGGACCCCTCTGATGGTGAGTGACATCTGCAACAGGGATATGGTAGCTATGTGGTAGGTGTAGTACCCATGCCTGCCAGCATGAACAGGTGTCAGCATCAACACAGCCACACTCTCAGAGGGATGCACACTCATTGCCACACTTGGCAGGGCCAGGAATACAACTCATCACTAGTGGGATTGCCACAACACAGTACTGTGCAGGTATCACATGCACCACAGGGGTCATACGGAGGTTATATGTGCAAAGGGTATGTGGAGGTGTCTGACATCAGACATCATGCTTCAGGCTGCCAATGGGGGTTGTAGTGATTGTGAATGTGGTCATACGCATCATACACCACCCACACAGACACAGGTGCCAGTACTGACATGCATGTGTGCACTGCTTCACGGGTGTGTTGTCGTTGACGGTGCCTGACAGCTGTACAAAGCTAGGTGATGGGTATACCTTGGCATCAGGCCACACTGTATTATGGCTCAGGGCTGTAGTGTCTAGAGTTGGCCACACAGGTGGGTATTGTATCACCATCCAGTCACCTGGGTGACTATTGCGTGTGGCCAATGCTATGCATTGCTTGCCATGTATGTGTTTCTTAGTCCATGATATGGACAGTGTCTGGGATGTGCACACATCCCACATGCATGTACAGTGACATGTGGAACTGTACCTGGGGTGCCTGACCTATGTTGTGTACACTGATCATTATCATCAGATGTGCCAGTCCTGGCCTCATGTGGCGGGAACTGTTCCTGGACAGCGGGTTGGCCCTGCACCTACATTGATAGCATGATACCAGTATTCTCTGGTGTCAGTGGCATCTGTCCATACAGGGCTTGTGTTTCAGGCATGTTATGTCCTTTGTATGTCACATTTGATGGCACCACAGGTGTTGCAGGTGTCCAGTGGTGAACATTGGGGAGGTGCACTGTCAACATGTACTTGCCTATTGGACTGATGGACAGGGTGCCATGCCCTCTGTAGCCCACTGCAATAACACCATGGTCACTATCAGGGGGCAATATGCAGGGTACTACCAACATAGCGACTGTTGCCTAGGCAAGTGTGTGTGTATGTATGAAACATGGGTTGAGAGTGTACCCTGGGTAATACAAGGCTTGCTAACATTGTTCAGCTGGCATTGATGTCACATTTAGGAGTATGGATTTGCACCCCAGCCTCTTGGCTATTTCACATCTGTTATCCCTGTATGGTGGACATTGTGATATATACTTGGCCCACTATATAAGAAGTTTGCAAAACCCACTCCACATTGAGTCCAGTTGTTACACATTCATAACCACCGCCACACAGGATATGAATGACAAACACACACACACACACACACACACACACACACACACACACACACACACAGTTGCCTTGTCTGGGATTGGAACTCCTACCTAACTAGTTTATCACACTACAGCAGTACACAGTTATGGGATGTGCCACGGAGATTACTGGGCTACAACTCTCATAAAGGTGTATTTCACAGTGGATGACCTCAGCAGGCTTGTCATAGTAGGGCTATGATGAGGGCAGTTTTTGTCCATGGGCCATAACCCATTCATCTAGAGGTTGACACACCACATGTGGGCACACACAGGGTCATATTCCACAGGTACGTGTATACAGCTGCTAGATAATTACTTCCTTGTACAGTCATGTTGCACAGCTAGCACGTGCACCACATACTCTGTAATGCTGACAGATACTGGTGGCTAGTATCTACAGTGAATGACATCTGAACCTCATGTGGTTGTGGCCCTTTGGCTGTGTGCTGGGGGGACAGGCCTGGATGACTCCTTGTCGCAGTCACCCTCTTCCGCACATCTATGTATGTCTACCTTTGGCTTATTATAGTGTGTTGTCCTTCGATATATGACTGTATTCCTGTCCACTGTATGTGCAAAGCATGTGTGGTGCATACTGGGAGTGTCTGCACTAACATCTGCAACTGCCAGATATGTCTGGTGCAGACATGGCCTTCATGTGTTCAAGTGTGTGAGCATGCCCAGTATGACCTTTCAGTAAGTTGTTGACTGGCAGTGCCTTCTTTTCAGTAATTTGTTGACTGACAGTGCCTTCATTTCTTTAAGTGTGTGAGCATGCCCAGTATGCCCGTCTGTATTGCAGGTGTGGATCAAGTCTAGGTAGTCTGTACTGCAGTGGTGACCTATGTGTTGTACACCTACAGGTAGCATACTGTTTCTGCAGGGTATCAGTTGATCATTTGGCATTGACTGTTACTACATTCTATATTGGATGGGGGAAGGCACACCTGACTATTTCTACATTTCTACACAGGATTGGGGGGGGGCACACCTGACTGTTACTATATTTATTTGTAGGATGGGGGAGCACACCTGACTATTTCTACATTTCTACACAGGATTGGGGGGCACATCCAACTGTTACTACATGTCTACGTAGGATGGGGGCACACCTGACACTTGTGCACATTTGCTATGACTGTACTGTTATGTCAGGTACTCCATTTCATTCCGTAGTCTTACCTATCATGCTGATTAGAGGCATACCAGTGTACTACAGATCTTAGCTTTTATTTACCTACATATTATTTTCTGATTCTTATCCTTCAGAACTGATGTTCCACTGCCTGACCTGCTGTAGTCTGTCTGTGTAGGCCTTGGGGGGTGGGGGTTACCCATAGGCCTCATTCAGAGGCCATAGCACAGCCTTTGTTTTTGTTTGTCTACACCTGTCCTGCTGGCTGTGACTGTTGTTGGATATGTGAACCCCCCTGACTGGCATGTGTGACTCACTTACCTTGTGGGTATCCCAGTATTGAGGGTGGTGCTGCAGAGCTGCCCATGTTGGATGCACATAGTACACTCAGTACACATGGTTGAGCACAGGTAGTGCAATGTTTGGCATCCCTTTTACTGTATGTGAGAGTCAGAGAGAGGTGTTATTCCCTGGGTCCCTCCTGTGTCAGTGTATGTGCTATGCATTTCCACTTTGCCAAGGCCAGGGCATACTGGGCATGCCTCCTTCTGCCTACTGGGACAGACTCAGGTTGTTCCTCCTCTGAGTCACTCTGTACCTGTGCAGGCCTTGGTAATGGTGGGGGGCTGTGTGGCCTGACCCCTTGCTGTTCCTGCTGCAGCTGTTCCCACAGGATTATATTGTGTAGCATGGCACATACAAGGACAATTTGGGTACATGTAGCTGGTGAGTACTGCAAGGCTCCACCGGATGTGTCCGAGCACCGGAACTGTGACTTGAGCATCCCAAATACATGCTCTACTATAATTCTGATCTATCCGTGTGCCTCAATATGTAGTTCTTGTTCAGGTGTGTGTGTGTATTTCAGATAGGTGTCATCAGTCATGGCTCCAGTGCATATCCAACATCCCCCACTAGGTGACCATGAGGGATGTCCCCACTGGCAAATCTCTGGTACAGCTGCATCAGATGCCAGATGTGGGAATCATGATAGCTTCCAGGGCAACCAGCACACACATTCATTATTATGCCCTGGGCATCGCACATGACCTGGCAGTTGATGGAGGGGAAGCCCTTGTGGTTGATGTAGACCCTACCCCACTCACCGGGTGGTGCTTTGATGCATATGTGCATGAAGTCTATAGCACCCACTACCTCAGGGTATTCTGCTATTTGGTGGAACAGTTGCATATTTCTGGCCAACACCTCACGGGTGTTGGGGAAATATACGTGCTCACCGACATGTGCTGACATGGCATCCAGGAACTAGTGGAGTACCCTGGATGTTGATGCCTGTGAGATCCCCATCATATTCACAGTTGGCCTTTGGAAGGTACCTGTATCTAGTATTCTTAGGCCTACACATACCTTGGTATCCACTGGGATGGGTTCCCCTCTGTTAGTTCTGTGTATCAGGCATGGCCAGCACAGCTCAACAATTTGCTGTAGGAGTTCCCTGTCCACCCTAATACACTCCACTATCTCCAGCTCATGTAGCCTCTGGTAGGTTACCCTGGGTCTGTACACTCTTCTCTGTCTCCTCACTGTGGGATGATCGACATCATTCACATCCCCACCACCCTCAGCCTCTCCCAAAAGTTGCTGTATGATAGATATTGCAGCCCCTATCATTTTGCTGTTGTGAGTGTTGAAAGTTCCTCACTTGTTTACACCGGTGGTGTAGAGTGTGGGAAAAACCAGAGGGGAAGGTGTTTGCATAGTTTATAGTAGTGTTGTGGGCGGGGCTGGTCTGCTGCCTGTGTAATTGGCTGATTCTGACACATTTCACCTGCCAGCTATGCTAGTTCTCCTTGGTTACCTTCCTACTGCTGTTTTCCCCTCCCATTCCCTTCTTGTTTAAGCCCAGGGGCATGCCACGCAGAGTGCTCAGTTGTGCACAGTGCTGATATTTCCTGGTTTAACTTTCTTTTCAAACCTTTAAAACCTGGTGTGCAGTGCACACACCCACTTAGGCAATGTAAAGAGTGCTAGGCAGATTCAGACACACCACCTAGCTTAGCTGTGCTATGCTAGGAGCAAACCCAGGCCACAGGGTTCCAATCCACTTACAGTATTCCTGACACACACACCCATGATGTCAGCTACCTCCTAGACTTGCACCAAGCTATTCCTACTCTTACACTGTTGGGACCTGACTAGCATGCTGGGGAAAACTGGGATTCACTATCATTCCCCTCATTTGCATAGGATTGCCTGCTAATGAATAGTTACGTGTCTCATGCTGAGCCTCCCCCCTTAGCAACCACTACTCACTGGCCATGTTGTCTTCTGCCTGCCATTGACTTGCATGGCAGAATAGTAATTTTAGTTAGACTGCTTAATTTAGGTTTATTTTGTTATTTCCCCCTGATCCCTTCTGCGCGCCACTTCCCTATGCTTAAACAGCCGAGACTGGCTAAAAAAATAAATAAATAAAAGTTTTTTTTGGCTGTTTGCAATGCCAATGGCCTTATACTTGGCCATTGGCATGCTTCCTAACTGATATGCAGCCTTTATTTGGAGCTGTCACAGTTCCTTTTTGGATTTTGCAGAAATGTACTCGGTTACTAACCGAGTACATTTCTGCGGATTGCACTAGTCCTGCACGACCTGTTGCAAGCTTTCTGGATCACAAATTCACCTAATTTGCATGGATTTCTCCTGCAAATGGGGTGATTTGCATACAGAGGCTTAGTCTGTGCAGGATTAGTGCAGGAGCGCTCATGCATGCCCCTGCAGGCTGTTCCTGGATTGCACGGCAGACATATTGCCTGCTAGAATGCCTGTAGTGATCTTGTGCACCGTGCAAGACATAGAGAATCGGGAGATAGTGTAGGCATTTATGAATCCACACCTTTTTCTCATGGGTTTACCAGACTGATAAACATGAAGGAAATACTTAAAAACTTTCCCTTTTGGGGCATTTGTCCTGACATTATTTTTAGCTTTGTCTATAATTCTTTTTTAAAAAAATTTTATTAAATTAACTTAAACATACATTAATAGAAAAGAAAACAAACCATATTAGCATGTTTTTTCCATTTACATACATTATACATAATGTATATTTTCTTACTTTACAACCATCATCAATCCATTACATAAATTGCTCAATTCCTGCCTTCCCTTAAACCTCACTCCTCCTTACTCCTGAGCATTATTCTGCATGCATTTTTATCAGTTTCCATTTATTTCTATGTAATTTGTTCCTTCCCTTTCTCTTCCATTTCTTTTATCCCTTTTACAATATTCAGTCTTCAAATACTTTTGGTTTAGAATTAGATTTCCATTTTCTAATAATTGCTTTTTGGAAACCATCATAATTAAACTTAACAAGGCATTAACATGTCTAGGCAATTCAGAACCGGTGTCTCACTTCAAAGGAACCATTTCCTTAGTTGCAAACATTTGCTCACCCAATATTTATTCCAGAGTCTTCTGAAGGGAATTTTTACAATCTGCCAACTCATTACACTACCAAAGCATATATTCTCTGCTACTGCTTTCCTTTCCATAACACCTCTGATATTAAATGTCTACCGGAAGAAAAATTGTTTGAAATCTGCTTGGGGTATAGAAATAAATAACACAGTCCAGATGGATGTACACCGGAACACACTGCTCGTACACCAGGATAAGATAAATGTATTTAATAAATCCACACAAAATAAAAAATACAGGTTAAGCGCTTTCAACTGTGATACACAGTCTTCCTCAGAACAATATATTGAAACAGGATGACCCAATTTATATCCTTCTAAATAGAATAATAAGATAATATGATGACATAACTACCTCAGAAGACCGCCAACATTTTTAAAGGCATATAAATCTAATGTGCAGTCTGTGTGTTTGTTAATACTGCATATTGCAATGAGTAGATAGTCAAAGCACTTGACATGTACATAAAAAATGTACTTTATAAATATACAATGGAAAAAGGAAAAGTAGTAATGCAAATGTCATACAGATAGAAAACATATCCTACTGTTTAAAAAATACATGTGTATAAATTATGAATTAAAAGCATTAACCTACAAAATATATGTTTCTGTATCAGAACGAAGTCATATAATGTCATTCAGAATACAATAAAAATTAATGAATGATAAATACAGTAGTTAAAATACTAAACATCCAGTGCAAATGCAGTTGAATGTAATTGCATACAATAACATAAAACATAATATATATAATAAAGTGTCAATGTCCTGAAAGGGAGGGCAGATAGTGGTCACGAACACATTAAAAAAGGTTTAATGCTAATGAAGTCATTCAAACCCGGTTTCCGGGTTGAATCAGTCAATATCTGCCATCTACTTTCTTTAAGGGCCAATTCCATTTTCCAATTTCCTCCGTAGGGGGAAATATACACCTGATCTATAATACAAAAATGGAAACTATGATCACTACCTTTTTCTAAAATGTGCCTATATAAGGCATTTTTATTGTCGCACTTTTGTATCCTGTAATGGTGTTCGTACAACCGTTTCTTCAGCTGCCTCTCCGTTTTTCCTATATAGTGGGCGTTGCATAGTTTACAAAGGGCCACATATACCACGCCCTTTGTTTCGCAATTTCCCTTTAGACTTTTGATATAGGTACCATTGATGTCGGACGATAACCGCAATTGTGGTATTTCTAATATTGACTTGCCTAACAGAGACAAAACTGCACATGACATTGGTTTGGACTTATTCATTCAGGAAGATGATCGTTTCAACATCGAACGTTTGCAGAATGCATCCGAACATGATTTCACTTTTGATTTCAGTGTAAGTAAGGCACGACGTGAGCAACAACATGCAGGAGCCCGACCGAAGGACACTTACTTGGTTAAGACATATGGACATGTGAAACCCAAGAATACATCGGTTCCCAAAGGTATTACGACTCAGACTGCTACACACAACACACAGAGTGTGTGTTGTAACAATGTTTATGACAAACAAGGTAGTACGGGTTTTGTACAAAAGATGAGTGTTTGCAATAACCATGAATGTTTGCATTTTGAAGGGAACAAAAATGTATTAATTGAACAATTTTTAGACGATAACACTGACTTTTTTGATAATGAAGGGGACTACATACACAAATCTAAATTTAGCGAAGCCAATGAGATACAGCTACCTGTGAGAGATTTGATTTATGATTTTGGACGCAAACTTGTGGTTATTAAGAACACCAAGTTAGACTGTAGTTATTTAGCCAAATGTCTTGAACACAAGGTTGTACCCAAGGGTTTAAGATTTTTTAAACTACCTTTGGGTATAGATTATGGGACAAACACCATGAATGAATTCAACGAATTATTTGATGGTTTTGGTTTTGCTTACATTAACTTGTTGATTAAATACAATGATGAAAAGCTTGTTAGATTAACTAAAGAAGTGGAGAGTATGAACTCAACCATTATCAATCACGTAGACTTTGATTATTGGAGAGAGTTATACAAGAAACAATTCACTGTAGCAGAGCATAAGATATCAGGTATTGTTGAGAGGAAAAATAACAAAATCTCACGTGATTTAGAATCTTACAAGAATAATAGAGCTTATATTTGGCCAGTCAACAGGAGTGTGGACAATAACCAGTATATGCAACGTACTAGGAGAAAACCATCTAAAAGTGGTTTTAGAGAAGAAAATTTTCAGGGGGGGAGGTATTTTCCAGCCAGAAACCATCAGAGGTACCGATGAAGAAACAGGTAAAGCACCTTGATATTTCTGCAGAGGGGGAGGTTTTTAATAGTGAGAAACCACCAGAGGTACTGAAGAAGAAACAGGTGAACTACCCCATTACCACACCAGTGTTCTCTTCACACCCCTCTGAGTTTTTGTCTTATTGTCCACTTCCACCACTACCATTATCTTCTTGTGAAAGTACTTTAAACCAAGTTAGTATTAAGGACAGTACAACTCCCAGTAACATGGAGAATGCCTGGGTGGGGAGTATTTCCGACAACCAACGTCCCACCACCAGTACCGACAATCAACGTCCCACCATAATTGTGAATGAAGGGTACAAAGTATACAATTATACAGACACTGTAATTGAAACTGATTTTGTCAAACTTTTGAGTAAGGGGATGAAATACATTCCCATGGCAGGGATGAATTTAGTAGATAACATCAAGGAGGTGAAGATGTATTGTAGAAGGCTTAATCTTGCAGTATTATTTGACAAGAAAGCCGACACCAACTCCAATCAGGTTAGTAATGTGGTCGGCATAGCCGGTACCGACTTAAAGAAAAAAAGCACTTACATACCAGTAAGTAATCCATCTATATCAAACTATGAAAAAATGGTATGTAATGATATTTACCATTTACATAGGAATATTAAGAAGGACAGGATTACATATGACGATAATCTTACATCAACCGAGAGGGAATGTCTGAAAAAGTTTATGTGTAACAGAGACATCAGAATCATGAAACCCGATAAGGGAGGTGGGGCTGTTGTCTTTTACACCAATGAGTACAATGATGTCATACACAATCTCCTACACGAGTCGGGAAATTATGAGAGTATATCTTTAAACCAAATTTCTATTGGATACAAAAGGATTGACCTGTGTCTGGAGGAATACTTGATTGACAACAGGATATCTAACGACACCTATACTTTTTTGAAGACAGACTATCCTATCTTGGCCAAGATGGTTGGGATACCTAAGATCCACAAATCTTTAGACAACCCTCCGTTTCGGCCCATTGTATCAGGATCCAGGTCCAAGACCTTTAAGATAGGTCAGTTGATTGATCGATGGCTGAAAAATATATATGACTCCATCCCTCACATCATGAAAGACTCGTGGAGATTTTTAGGTGATTTAACCAGGGACAAATGGCAGTCTCATATTACATATCTCACCATTGATATCAAAGATTTGTTCTCTAGTATCCCTAAAGAGCAAGGTTTGGAGTATTTCGCCAGTAGTATACGCAAACATTCAGGTTTCACCTGGGACAAGACCAACTTGATTTGTGACATGATGGGATTGGTTTTGGACTACAATTTTGTGGCATTCCAGGGAGAATTTTTCAGGCAGACCAGGGGAGTTGCCATGGGGGCGGCTTGCGCCCCCATGTACGCTAACCTGGTCATGCTTGAATGGGAATCGAGATTTGTGTTTAACAGTCAGTTTGATTCGGATATTACATATTATGTAAGATACCTTGACGACATCTTTATCCTTTGGAATGCCTCAGTGGCTAGGTTAGATGAATGTGGGAGTTGTAAATACTGTGCACATATTAACACTACAGAAAGGTTTAACATTAGAAATGAAACTTTTCAAGTCAACATTTTATGCAATTGCAATTCTAAAGGAGTCGTCTACTTGGCCCAGTGCACAGAATGTCCTTCATTTTATGTGGGAAAAACCGAGAGACGACTCCGTGATAGGATTTATGAACACTGCTATGCAATAGCCAAAAATAAAGATGACAATGCCCTAGCTAGGCATTGTGCAAAACACTCAAACCACAAATTTAAATTTTTGGTAATTGACCAAATTAAGAAAAATTTTATAGAGGATGGGTTGGTGAACGATATTATGCTGAAACTAGACTTAGAAAGGAGGGAATTGAAATGGCAAGTGAGACTTATGGCATGTATCTCCCCAGGTCTCAACGAAAGTTGCTCTATTTCATGTCTCCTAAAAATTAAGAATTTACTTAGGTAAAACTAAAACTTGAAATCAAGATTGAAATGAAAGATAGAACCTAGTTTAACAATATTAACCATAGTCATTTATCTATCCTTTATATATAGAACCTGAAATGCGGACTTCTTGTCCTAGCTGGAGAGGTTCCCTTGTATGATAACTACGTTTCGTTTGGGGACATGTAACAATAAAACTGGTGTTCGTGTCCACTACCAAACTTGAACCCCACATAAGTTAGTTTACTTGGGCAAGATTAATATGAACTGCCCTCTGTGAGCATTGACTCCCACATGTGTCTTGACAATACTTACTACTACGATGGTAATAATACATAGTAGTAAAATTGGGGGTCTTGATTACAATCAAATTTGAACTAAACATAGGTTAGGTCACTAGGGTATGATCAATAAGAACTTGTTCTTCATGTTTATTGATACCTACATGTCACTTGACCTTTTATCACTGCAACAGTAACAATGAATTGATTTTCACCAATTTTTGTAATTTTTGTATTTTTATAAAACATGTTTAGATGAAGTAGACAGTAGTATACATTTTTTCTAAACAAATACACATGGTAGAACTAGAAGAAATGTAAGGGTAATAATTACCCAAAGACATCGTAGAGTTAGTCTATACACAACAGGATTGAAGTATATAGGACTAGTCCAAGGCAGACTGAGAGGTCACTTAATTACATTATTTCATTTCAACTTATTAAGTGACCGGTAGTAGGTAGTAATTTCTCTAAGACAGAGAAGTTAACACCGTAGGGCAAGACATAACAATAAACAATAAAGGTATAAATATTCAGTAAACCATTAAAAATAGTTCACGACAAGGAACCATTGGTATGAACACACTTTTTATTAAACTTATTTTTCACAAAAATACGAACAGTTATTGATTTAATTTGCAGTAGGCAGGTTTTTATTCAGCTGTAATTACAGCTATTTTAGTGTTATATATATACAGCCTTTAGGTAACAGGTTTATTTACAACAACAAAGTTGGGTTGCACTTCAGGCAGTGAGGTGACCATCAAGTTTGGCAGTGACCTGCATGCCACAAACATCGGGCTGCTACGCGTTTAAGATTGTCGTCCCTAGGGAGGAACATTTTTAACTTGGGACACACACATTACCTTAATGTCCTGAAACTACTATGGGAATGTGACTACTTTATTCGAACAGCCTGGGTTCAACCTTAACAAAACAAGTAACCGACCATAACATGACCGAGGAAACTTGGAGCAGGTAGAAACCAGGTTTCTTGCGTATATACTTTTTAGGTTATTTTTTATTATTTTTCATGTTATATGCAATGTGTACCTTTTATTTACTACCTAGACAGGACCCGATCCTTTGAGGGTATTTTAAAATACCCAAAACGGGGAATCACTTGCAACACAGCATGTTAATTGACCTTTTACGGAGACCAAAAGGTCTAGTAGGTACCCATGTAACACACGTTTAGAACTGTCTTATTCAGTATAAGGGGTACTAGTGCAGTAACCGATCACAATTCGATCTATGCACATAGGAACAGGAAGATACCAGGTGGTTTGAGTACAAATCCCTTTACGACATTTTTTCTATGTGATATGTAGTGTATACTACTTAGGAACATCTAGATAGAACAGGACTTTTTGAGTGTGTTCTTATATAAAACACAAAAAATGGGGAACTATCTGTACTCTAGTTCGTTTATAAACACTTGAACGTCAACGGAGACTAAGGGTCTAACAGGTAGTCCTGTAACACTTATTTAGAACTGTTTGATTACACGTAAGGGTTACTGGCTTTAGCGACCCCCAGAACACCGGGGTTAGCAGTAGAAAAATGGAATTTAATGATGATGTTTTTAAAATTGGTTTTAACAAGTTAATTAATGACGTTTATATATTACCGTTCATATATAAGGACCTTTACAACAGGAAGTATTTGTCTGATGAAGTTCCGGTAGTGACTGGAACGAAAAACACTGTTTGTTTTGGTGTTTAACGATACTTGTGGAATTAAAGAGTGTTTGCTTTTTATGGTTTACTTGTGGACTTCTTCAACACTCACGCTTTGCCCTTCATCTACCTATCTCAACGGCTGCTAGTAGGTGTTCTTGGTTTGCTTTTTTTACTTCGAATTTATGATTTATCTCAATTCAACCACAGATTTTTTAACATTCACCCATAGCCACCATTGCAAAGAAATACCTTATTTAGACACACTTATCAGTCACAACCTCGAGGGCTTTATTTCTAGAGTCTTCAGGAAGCCCACCTTTTCGAATGACTACATTCACTACACCAGTAACCATCCCCCCCACGTCTTTAAGAACATCTTAAAAGGTCAAAGCATAAGAGTAGCCAGGATGTCCTCTACTAGGGACATCATGACGTCCGAACTTGCTACACTTAAAAAGCTTTTCTTGGATCGCGGATATCCTGAAAAGATGGTCACGGAAGTGACCAACCTAGTACAGAGTCAATGGGGATTAAAATACACTCCCATCTTGGGAAATTACAGCATGATGAATGAGAAGGACAAGGTGAATGAATCCAGGGGAAGAGTATGTGTCCTTATGTATACACCTTTCACACATACTATTACTGATATTCTTGTCAGACATTGGGAATTGGTGGCAGCACTCGATTCTGATGAGATTTTAGGTAAAGTCCCTAAATATGTTTATAAGACAGCTCCTAATGTAAAAAAATTGTTGGAAAGGGCTAGTAATAACAGGGGCAATGTTCGTAGAGAAGACAATAGAGGAACAACAAAGTGCGGTAGGTGCAAACAATGTAGATATATTAACCAGGACAAGGGTTTTAGGCTGGATGACATCAATGATACCTATATCAAAAGTCTAAAGGGAAATTGTGAAACAAAGGGCGTGGTATATGTGGCCCTTTGTAAACTATACAACGCCCACTATATAGGAAAAACGGAGAGGCAGCTGAAGAAACGGCTGTACAAACACCATTACAGGATACAAAAGTGCGACAATAAAAATGCCTTATATAGGCACATTTTAGAAAAAGGTAGTGATCATAGTTTCCATTTTTGTATTATAGATCAGGTGTATATTTCCCCCTACGGAGGAAATTGGAAAATGGAATTGGCCCTTAAAGAAAGTAGATGGCAGATATTGACTGATTCAACCCGGAAACCGGGTTTGAATGACTTCATTAGCATTAAACATTTTTTAATGTGTTCGTGACCACTATCTGCCCTCCCTTTCAGGACATTGACACTTTATTATATATATTATGTTTTATGTTATTGTATGCAATTACATTCAACTGCATTTGCACTGGATGTTTAGTATTTTAACTACTGTATTTATCATTCATTAATTTTTATTGTATTCTGAATGACATTATATGACTTCGTTCTGATACAGAAACATATATTTTGTAGGTTAATGCTTTTAATTCACAATTTATACACATGTATTTTTTAAACAGTAGGATATGTTTTCTATCTGTATGACATTTGCATTACTACTTTTCCTTTTTCCATTGTATATTTATAGAGTACATTTTTTATGTACATGTCAAGTGCTTTGACTATCTACTCATTGCAATATGCAGTATTAACAAACACACAGACTGCACATTAGATTTATATGCCTTTAAAAATTTTGGCGGTCTTCTGAGGTAGTTATGTCATCATATTATCTTATTATTCTATTTAGAAGGATATAAATTGGATCATCCTGTTTCAATATATTGTTCTGAGGAAGACTGTGTATCACAGTTGAAAGCGCTTAACCTGTATTTTTTATTTTGTGTGGATTTATTAAATACATTTATCTTATCCTGGTGTACGAGCAGTGTGTTCCGGTGTACATCCATCTGGACTGTGTTATTTAGTTGCCAGTGTTTTTTCACGTTTCATGGGGTATAGAAATGCCTATGAAAACACTTCCAGGCAAAAATCCTAAACCTTCTGGACTTTGTTGCATACTTGGGAGCCGTGCATATGTCCTCCCATTGTTCCCTTGTAAATAATTTTTCCAATAACTCTTCACAACTTTTTCTAACCTCTTCTGATTTATTTCTATAGTTATTATTCAATATTTTTATGCTATACTTACTATCCATTTTTAACAGCAGATTCTGTTCTAGTTTCAACTGAAAACACTGCCAATGCAGGTTTTTTTTACTTATTCCCCTATCCCTTTCTCTTTGCCTATACTCTGATATGAATTTCTAGTAGGGAAGGCAGTCTCTAGACTGCAGTCTAAATGTCTTCTTAGCCTCAACCCCCTCTATTACTTTTCCCTTTGTTATTTGCTCCCAGTACCTAGGTTCCTTTTCCAGTATTCTCCAGTAGCTACCATCCCTTTATTGCCTATTTTCTGTACCCTTACTTGGAGTGTTTCCTATTGGCAAAACCTCTTTCCTCCATTCTCATGTTAGTTGAGAGAATACTTTCTGCTACTTATTAATATAATACTCTGTGTGGTTGTTAATATTCACCTTAAGGATCTGCATCTAAAATCCCACACTCCATTTATTCCCTGACCCTGCCACACACTTAATCATCACCACTTTCCACTTTGAAGTATAACCTTCTGCTTGTGTTGTGTATATGGCCATTAACTGTGTTGCTCTAAAATACCCTACAAATCAGGTAACCCTAAACCACTGTGTTCTATTGGAAGGATCAACTTATACCATTTAACTCTTGTTCTCTTCTCCTCCCAGATAAACACATTCATCTCTGTTAATTATTGTCTACAACGTCTCCTCTGGTTGATAAAAATACACCTAATCTATATGTAAAACTAAAGGGACTAAAAACATTTTCACTGCTTGTATCCTACTATCCATATCCATAAACAAGATTTTCCAGTTTTGCAGCTTTTGTATTTTCTTTTGCTTAGTCTCGTCTCACATATCCTTAGCTGCTATAACAAGATCCTTTTTAATCTATACAAATACATTCTTCATCTTTCCGTGTCCCCATAAATATGGGCATTGCTGAACCAATTTATGAGTGGGTACATAATTGACGACTATAGCCTTTGTTCTATCTTCATTCATTTTATATCCTGGAAAGACCTGAAACTGTCTCAAATTGTTACACAACCCTGAGATGTCATTTTATGGATTTTATGGATTTATTAGTAACAAAATAATATCATCTGTAAATAAAGCAATTTTTTGTAATTACCATACCAATTATATCCTTGAATTTCTGAGTCCCTTATTTTATTTGCCAATGGTTCTGAATATAAATCAAACAACAAAGGGGAAAGTGGACAATCATGTCTTCTTCCTCTGTTCAAGCACAGCTTTATCAGAGAGAAACCCTCTCACTTTAATTCTTGCCTCTGATTCTTCATATATCCTCCTAATTGCCCTTATTATTGTATCAGGGAATGCAAGTACTTCCAATGCCCTACTCATAAATCCCAGCTTCTCCTTTGAATGCTTTCTCTGCATCAACACCCACCAACAACAGTGCTATTTTCTTATAATCTGCTTCCCTCTGGATCATCATTATCCTATTAATGTTGTCAAATGTTTGCCACCTATATACAATACAACACTGATCCATATCTATCACTTTTTGTAACACATTTGTCATTCTTTTAGCCAGTATAGACAAAAAGACTTTATACTCATGGTTTAAAACTGAAATATGTGTATATAATGTTGGGTCTAATGGGTCTTTATCATCTTTATGAAATGAAGTCACCAAAGCTTTCTTCCAAGAGAATATGGTATTTTCCCTACTTTTAAAATAACGTTAAACAAAACCTCCCAGATCATTAACACTTTATTCCCTTTTAACTTCCAGATTACCATAGGAATACCATCTGCTCCTGGGGACCTTACTACAGATTGATTATATATCACTATTTTATCTTATCTTTTCTCCTCCTATCTTAACTGTTAGTAGTTGTTGAGCCTCATCTACCTCCAACCTTGGCATAATTAAGTCATCCATAGGTATTTTCATTTCTGCTCTGTTATCTATTTCCACATTTATCTGCTTTATACACATTTTTATTAACATTTTCAAAATATCTCTAGTACCTCTACAAGATCTCTGCATATTTTTTTGTTATAGTCTCCTTAGTTTATCTTGCCTAAGTCATGCTAAAAGTTTTGTACTCTGGAGTTGTTATCAAAAAATAGTTGCTGAAGAGCAATCTTTCTAAACTCATACATATTATCCAAACACTCCATTATTTTCTCTTTAGCAGTCTATATATGCACCTCTTCTTTTTTTGTGAGATTCCCTTTATGTTGCAATACTTTAATCTTTGTCAGCCCCTTAAGTAATTCCTATTAGTTCTTAAGCATATAATGTTCTCTTTTATTTCTACTCCATTTTAAACTCCATTTTCATTTATCCCACTTAGTAGCTACAATCCCTATCCTACTCCATGTTTAACTCCATTTTCATTTATCCCACTTAGTATCTACAATCCCTATCCTACTCCATTTTCATTTATCCCACTTAGTAGCTACAATCCCTATCTTAATCCATTTTTCACTCCATTTTCATTTATCCCACTTAGTAGCTACAATCCCTATCCTACTCCATTTTCATTTATCCCACTTAGTAGCTACGATCCCTATCCTACTCCATTTTTAACTCCATTTTCATTTATCCCACTTAGTAGCTACGATCGCTATCACTTTATTGAATTTACACACGATCGAAACAGAAAAGAATGAGATGATAACAACGAATGTTTGGAAGGACAAGCATTTACAAAATTGAAATGCATATCACCAAAACATTAGTTGCATTTTGCTTTTAGAAACAAGTAGTGTTTGAATGGAGATCCCAGTACAGTGGGAATCAGGAAGTTCACTCCTTTCCCCACTGTAGTACATTCCTGGAGTTGTTATACATAATTTTCAGGGGGTATGGGGGCACTGGATTCAAGGTAAACAGAAGAGTATGCTTATTATTACAGTTAATGAATTGTCAGGTGAAAAGTGCTTCATATATAACGTAGTAGTTGTGGAATGATAGGTTAGTTTACAGGGACAGGCATGCATTTATACATGTGCAAGCATACTGAATTGAACATGTTTGTTTTGGTGATAAGAAGTTTGATTTTGTGAACTTTTATCCTTCTAAACATTCGTTATTATCATCTCCTTCTTTTGAGTTTTGATCATGCAAAAATTTGGTAAAATGATAGGGATCCAGTAGCACTTCTGAAGAAATGTCTATCTTCAGTTACTCTCACATACGTTCAACTACCTTTTCCTTAAATTCCTCTCTTTTTAAAAAGTAGGTGGGAAAGAGACAGTGTCTCATTTTAACCCTACATTTTTACCTTATTTTTTATCTGTGCATCATCTCAAATAGTTATTAGATGTGTCAAAGCTTTCAATTAAATGCACACGTTTCTAAGAAACATATTGTCTATCCAGTCTAGCCCAGTTATCATATCTTAGAGAATAATGTAAAAGTTCCTGCTACTGAATTCAAATCATCCATACCAAATATTTTCATAAATTTCTTTAGATATGTACCCTCTTTTCTCATATCCTCCTAACACAGCCTGATGATTGCAAGCCAAATGCCAATCCCCACCTATAAGTGTAAAAGCTGATAATTTTTCTGAAAATTGTCTTAAGCTCCATAATAGCAACGTTTGGTGGAATATAAATACATGCCAGTGTAATCTTCCACCCTTGCCAATAGCTGCTTACTACCACAAATCTACTGTTATTCTCTTTTTTCATGTCTATTACTATTGGAGCCCCTCTTATAATCAATATTATTACTCTCTTTTTCATTTCTCCCTGCTATTCTGCTAAATATCTATCCTGAAATTATTTTTTTGTCATATTCACGTCTATTACTTTCCAAATGTGTCTTCTGTAGCATTACTCTTTGCTTTCTGCATTTCTTAATATACTTCAGTACTCTTTCTGTTTTGCCTATACATGTAAGGCCATTTATATTCCAAGATAATATGGATAACATAGACATGATAATAAGCTACTGTTCCCACCTATTATACATGAAAGTTTTTTTTAATTTTCATTTGCAGCTTTTGTCTTACATGTGCATGCTAATGTTTGACAGGCTGATATTTTATTAAGTTGTTTCTTTTTATCTCCATTTATACCTGTATCATATTTTTCAAGACTTTTTGTTTAAAAAAGCTCTCAAACAAAAAAAACTATAGTAATTTTCTAAACCCCCCACCTGCATTAATGAGGAACAAACACACTGCAGCAACTCAGGATAATTTTATCTATGTTAATAGTAATATCAACACCTACTTGTATCCTAACATTGTTACCAATCACAATAGTAGTATTAATGTATTGTCTAATGAAGTTAATCACTAAATTTTATCCACTAGTAAAGAAGTTAGCAATCTGATTCCTAATGAAACTGGAATAGACTGGACTTAATCAACACTTAGTGACACAAGTGCTACATTGGGTTGTAGTAAGTCCTAAGATGGTAATGTCCCTGCAGCAGTCAGTGTTGTTGCCTCACAGCAGGAGGTTCTTTGGTTCAATCCTCAGCTGGGGTATCTTCTGCATGGAGTCCGCATGTCCTACCTCCATTCATGCGGGTTTCCTCTGGGTGCTCTGGTTTCCTCCCACATTCCACAGACATTATTCTGGAGAGTTTCCCCCCCAGGCCTCCGCTGGAAATGGTCTCTGTTCCAGTTGGATTTTACCAGTAAAACAAAATGATAAATAAATAAAAATAAATAAATATTTGCAATGTTCTGTTATAAAAGGGAAGAAAGTGGTTACTCATGATAACTTAGTCACTCTCACTGAGTTTATCCTACCTAATACGTTAAGTAATACAGGCAGTGAAGTTTTATTTGGGAGACTCGGTTCTAAAACTAGTGTCTTGTATACTCTGTAGATTGGAAAAGAGCATTCACAAAATATCAGCCCTACTCGGTTTGAGACTGGCTGATATACATAGTCTCCAAGCAAGACTGATGTCAGAAAAAAATTAAATATGATATACTTATTCTTCATGTAGGAACTACTGATTTGAGACACTCCCTTCTTAACCACATGAAATGCTATTGCAGGTATGACAGAATATCTAGAAAGCTTTAATGTGAAATATGTGCTTAGCAAAAATCATACCATTGTGAGGACTGACTACTTATTTAGTAAAGCACATAGCTTTAATGATTGGTTAAGACATTTAGCATTTGTCTATAACAGGAAGCTTATTGTTTACTGTGAAGAATGTATTTATGATGGGAAGATGTTTGCTAGTGATGGATTATATCATAATTTGTATGCTGCCACTTGCATGGCAAGTGAAACTGTGGGAAAGATTATATAACAGAAAACAAGTCAAATGGCTCAAAAACTTGAAAACAGTAATAAAAATTAAAAATGTGAGCCACCAAGGCAGTATTTGCATGAAACACTAGTGTTTCATGCAAATACTGCCTTTGTGGAAAAGATTGTTTTTATATGAAGAACCACTAAACCAGATAAAAGTGGCCAACTGTTTGATGCAGCTATACAATGTTTGATTTGCAATGCAAGAAGTCTGAGTAACAAATTTGATGCGCTATCCAGCCTAATAGCTAAACACAGTTTTCAGGTTATTTATATCACTGAAACATGGAACTCAACATATTATCGTTTATGTATTTATTTATTGACATTTGTTTACTGACAATGTTCAACTAGGCACACTTGCCCTTTTTTTAGTTGTTGCCCAGGGAAAAAATCTCCAAGGTAAAAAAAAATAAATTTCATCTGTCAACAAAAAATTGTCTTCATGTCTTGTAGAAGTTGTAAAACTTCATGAAATCCTCATTATCAAAATTTTAATTCCTAAAACAATAATAGCATTTTCATACTTTTTAGTGATGGTACTCTGAGTATGTCTAGAATGGAACACTGGGATTACTTGACAGATTTAGCAATTTGCTTTGAGAATAAAAAAAAAAATATTTTGCTTTGGGTGACTTTAATTAACCTGGGATAAAAAAGAGCTCCAAAGACAACTACCTCATATTTTGAGAAATAATTTGTTAACATTATTTCTTTTTATGGACTAACATGCTTGGTTACTAGTAATGCATGATGTAATAACACTTTATATGAAATTGTAACTAATATTCCAAATAAAATATAGGATTTAAGACTGACATGTCCCCTGATTCTTTTGACCATAATATAATTATGTTTTAGATGGAACTGAATATAAGCAGGCCCTTTCATAGGAAAACATATTATATATATATATATATATATATATATATATATATATATATATATATATATATATATATATATACATATATATGGTTCCCCTTCACAAAGTTAAACAGCTACAATCTCGAAATGCATATGCTCGAAATTGTAGAAGCTCGACCGTGTGAATGGGGAATGGCATACAGCATAGAATGGGATATTTCCCTTTCTTCGCTGTAGTGCTAAATCGGAGTTGGAATAAATAAGTAGTGGGTGTTGTGGGAGGTGCAGGGGGATTGCCCTGCTGCAGAAACACTTTTTTGTGTTACGTATTTTTTTCATTCCCTTTCATGAAGTCGAGCTTCCAAAATTCGAGCATATGGTGTTGGCCATATGCATTTCGAGTATAGGAACATTCAACTTTGTAAAGGGGAACCATATATATATATATATATATATATATATATATATATATATATATATATATATATATATATATATATCAGATTATTGGAAAGTTTCTACTCAAATTTCTAACACAAGCTGGTCTTATCTATTAAATCTCTAGGAGTATCAATATGGACACTATATCTTGGAGGAATTATGAATAACTCAGTTAATGTTCATTTGGAAAATGTTAACAATTCAGTTTATACATGATGGAATAAGTCGAATGTAAGGTTCAATAAAAAGAAAAAAAAAACACTAGAAAACCCCTAACTAGGTTTCCTACTAACGTAAATAACAAAATGTTTACCTCAACTTGTAAAAAATTAAAATCAAAAACAGAATTGGCTAAGATTAACTGTGAAATTAAAACAAAATTACAAATATATTAACTCAGATACAAGGGCATCATCAATTGAAATTATTATATGTATGCACAAGCTGTTCACTGACACCAGAATGAACCATTTTCCCCAGCAACCCCTTCAGTAATTTCACCAAGTATGCATAAGCACCAAAATGAAACATTTTCCCATGCAGTCCCTTCAGTAGTATGTCCAAGTATGACCAAACACCAGAATGAAACATTTCTACAAGCAATCCCTTCAGTACTATGTCCGAGTATGCAGAAACACCAAAATGAAACATTTCCCCAAGCGATCCCTTCAGTAGTTTGCCAATGTATGCACAAGCACTTCACTGACTCCAAAATGATATGTTTCACCCAACAACCTCTTTAGTAGTCTGTTTATGTATATACAAGCACTTCACTGACTCCAAATGAAACATTTCCCCCAATAACCCCTTCATTACTTTGTCCAGGTATGCACAAGCACTAAAACTACAATAAAAAATTTTCTTTAAGAAAACTCAATAATTGTACCTCCTTTTAAAATGTATGGCATTCCAGTCACAACTGTGTATTCTCATGGTAATTTTTTGTTTATTGGCACACATCCAGGGTAATTTACACATTCGGTATGCAAATGAGCTCATTTTAGATTCAGCTCTATAAATCTTTCTTATACAAAAGGGTAATGCCCCTTATCTGCATATTAACTGCCCCTTATTACTTATGTCTTAAGCATATTAATTAGGCTGTTGCAATAGGGAGGGTATATTTAACAAAATGTTTCCACATCTTTATAGTCATCCTGAAAGACTGTGGTTTGCCTAACCATGTAGTTTAACTCTTTAGGGATTACTGCTACAAAAAAATGAGGCCACAGACTGTGAATAACGGTCATACTGTTCTGCTGTAAGTTAAGATCTTGGTTCTTCTGGTCCTATTACAGATCAGATAACTGGCTCAGGTCTTGCCAACATTTTTCAGATTGCATTATTAAGAATACCTTCTCCAAGTTTAAGAACATTTCATTTATGGGTATAGAGAAAATATCTAGTACCTCTTTACTACAGGCAAAATAAGTTGGTTTACCCATTTTATCATTTATTTTAAATAAATTACTGCAAAATGGCATTATGCCTTTTTCATTAAAGCTGTATTGTATCACCCTTGTACATAAAAAGAACAGGAATGATAACATTAGCAATTAAAGGCCCGCAATTTTGAAATCTATGGTCGGTAAGGGCTTTGAAAGATATCTACTAGAACTAATACATAACTCAGACTTCAGATTAATAGTTACGGATATTGACCAACCATATTTATAAATCAAATATCTACTATGAGTAACTTAGTATGCTTTTATGATCAAATAAGAATGGCCTTGAATATGGGTTTGTATCCAGGTGTAATCTTTTTGGACCTTGCCAAAGAGTTTGACTGTCTGCCATTCCATTCACAAACACTTACTTAAAAAAAAAAAAAACACATTACTTGCTATATTGTTAAATGCATCATGAACTAATTAAGGGACAGACAAACTCATTCAAATTTTCTCCCTGTAGCATCTGGTGTACCCTAATGAATGGTTTTGGGACCCAATGCTGTTTATCTTATTATTTGCAAGTATTCCAAGGAACACCAAATTTTGGGTCCAAACTATATGCTGACAATTATAAAGTTGGTTTAATAATACATAATAAATATGATGCCAATTATTCTAATGCATATTTGTGTCTGATTAGTAAGAGGGCAGAAGATACTGGACTAACATTTAGCCTGGATAAGTGGAAAATGACGTATTTCTCAACTAAAATTCAAAAATGTCCCATCTATTTGGCAGGCTTATTACAAGAAGAGGCCAAGGAGTATAAAGATCTTGGCATTACTATTGCATCTGATTTATGTTTTAATCATCATGTCAGGGCTATCAGTACTAAAGAAACTCAATTTATAGATTACTTATTAAGAAATCGTTCAATGGCAGACAAGCGATGTTTGATTATGTTGTATACAAGTTACATCAGACCCATTACTGAGAAAAATAACATATTTTGCACTTCCACTAAAACTTAATTAAAAATTTTAGAAGATGTCCAGAGCAAACATATTTAGAGAATTTTATCATTAAGTCACTTAGATTAGAGGCCTAGTTCTAAGTATTTAAATGGGTTTCCTTCTGCTATAGGCACATTAGGGTGAATTGATACTGGCAGACAACGTATTTAATTACACTGTTTTTCAGCTAATGCACAACACCAACATCTTTAACTGTCCAAGGACATTTAGACACTATAATATAAACTTTGTGTCAAAAGTAGGAAGATCTAGAACTAGGAATTTACTCAGTCATTTATTAATTTTAACCTCTTATTTTTGCAGTTTTACTAGTCCGTTTGACTGGCTAGTTAAAGCATTTTCTATTTTTCCAGCCTTCTGTTATTTGAGTTCAATGTTTCATTTATTTTATTCACCTCTGAGTAGATTTAATTTATTTTTTTCTCTAAATTACTGGAAGCCATCTCTTCTACAGAAGCTGAACCTTAGACTGTTTTTTTTCTGAACAGCTGCAGGATTCTTCCCAGCCAGTGTTTTATGTTTACTTTTTCTGGTTGATTTTCTTAGAGGTTCTCTAAATTTCTTCTTCTCTGGCATCCAGGCTGTGTACTTGCTAACCAGTAACTGAATTTTACCCATGCTAACAATATCACTGTCTCTTATTTCTCAGTTTCTGTTTACACACTGATATGACTGAAAGTAAGCTGTTGATCAGTGTGCAGCCATCTTGGAAGTAATATTTTATCTAAATTTCTAGAGCAAAGAAGTTGAGATATATTTTGATCTGTTCCTTGTAAAATGAGTGGCTTTCTGGTAGATTATTGTGAATTACTAAATAGTGAGTCATGTAAGCTTCAGACTTCGCATCTCTCAGATAGTGTTTGCTAATGCAAAGCTTGCTATTCAAGCATCTTTATAAATATATATGAGTAATATTTAAGATCTGCCCCTGCTTTTGTTTGTTTGTCTCTGATTCTTGATATAAGAAGTTGAGAGGGCAAAGAGGAGATGCAATGGACATTAACAATCTGTGATACATTTCTGGGCCATTATTAAATGAGTTTTTTAATGTGATCTCAAGCAGATATCTATGATGTACAGTCATACAATTGGCTGTAATTGTGTGTGTGTGTGTGTGTGTGTGTGTGTGTGTGTATGTGTGTGTGTGTGTGTGTGTGTGTGTGTGTGTGTGTGTGTGTGTGTGTGTGTGTGTGTGTGTGTGTGTGTGTGCATGTGTATGTATGTGTATGTGTGTGTGAGACTACTTGACATAACCGAAATCTCAGTAGACCAGCTTTCATAAGATCGAGACCAGAAACTTTAAGTTTTACATGAGTGAAACTTCACAATACCGACATTCAAAAGACTAAACATTTGAAATGCCAACAGTCCAAGCTGAGGGGAACAGGAAATCTGCTCATTTCCACGCTGTAGTGCAATCTTGAAGTTGGTATACTTAATTTGCAGGAGGTTTGGTGGGTGTGGCCCCCATGGTGGTGGGGTTGGGTGCACAGAACTTGCAAAAATGTTAAGTTTGAAATTAAATAGTTTTTATTTAATTTAAGCATTTGTTATAAATATTCATGTCGGTGCTATGGACAGCATCATGAATATTCAGTGGAATTTTCTATGAGTTTATGTATATTGGTTGTTGGGCAGGTATAGGTGACGTCAAGTCCATAGTTTGGGTTGGAAATCTTTACTGTGTTGTTCCAATGGGGTTCGCTTTTAATGTCATTATTTCATTGAATGGGGTAAGTTAGATTTTGTTGTTTTGGTGTTGTGTGTGTCGGGTATGTCAGGTTTCAGGTTTGTAGGATTTCGGTGTTGTGGTCTCGGTAATATGAAAGTCAGCCTACTAAGATTTCGATTATGTGAAGTAGACCTGTGTGTGTATGTGTATAAATACTTGATTCCGACATCTGAGAATAGTTATTGTGTAAAGGAAGGAATTAATTGTAAGAAACAGGAGAATCATCATATGAGCCATGTTCTTTGACCACTAACCTCAGCTTTCTTGTTTTGTTGACTGGTAGTGTGTTTTTATTTGGCTGTGAATAAGCTGGACAGCAAAGTCTAGTAGCTATGAATACATTTTTAAATTAGATTGTTTCTTTTGTAAACATGCAGGTGTGGAATGTAATATGTTGGACTACAACAGTTTTTTTTTGTTTGCTGGCACTGCACATGCATTACTAATGAGCTGCTTCCTATAGCACAGGGTTTGATTCCTTCAGCCTCTAGTGTATGAATCTGACTAAGTCCTGCTTCCTATAGCATGAGGTTTGATTCCTTCAGCCTCTAGTGTATGAATCTGACTAAGTCCTGCTTCCTATAGCACAGGGTTTGATTCCTTCAGCCTCTAGTGTATGAATCTGACTAAGTCCTGCTTCCTATAGCATGGGGTTTGATTCCTTCAGCCTCTAGTGTATGAATATGACTAAGTCCTGCTTCCTATAGCACAGGGTTTGATTCCTTCAGCCTTTAGTGTATGAATATGACTAAGTCCTGCTTCCTATAGCATGGGGTTTGATTCCTTCAGCCTCTAGTGTATGAATCTGATTAAGTCACCTTGCCAGACAGTGTTCCTGGGTTACCTCTTAAAAGGGACACTTGCATTCAAAAGGCTGTCCCAGTCTATTAACAAACACATTGCACATTTGTCTTTTGAATTCCTATGTCATTCACAGAATTGTCAATTACTATTTTGTTGCATGCTATTTGACCATGAGTCCTATCACCTGTCTTGTAATTAAATGAGTTGACAGATACATTTTCAGTAAATATGAGTGCCATGGGAAGAATGTTTTCCTGTTGCTCATAATAAATCTGTTTTTAATGTGAGAGTGTTTTGTTTTGTTTAGCAAATGGCTGTCAGTGTTTTGCTATAAAATTTAATTTAAAAGTTTTAGATTTCTGTGATCATTGTAAAAATAAGGAAGACAACCGTATGCACATTGACAGGTTTGAATGGGATACTAGTATGTTTGAGGGTGGCCCGGCCCATTACTCAACATGATCCAACTCTGGTTACCTATGCTGACAAATTGCTATGACTACTGTAGACAGAGACTACATTCCAGAGATCTGCTTCCCACATGACAGAATGAGTACTACTCTCTGCTCACTCCATGCTCAGTATAGTCTCATGTTTATTAATATTAATATGTATGATTTTGGCATCCAGAAGGCACAGTTATAGTCATATCTGACCTACACTTATTTATCACTAGGTCACCAAATACATTGCAAACAGTTGCAAACAATTAGAAACAGATGCAGCAGTTATCAAAATGTCACAAATAAAAAAATTATGTAAAATAGATTTTTAAGTTGGGAATATGGTTATATTCCAACTGCATCCCCATGTGAGGGGGCTATACAACTACACTCTGCTTATTGTTATAATCACACCTGAAGTCACTGTCACTCAAAGAAAAAGCAAATACCTGTTTTAGAAAAAAACTAGTGTTTTCCTTTATTCATTCCTTGTCTTATTCAAAAGCTTATGTTTTGAAAGAAGAAATAAGTCTCTATTATAGCTGAGGCAAAGAGGTAGGGCTTGATCCACATGGTCAGAAGCTGATGGACAAGTAGTTAATGGGCTTGAGTCACATGGTCAAATGCTGATGGATGGGTAATTAGTGGGCTTGAGTCACATAGACGCTGATGGATGGTTAGTTGGTGGGATAGAGATAAGCCCTCTGTGATCATGTGTAACTGATGACTATCCAACTTGTAAATGCTGTAGGCCACCAGTCACAGTCCTTGCAGGCATGATGACGCGTGATCAGAGGAGCATATGATGATGCACATAGAAGGACACGTCATCATGTTGCTGTTCAGACCTTCACTGGCTGGACTGTACAGCATGTAACTGCATGATCATAGACACATGTAATGATGCATGTTCACAGATATGCATGGCATGTCATCCTGCTGCTATTTATACCATCACTGGTTGGGATGCACCCCACTATCTGTCATTATTAAAGAAAATATGATAGTCTAGACAAAGACCTTACAGTGACAAAAGTTGGGGTGCTAACATGCCACCTAAGCATGGATGCATGCATGTATACCTGTATGCTATCTGTATGGAAAGATTTATGTATACCTGTATGGACCCATCTATGTCGACATGTATGCTATGTATACTGTATGGATGCATGTATATATGCACATATGCTATGAATACTTATATGGACGCATATGTAACACATATATCTTTATGGATATATGTATATCTGTACGTAGGTGCTACCGTGTATATTGACAACCACAGCTTATATGTACACCTGTATGAATGCATTTATGTATACACGATTGCAATGTATACCTGTATGAAAGCATATATACCACATATATCTTTAAGGATATATATATATATATATATATATATATATATATATATACACTTGCATGTGTGTGCAACTGTGTGTATGCATAACCATAGTATTATGTACACCTGTATGGATGAATGTAAAACGGCATGTAATGTATATTGTCATAGATACATGTATACCTGCACATCTGTTTGTTGTATACCTATTATATATATATATATATATATATATATATATATATATATATATATATATATATACATATCTATATATATATATATATATATATATATATATATATATAATATATTTATATTTATATATATATATATATATATATATATATATATGAAGATCGACAACGGAGAAGATTGACAGTTGAGAATCCCGATGCTGAGAACACCAACATGTAAAGGTAAGTGTGCGATAGGGATGGACGTTAGGGTCAGGGTGTGGGTAAGGTAAGTGTGTGATAGTGACGGATGTTAGGGTAGGGTGCGGGTCAGGTAAGTGTGCGATAGTGACAAAGTTAAGGCTTAGGGGCAGATTAAGTGAGTTAGGGTTAGGGTGCGGGTAAGGTAAGTGTGCAATAGTGATGGACCTTAGGGTTAGGGTTTGGGTTAAGGTTAGTGTATAGATAGTTGTGTAAGTAAGGTTTAGTTTAAGTTTGTAAGGTTTTTGGCGTGCTTGTGTTGTGTGTGTGTGTTTTTGGGAAAGGTATTTGTTTTGTTGATTGTCAGGATTGTGGTTTGTCGGGCATGTGAAGTTTTGTTTTTTTGAACTTTCTTTTTTTTCGTTTTTGTCGTGTCGGTTATTTCGTTGTTGATGTTTTGGTGTGTCGGTGTTATCAGGTAGACCCATATATATATATATATATATATATATATATATATATATATATATATATATATATATAAATATATATATAGATCTATGTTGCTCCATCAAAAGTACATTTCATTGAAACGTACATCAAACTCACTTTTGCGAAAGTGTATTTTATCGAAAATGCACTTTCGCTCAAAAAAAAAAAAAAAAAAAACACGTCAGAAAACAGAAAAAAAAACACTACTCACATTCCCCTCCACCCTTCATGCCCCAACACCCCCCAATTTAATATTCTCACTCCAAGATCGCACTACAATGGGGAAAAGGGAATATTCCTTTATTCCCTCTGTACCATGATCTAAGCAACAGTTTGCTTAGTTGTACAATCAACAGTACAGTTGATATACAACTAAATCTACATGCAAACTACTGATTGCTTAGTTACCTTTCAGCGAAAGTGCATTTTCGACAAAATGCACTTTCGCAAAAGTGAGATCAACTTTCGATCATAAGCCCAGGACCCGTATATATAGATACACACACACACACACACACACACACACACACACACACACACACACACACACACACACACACACACACACACACACACACACACACCTGTATTTTATATATGCCTGCATGGATGTGGGTTTATCAGATCTTAGAGGTGGCACTGCAGGGTCCTTATGTCTGCCCAGAGCAAACCAGTGAAGCATGTATTTGGTATGTTACCTACTGCTTTAGCCAGACTACACACATGTCAGCTCTACTACCAGTGGTATAATTACATGAACATTGCTTTGCAGGATCCTCCACTATTTCTTATGGTGCTGCCATTGCTACAGGAAAGGGTTGAAACATGGTTGTAATAAACAGCCATGTTAAACATGAGTGTGAGTATGTGTCCACTTCTCAGTATGTCTGTGTGTTGTTGTGTGATGATGGTTCATAGGTTAGTACTAGGCTAACTGCCCTCCTGAGCCATTCTAAGCCTAGCAAAATTTCCCAGAAGTAAGAATCATACTCCTTACCTTGTGTTTTTGAGGTAAACACCTTAAGCATTATGCCAGCCCTCAACTACCTTAAGTAAGTACTAGGTTACCTGCCTTTGTAGGCCATTTTAAGTCTGGACAATTTCCCTTTCTTCTTCTTCTTCTTTCAGCTGCTCCCATTAGGGGTCGCCACAGCAGATCAACTGTTTCCATTTCTTCCTGTCCTCTACATTTTGCTCTGTCACACCGACCACCTACATGTCCCCTCTCACCACATCCATAAACCTTATTTTAGGCCTCCCTCTTTTCCTGTTACCTGGCAGCTTCATCCTTAGCATCTTTTTCCCAATATACTCTGCATTCCTCCTCAGCACATGTCCACACCAACGTAATCTTGCCTCTTTAGCTTTGTCTCCAAACCTTCCAACCTGGGCTGACCCTCTAATATACTTATTCCTAATCCTGTCCATCCTCATCACACCCAGTGCAAATCTTAACATCTTCAATTCTGCCACGTCAAGCTCTGACTCCTGCCTTTTTGTCAATGTCACTGTCTCCAACCCATATAACACAGCTGGTCTCACTACACTCTTGTAGACCTTCCCTTTCACTCTTACCGGTACTCGTCTGTCACAAATCACTCCTGACACTCTTCTCCACCCACTCCATCCTGCCTGTACTGTCTTCTTTACCTCTCTTCCACACTCACCATTACTCTGAACTGTTGATCCCAAGTACTTAAACCCATCCACCTTCGCCACCTCTACTCCCTGCATCCTCACCATTCCTCTATCCTCCCTCTCATTCACACACATATATTCTGTCTTAGCCCTGCTGACCTTCATTCCTCTTCTCTCTAGAGCATATCTCCACGTCTCCAGGGTCTCCTCCACCTGTTCCCTACGCTCACTACAGATCACAATGTCATCTGCAAACATCATAGTCCACGGGGACTCCTGTCTGATCTTGTCTGTCAACCTGTCCATCACCATTGCAAATAAGAAAGGGCTCAGAGCTGATCCTTGATGTAATCCCACCTCCACCTTAAAAGCATCCATCACTCCCACCGCAGACCTCACCACTGTCACACTACCCTCGTACATATCCTGTACCACTCTTACATACTTCTCTGACACTCCCGACTTCCTCATACAATACCACAACTCCTCTCTAGGCACCCCGCCATATGCTTTCTCTAAATCCAAAAAGACAAAATGCAACTCCTTCTGACCTTCCCTGTACTTCTCCATCAACACTCTCAGAGCAAACATCACATCTGTAGTGCTCTTTCCTGGCATGAAACCATACTACTGATCACTAATCATCATCTCCCTTCTTAACCTAGCTTCCACTACTCTTTCCCATAACTTCATGCTGTGACTGATCAGTTTAATCCCTCTGTAGTAACTACAGCTCTGCACATCACCCTTATTTTTAAAAATCGGTACCAAAACACTTTTTCTCCATTCCTCATACATCCTCTCACTTTCCAAGATTTCATTAAACAATCTAGTTAAAAACTCCATTGCCATTTTACCTAAACACCTCCATGCTTCCACAGGTATTTCATCTGGACCAACAGCCTTTCCATTCTTCATCCTCTTCATAGCTATCCTTACTTCCTCCTTGCTAATCCACTGCATGTCATGATTCACTATCCGCCCATCATCCAACCTTCTCTCCCTCTCATTCTCTTCATTCATCAACCCCTCAAAATACTCTTTCCATCTGCTCAACACACTCTCCTCACTTGTGAGTATGTTTCCCTCATTATCCTTTATCGCCCTTACCTGCTGCACATCTTTACTAGTTCGGTCCCTCTGTCAAGCCAATCGGTACAGGTCCTTTTCTCCCTCCTTAGTGTCCAACCTTTTATACAACTCTTCATATGCCTTATCCTTAGCCTTCACCACCTTTCTCTTTGCCATGCACCTCATCTCCTTATACTCTTGTCTATTTTCTTCATCTCTTTGACAATCCCACTTCCTCTTCGCCAACCTCTTTCTCTGTATACTCTCTTGTACTTCTTCATTCCACCACCAGGTCTCCTTGTCCTCCTTCCTCTTTCCAGATGTCACACCAAGCACCTTTCTAGCCATCTCTCTTACTATCTCTGCTGTAGTTACCCAGCTATTCGGTAACTCTTCACTGCCACCCACTGCCTGCCTTAACTCTTCCCTGAACATCACCTCACAATTATCCTTTTTCAATTTCCACCATTTGATCCTTGGTGCGGCCCTCACACTCATCCTCCTCTTCTTGATCACCAATGTCATCCTACAAACCACCACTCTATGCTGCCTAACTACACTTTCCCCTGCCACCACTTTACAGTCTCCAATCTCCTTCAGTCTGGTCCTTCTACATAAGATGTAATCCACCTGTGTGCATCTTCCTCCACCCTTGTATGTCACCCTATACTCCTCCCTCTTGTTAAAATGTGTATTCATCACAGCCATGTCCATCCTTTTCACAAAATCCACTACCATCTGACCTTCTGCATTCCTTTGCTTAACACCATACCTACCCATCACTTCCTCATCCCCTCTGTTCCCTTCACCAACATGCCCATTGAAATCTGCTCCAAGCACCAGTCTCTCATCCTTGGGTACAGTCATCACCACTTCATCCAACGCACTCTAAATTTTTTCTTTCTCATCCATCGCACACCCAACTTGTGGAGCATATGCACTAACAACATTCATCATTACACCATCAATTTCCAGATTTATAAACATCACTCTATCTGACACTCTTTTCACCTCCAAAACACTCTTAGCATACTGTTCCTTCAGGATAATGCCTACGCCATTTCGAAGGTGTTAATCAAATCCTGTATCTTGTGTCTGCAAGCTAAGCACCTTAACCCTTTTGCCACCCCTATACATCATGGTCTCAGCAGGTAAAAGTGATGACCCATGGGGTGGTATTGTCAGAGGCCCTTGTACTGCAACTGTGTGGATGGTAAGCACCCTCGCATAGATCCTGAGGACACTGATGAGGAGTTTTGTAATGACAGACACATAACAGGTACAGACTGTAACCAACTGGACACATATCCAATGTGTTAGACACAAGATGACATGGTCAGATACAAGATGGTGTGTTGACATTATAATTTAGGCCAAAGACACCATTATTGCTATTCAGGTTACCAAAACATTGTGGGACCCACTGTCCAGTTCTTCTCATGCTAATAGTTATGGTGAGACCATAAGCTAACTACTCCATACACTAATGTCAGAGCCTCCATTAGCAGCTTCCCAGGTGTTGGAAGACACAGGTTTGATGTATGGACATGAGAGACCTGATGCATTTTAATCTATTAGAAGGTGTGCAACATGACCTCGTTGTAGAAATATGAGATGGTAGAAGTTCAGTAATCAACTAGTAAGATATATCATAATGAGGTGGACATCTCCACATCGCCAATACAAGTTCACAACAACAAAATTCTCGATGAGAAAATATCAAACACAAAGAAACTAAGGGTCATGCTGCTAAATGCTAGGAGTTTAAATCAGAAAATGCACTTTCTGGAAGCATGCTTTTCCCTGGAATATGTTGACATATGTGCATTCACAGAAACCTGGCTCAATGCTGCAGAAAATATCCCAGCCTTGTAAGGCTATAATGCCTTTCACACTTTCAGACTGCAAAATGAAGGTCTGAGAAACAAACAAAGTCGTGTATCTATCTTCATTAAAGATAATTACACCTCTAGACTGGTTAGACAAAAAAACTGTGGAGCTACTTCAAGTCCAAATTACTGTGGGTAAGACCCACTTCAGGTCATTATCAGTTAAAGGTCCCCTTTCATGAACCAAGATGCCGACAAAGCTTATTTAGACCTACTTGGGACAATTAAGATACAACCTAACAACCTAGTCATGGGTGACTTCAACTATCCTTCCATTAACTGGGAAACTTATATGAGCTCAAACTCACTTGTACAAAAGTTCCTTAACTTTGTTAACTCAAATGCCCTGGAACAAATAGTGAACCACCCCATAAGGGGCTCCAATATTCTAGTCCTTGTTCTCACTAATATGAGTGACTGATGCAAAGCCTCAAATGTAGGGCCCGCACTGGTTAAATCCAACAATAAATCAGTTATTTTTGAAGTAGCAATAGCACCAGAACTCCCTAATGGAGAAGTCAGGCAAAAAAAAAGCTTCACCAAAGCTAACTATACCCTTGCAAGGGAAGGTATAATCAACTTCCAAGCTCCGGTTTCCACAGACAGCATTGACAGCTATACTAAGGTATACACTGATGCCCTGTATAAACATCTACACAAATGTTTAGACATAACCATGCTGGATAGGATTAAAGCAAGATCCTCAAGAAAAAAAGAAATCATCCTGGTGGCGTCTAGCATTAAAAAATTATACAATAAGTGAAAGAAGCTGCTGTCTAAAAATACAAAAGTTAGATCCCAGAACTGTAAGAGCACCCTCCTCAGCCTAAACAAGCAAATCAACTTATAAAATCTTCAAAGAGCAACTATGAGAAAAAACATAGCAACCATAGCCAAGGATAACAATAAGGCAGCCTCTGCAGCCTAAAAGGTAGAACTCAGACCCTGCAGAAATTTCAAACCTGCTAACAGACAGGATTGGCAAAAAGTTCACCCTCCCATTCCCCCAGACATACTACAAACCATGTTTTCATCATCTCCTCCTTCCTGCATCTCCAAAGAGCAAGTCATCAATGCTCTCTCCAAGGCTAAGAAAACAGCCTCAATGTGACCAGATGGCATTCTGGGCTGCATTCTTAATGTTCTAAAACAAGAGCTAGCTACTCCATTACACACTCTATTTAACCACAGCCTGAGTACTGGCTTTGTCTCCACTGAATGGAAAACAGTGACTGTCATCCCCCTCCACAAGGGCAGCTTGGCAACAGACCCAGGTAACTATAGACCAATAAGTTTAACTAGCCTCATCTGTAAGGCAATGGAATGAATCATCATGGACCTCATAAATAAGGATATAGGTGACCTCCAACCCTGGATCATCTCAGTTTGGTTTTGCCAAGGGCAGGTCATCCCTGCTAAACCTGATGGACTTCTTCAAGAATGTGACTAGAGCCATAGATGAGGGCAAAGTTGTGCACATAGCCTATCTTGTCTTTGACACTATCCCACGTTTGGGCATCACTGACAAACTAATTCAGTTGAATATAAACCCCTGTGTTGTTAGGTGGATTGCAAACTGGCTCACAGATTGACAACACTCAGTCAAAGTGGGAGATTTTACCACTACCAGAAGACCTGTCACCAGTGGAGCCCCACAAGGGTCAGTGCTGGCCCCCCTCTTATTTGACATATACCTGTCAGAAGTCCAGGACAAAAGGAGGGGCTGTAGCTAACCAAGTTACCAGATGGCTGCAAATGACATGCTCTCATTGAATCCCCTAGCGGTCAGCATACTTCAAAAGGGGTGTAGACAGACCAATGATTGGTGCCAAAGCCATGGTCTTAAACTACATGCTAAAAAATGCATCATCACTCCCTTCGGTAAAAATAATTTCCCTGCTGAGTATAAAAAAAACAATAATACCCTAAGTACCAATTCAAAAGTGAGAGGCCTGGGAACACAAGTTGACTGTGACCTCAACTTTGACCACCATGTGTCTACTGTGATGAGGAAGACATTCTATGTCACTCATCTGATTAGCAAAGGCATTGCCTCACAGACAAAAGAGGTTATAACTCCCCTGTACTCATCCCTCATCAGGCCTATTATTGAATATAATGCTCCCTTTGGTATGTACCATACCAGTCACCTGTAGCAACTTGACAGACCTCAGTGATTTCTAACTAAGAAAATTCAGGCTCTCCAGCATATATCTTATACAGGACGACTGAAGTCGCTGTGACTGTATCAGTAGCATATAGACTACTTAGAGGTGACTTATGTCTGGTTTACAGGGCTATCTCTGACCCAACTCTAATGGAAATGCTGCACATCCATGTCATATGGTACTAAAGTCACCCATTCCAGGGACCTCAATCTAGCCTGTGACATAAACGGGATGTGCTAGAGAGACAGATGCATCTGTCAGAGGTTGCCACTCCTCTGGAATAGGCTTCCAATCATATCAAGCGGAGCACCTCCATGACCCTTTTTAAGTGCAGTCTGGATGACTGGATAGCAAACCATAAATTTCTCCCGGAGATTGCATGGGCTTTTATCTTGGAAAGGGTAGTTGTTGCTAGGAAAAACTTGGGCATAGATGATATCTCTCATCTAATATTATATTAGGATTTAACAGCTAGGCTTGTAAAGACCACTGAGTCAATAGCCTAGTAACATCCTATGAACCTGTGAACTTTAAACTGAGATAATTGTCTTTTTTCCAGTGTGTATAAAAATGGTGAGGGTGAGTATTCTGGCTAAAAGGATAATGCCTGCTATCACCTATCTTGATATCCAAAAGACTACGTGACAGACTAGGATGAGGTGGGTGGTCTAGATGGACTGCAGCAAGTAAATGACTTGTCTCAAAAAATGGGAAAATTAATTGGGCTGGTAGTTAGGGTATTAGAGTATATACTACTGCCATTAAGGCCGAAAATTTGGCATATCAATACAAGCTAGAGAAGACACTATCTCAAACAAGCTTTCAAAAGTTGACGATAAACATCCAAGTTCAGCAGTAGTAGGACTGTAGGACCTGGGGCCAAAGGCATTACAAGGAGATCAGTAATATTTAGCAGAAAATGACAGAGACAGAAGGCAGACAGAGAAGGAACAGCTTCATAGAGGATGTTAGGTGTAAGAACTTCTCTCAATACCTGGAAGATCTGCTGGTGGAAGCACTAAATCTAAGTCCCTCACAGCCAGTTGTTATAGAGCAAAGTCACAACCCTTTGAAAGTCTTAGGGCAGAAAGGCATGTCTCCCAGACAAATAATCTTTAAACAACTTAATTAAAATTATAGGCACAGACTACAGTAAGCAGCCAGGGAGTGCAAACTCTTGGATGTCTTGAGTCAACCTATACCTTTTTCAGGATTTCTGCCAAGGGATTTTGCATGTGCACATTTTTTGTTTCAAAAATGACTTTTCTATGACACTAAAATATTCTGCCAAGCTGACACTTAAATGACAGGGCCAACACATCTTTGCAAATTTGTTTGTCTTACAATTTATCAGGGAGAACCTGCAGCAATCAGACATGCCCTGTTTCCCAATGGCATTGCAGCAACGTGCAGGAGAGAGTCCATCACCCTCAGCTGACGCCCACCTCTGCAGTCTGACTATGGCTCACTTCCTGGAGGAAAACTCTGCAAACTGAAAGTATGATCACATGAAACCATAGGTTTATAGGTTCATAGGTAGGTACTAGGCTATTGGCCGAAGGGCCTACGTAAGCCTAGCCAACAAGGTTCCCTGGCTTATGCCATCCAAGAAAGTTATTTTCCTGTGCCACTGTCAAGCAGAGACAAAGAAGTGATCCCCAGGATGTATTTACAATTTCCCATCCACTCATCAAAATTTTTCTTGAAGAGTGCTAATGAAGAACTTTGCTTGACATAGATGGGTAGTCTATTTCAGAGTATGGGAAGTCTCTGGGACAAGAATCTATCCCTCCAGCATGTCCTGTTTATTGTGGTGATAAGTTTAGGTCCATAGAGTATGTAGCTCTGAGGGACTGGCATTTCTTTAGGTGTAGCATGTCCAACAGCTCTGGGTTTGACATAACTTTATATGTTAAGTCAGAGATCACCTCAGAGTAGGCGAAACGCTAAGGAGTAAAGCTGGAGTTTTTTGAGGCAGTCAGTGTAGAGCATTTGTTTGAGGCCAGTATTCCTCTTTGTGAGGTACTTCTGTGGCCTTTCCAGCTGCTGCAGATGTCTTGTGAGGTACATTCCAAAAGGGGCATTGTACTCTATAATGGGTCTAATGAGTGTTGAGTAGAGCTCTTTTTGTCCTGGATGGGAACCCTTTTATGATGAGGTGTGCCACATAGAGGGACTTCCTGATGACTGTGGCGATGTGACTATCAAAGGAGAGACTACTGTCCACCTGTGTCCCAAGGTCTCTTATCACACATTCGGTGTTAAGTAGACAAGGCAACATTTTTTCTTCAGCAATTTCCTCTGCAAATAAGTATGAAGCATTAGTCACCAACTTAATCAGGATGAAATGGACATCACACCTGATCCCAAAAACCAGCAAGAAGCAGCAGCAGCAATCAATGGAGATCAGAAAGAACATAAAGCTCACAGAGTGTCCGCGGCTAAATTAAATGTAAAGCCACTGAAAATGTCTTGTCAAAAAAGACAGGTTTCATAATGTAGAAATTCGACCAATATTATCAGAGCCATTTCAAGTGAGTGTGTATTGCTAACTATATTTTTGTATGCCAGCTCTTATACTAACATACTGAAAAATAATCTCTTACTATTTTGTGGATTTGCTAAGTAACTGACTTCCCTGTAAGCAGTCACATGTTGCACTGCTTCATTGTTTGTACAGTTACTGGAATAGTTATCTGTGTTTCAATCAATGTCCGAGGTTTTAATTCACCTAAAAAAGGGCAGTTATTAGAAAATGATTAATGAAGGAAAAATCTGAAATACTCTGCCTTCAAGAATGTAAAATCATTGGGATCATATGCAGGTAGTGAAAAGATTTTGGGCTGTGGACTGTGTCAGTTTGATAGACATTAATCCCAAGGCAAGAGTGTGTATTTATATTCATGCATCTGTGTGATGCAGGAGAGGAGAGAATCGGATTTAGCTGACTCACTATGTGACCTTATTCCTTTTAATTTTTAGGATATTTTTCTCCCAGCAGTGGACATCTGGTTGCCACTGGTGTCTCTCTTCATCAGTTGGGTCTACTGCTTTCTCCTGATATCTCCAGACTTAGTCTGACCCATTGTTTGGCCACTGAAGAGATTGAGGTGTTCTGGTTCAGTAGCATATTGATGCCTGGGGATGTTCTACTTTTATAATGTAACTTCCTGTTTCCAATCACGCACTATTTTAGTACAGTAGCTGTGCAACTGAGCCATGCAGAATATTGTCTTGCCTCCATGTGGAGTCAGCCAATGCATCCTGAGCATTCCCATTTGGGGACCCCCCCCAATTTATGTGTCCTCATCCTCCACTAGGGATCTAATTCATCCTTCCCCATGGACAGTCATGCCCTTCTTTCCACTGCAACATGACCTGAGTCGCTAATCAAGCCTGGATTTGCTTGGGCTATAGTAAGGCTTTATCCCTCTATGCCAGGCATGGCTACGCGACCTGTACCTTCTTATTTGCATTTATGGAAACAACCAAAATAATCTTAATTAATATGATGACTTCTTTAGTAATTTAGAGAATTTAAACCACATAAATTCCCCCTGACTTTATCTGGGGATTCATTTTCAATGTAATATGAGATTCTGTAAGGGACAGAACTATACCATAAGATGAGGAAACATATTAAATCACATAAAGTGATAATACAAGTAATGCAGGATGTAAGACTCTACAATATATAAATGTTAACTCATTGTTATGAAAAAACATTTATGTATCACACCCTAGGCTCTAGCAGGCTTACTGCATTTATTATTTATTGGTTCATTTTGGAGAGCTTGATAAGACATGGAGAAGCAGACCATAATTACATCTCATTAATGGACTGTGCTGCAGTGAGTTTTACGGAGAAGCAGACCATAATTACACCCCATTAATGTACCGTGCTACGGTGAGTTTTAGTTTTAGTCTTATTGATGAGGATAGGAATGAACAGCTATGCTGCATGGATATTTTAATATTAAAATATAAATAGCTGATAGACAGCATTAAAGAAGGACTGGGAAAATGTATGACCCATAATGTATAACTCTCGGCTGATCCGAGTTTGGTGGGACTCCTTTAAAGGGGAAATTCAGGATCTATGCAGGAGGACCAGTGCTGCAATCTGAATATGTTAGATATTCATATAATAGAGCTGAAGACAAGGTGAAAAGAGCAAATGGGGACTTGGAAGAGGTGCAAGTTTAGAGACAAGTTTAATTTGCATAAATGCATGCAGGCACATGGAGACTGAAGAGAGACTGAGTCCAACACAGGTGGCTATTCACTGAGAGAACAGCTGCCCAAACACGAACATTGAATAGTGAGCAAGGGTGATTACCAACTGTCCGAATTAAGCAAAGGTATAAGAAGTATGCAATCACTGTCATTTCTTCACTGTCAAGAGCAGCACCGATCCCCTGCAAGGTAGGCATCAGCTGGGACTTTGAACAGATGGGGATAGGTATCAGGCAGTTAATAGTTTTCTTACACAGATCTCAGCCACACATTGACAGCATCTCAAAAAGAATAGTGCGCCAGATGCATTTACTGAGCAGAATGTTACAAGACATTAATGAACACACTGAAAAGCAAGCATTCGAACCAGATGGTTTTAATGTGAAGACATATTAGTTTCATAGTTTCATAGTATAGTACTAGGCTATCTGCCCTGGGGCATTTGTAAGCCTAGCCATAGTGATGTGGCTTTTGCCACCCCATGAAATGGTACAAAAATGTACAGAATAAATCTAGAATACTGTGCCTCTGTCTAGTAGTGACACAGTGAAGGTCCCCTTATATAATAGAATTAGTTTACTGTGCCCCTGTCTAGCAGTGACACAGATGTGACCCCTGGGGTAAACTTACGATCTCCCATCCACTCATCAAGATTTCTCTTGAAGAGAGTCAGTGAGGGGCTCTGCCTAATACGAACTGGGATCCTGTTCCAAAGCATGGGAAGCCTCTGGGTTATGAATATATCCCTCCAGCATGTCCTATTCATACTTGTGCCGAGGTTTAAGTCTTTAGCTCTCATGGTCCTGATGGATTTGGATTTTTTGAGGTGGAGCATGTCCATCAGATCCTGATTGGACATGGCCTTGTACGTCAGGCAGAGATCACCTCTGAGCAGGCGGTATGCTACTGAATAGAGATGAAGTTTCTTTAGTCTGGCAGAATAAGACATATGTTGGAGACCCTTGATCCTTTTGGTGAGGTACTTTTGTGGTCTCTCCAGCTGTTGCAAGTGCCTGGTGAGGTACATACCAAATGGGGCATTGTACTCAATCATGGGTCTGATGAGGGAGGAATATAGGGGTACAATGACATCCTTGGATCTGGATGTGAAACCCTTCATGATGAGGTGTGCAAGGTAGAATGTTTTTCTAACCACTTTGGCAACGTGGGTGTCAAATGAGAGGTCGCTGTCTACTTGGGTCCCTAGGTCTCTGATTACTTTTTCCGTACTCAGTGGGTTGCTGTCTATGTGATAATTTGTGGGTACTTTGTTTTTTCCAAAAGGGATGACTATACATTTTTTGACATTTAGTTTAAGGCCGTGACTACGGCACCAGTTGTCCATTTCAGTGAGGCCTTTTTGTAGGATGTGTGTATCTGCTGGTGTATCGACTATGGCGCCTAGTTTGCAGTCATCTGTGAACTTTGTCAGCCACAGCCCTCCCATGTTTGCTTTAACATCTGAGAAATAAATGCCGAACAAGAGGGGTCCCAGGACAGATCCCTGTGGGACACCACTTGTGACTGGCTTTGAGTCTGACATTGCTCCAGCGATTTTAACTTAATGGGTTCTGTCCTTTAGCCAATTTGCAACCCATCTAGTGACATAAGGGTTTACTTTTAAGCTGTTTAGCTTATCTATGATGCCTGAGTGGGGTATTGTGTCGAAGGCCTTAGCCAAGTCCAGGTATACTGTATGGACAGCTTTGCCCTCATCAATGTCTCTAGTGACTGTTTCGAAAAAGTCAACCAGGTTTAAAAGGCAGGATCTGCCCTTTACAAAGCCGAACTGGGTGGGGTCAAGCGTCTTTAGGTCCCCTATGTCTCCGTTTATGAGTTCCATAATGATTCTTTCCATAGCTTTGCAGACCAGGCTAGTCAAGCTTATGGGGCAGTAGTTTCCAGGGTCTGTAGAGGCATCCCCCTTGTGGAGTGGGACTACTGTTGCTGTACGCCAGTGTTCAGGTACATATCCCGAAGTAAGGCTAAGGTTAAATAGCATTTTTATGTGTGGGTTTAGCTCCTCTTGAGTTCACGTAACACGCACCCGGGATACCGCCAGGTCCCATTGATGCTGTGTTTTGCTTTGTTTAGGCGGTTCTCACTTGGACATCTGAGATGACAGGGAGATTACATTCAGCTGGGATAAGTATTTCTTCTTTTGGGGTGAAGGAGGCGAGAAATTTGCACTGAACCTGTCAGCCAGAATGTTAGCAATATCTGTGGGTTCAGTGTATTTTTTGTTGTTGTGAACCAACTCTGAGCATATCTGAGGGTTTCCGCCCAGGTTTCTAACATAGCTGAAGAAGGCTTTGTGGTTATCTTTAGTGTCCTTAGCGATTTTTCTCTCAAAGTTTGCCTTGGATGTTTTTATGAGAGAACGTAGTTTTCTGCTAATGTTGATCAGATATGTCTTCCCTTCATGGGATTTCGCTCTGACATGCAGTAGCTTCCTTCTTTTGTTATGCAATTTGTTTATGGCTGAGGTCCACCAGACAGGACGCTTACATTTGGTGGAGAGGGACTTGGATTTGTTTGGGATTGCTGATCCATGCATTCTTGGAGATGTCCATAGAAAGCATTTGTGAAGGATTTGGCATTGTGGGATGTGGTATCCACTGGCACAGTGGGCTTAAAGGATACCATCTCAGTCTTAAGAAGAGTGAAGTCTGCTTTTGAGAAGTTTTTCACTGTGGTCTTTTGTGCTGGGGGTGGAGGTGGGATATGTATATCCAGGGTGATTAGTTTGTGGTCAGATCTCACTAGTGAGGGGTATACTTCCGGCGTGGAGCATTTTGTCCCCATGTTTGTGATGATCAGGTCTAGTATATTATCTCCCCTAGTGGGAGAGGTGACTAGTTGTTCCAGTGCATTTGAATTTATGAATTCCAGGAACCTTTGGGCTAGGGTATTAGGGCTAGAATAATGTACCCAATCTATGTTTGGGTAGTTGAAGTCTCCCAGTATGATGGTATTTTGTGATACATTCATATCCTCTAATGTCTTCAGGAAGGCTGAGTGGGGTTCTTGAGAGAAAGACCAAAAAATTCTTTAGAGATGTGGGGGACTATGAAAGGGGGAAACCTTTTGATAGCTCCAAAAATGTTTCCTTTAGGGTACCTGGGGAATATAAGGGAGTTAAGAGATTCTCCACTCCAAAAAGAAAAAGACCTAAATCAATTCTTAAAAACACTTCTGATTCCTCTAATTTTACTTCAGGTGATGATTATTCATCCAATACTGAAGGAGAATTTGAGGAGAACCAGATTGATGTTCTACCGAATGCTAAACGTGACAATTTGTCACACCCTTCCGCCGCACCTGTAGACGAGGGGGGCGGAAACATAGGAAAAGACACGCCCAAGCAAAGCATGGATGCTCTATTGAAACTGATGACAGCACAGTAATGTTTCCTTCTAATGTTCATAATATTTCTTCCATTGAGCTGACCACTACACAGTGTTCAATATTAAATAAAGGCCTAAACTTTGTTCCCGGTTTTTTTGTACCTGAACATTCTCTAGCCCTGGATGTGGTTAATTTCTGTAGATTATTAAATTTAAAACTGTTGTTTGCTGATAGTGATAGTGATAGATGTCATGAGTTCAAATTTAAGAAATCGTCTTTTAATCCACCTATGACTCAATTGGTGGGAGTTTTCCAAAGGAATGTGTTATATGATTTACACTATCACTATAAGGATTTTCCTCTGTCTTATAATAATCTGTCCAGGGATGAAGTGTGTAGTCTGGATGAGTTAGCAAAAAACAAAAATGTGGTGATCACACAGTCTGACAAAGGTGGGGCGGTGGTGATTCAGAATAAGGAATCTTATGACCAGGAGGCTTTGAGACAGTTGGGGAATAGAGACCATTATATGGCCATGCCTTTGGATCCAACCCCCAATTTACAGCGTAAGATTGAAGAATTTTTGACATCAGCAGTGGATGAGGGTATTATCCAGCAGGCTACTAAGGAACAATTGATGGTGTCGTCCCCTCAAAAACAATTTCTATATGCTTCCTAAAATACATAAAAATCTTACCAACCCACCTGGTCGACCTATTGTGTCTGGACATGGGTCCTTGACGGAACCTTTATCGGAATATCTGACTTTTCATTTGAAACCCTTATTAGGGTTAATTAGAGCTCGGATTCAAGATACCACACAGTTTTTGGAGGTTATCAGTGATATTCAATTGGAGCCAGACTGGCTATTATGTACCCTTGATATTACGTCCCTTTATACCAATATTCCACATTGGGCAGGCCTACAAGCACTAGAATATTGGTTGGCTAGATCTGAATTATACAAACCAGGTTTTAACACTTTCCTGGTTTGTCTTACTGAATATGTGCTAACCAGTAATATTTTCTATTATCAAAATAAGTGCTTTTGGCAAATTAAAGGAACGGCTATGGGTGCATCTTTTGCACCCATTTATGCAGATCTATTTATGGCCTATATCGAGGAGATCATTATTTATGATGCCAGTCATAATATCTATATGTGTGAAATGGATATGTGGCGTCGATATCTGGATGATTGTTGGTTGGTGTGGAGGGCTGATGATCAGTATCTTATGGAATTTCTTGATTATCTTAATAACAACATATGGGGTATAGAATTTAAGATTAATTTTGACAGGTCCAATATAATTTTTTTGGATGTTGAATTACACAGGAATATGGATAATACTTTATCCACTACCCTATTTAGGAAATTCCCGGAATATAATTCTTTATTGCATGCGACCAGCTTCCACCCACCACATATCATCCGGAATATTCCTAAGTCACAATTCCTACGAGCTAGGAGAATTTGTTCCAATCAAGGGTCCTATGTCCAGACCAGTGATGATTTGGTTGCCAGATTTAAGCATAGGGGATATCATTCCGGGTCTATACACATGGCTAAACAGTGGGTTTCTCAATTTCATAGAACTGATTTGTTGTGCTATAAAGATCACAATCGTGACAGGTCACAACAACCACTTAGGCTAGTTACCTCTTATGGACGCAATACTCGAGGCTTTATGCAGATTATTGACAGACATTGGAACATCCTTTTGGCTGACAACAGATTGAGTAATTTTCTTGGGAACAGATGTTCATTTTCTTTTAGAAGGGGACGTACTATTGGGTCACATTTGAGTCATTATAAGAAGCCCTTGTTTGATTCCAAAGTTTATAGTCAATCTACTCTTATAGGTGCTCCGGTAGTTGGATGTTTTTCGTGTGGCCATTGCAAATTTTGTAATAAGGTTTCACGTATTGGGGAATTCAGTAGTCAGAATACACCTGAGATTTTTGAGATTAATTTTTGGGCAAACTGCAGTTCTGGGTGGGTTATATATTTAGTGACCTGCACGTGTTCTGCATTTTATGTGGGAAAGACTTCCAGGGCATTTCGCCTTAGAATTGGTGAACACATTAGTGACATCAAGAATAAGCGCAGTAACAACGCACTATTTAAACATAGTTTAAAACATACCACAGCTAATTTTATGTTTTGTATCATTGATCACATTAAGGGTAAATGTCAGGACAAAATGAAATGGCAGGAATTGCTTACTTCAAAAGAGAGGAAGTGGATAATTAAACTGGGAGCAATGTTTCCACCTGGTCTTAATGACCAATTATGATTTGCCAATTTTGATAGGCTGATCATGCAGTGTTTTTGGCTCTATTTACATATATATATTGTGTTTGAAACCTTTGTGAATTGATTTTTCCAAAAAACTTGTGTCACTGAGGAAGGCTCTGCTGAGCCGAAACCGGTCTGTATATTTGTTATCTGAGGGATTTTTCCCTCTAGATTTATGTATTAAATCAATTTATGCTGACACCTTGGGCTGCTGGCTTCATTTGTTTGGACTTATATGGGTCTTTGCCGTGCAGCGGTCTTTCGTGCATCCTGTATGGACTTTTGCTTTAAAGGATACCATCTCAGTCTTAAGAAGAGTGAAGTCTGCTTTTGAGAAGTTTTTCACTGTGGTCTTTTGTGCTGGGGGTGGAGGTGGGATATGTATATCCAGGGTGATTAGTTTGTGGTCAGATCTCACTAGTGAGGGGTATACTTCCGGCGTGGAGCATTTTGTCCCCATGTTTGTGATGATCAAGTCTAGTATATTATCTCCCCTAGTGGGAGAGGTGACTAGTTGTTCCAGTGCATTTGAATTTATGAATTCCAGGAACCTTTGGGCTAGGGTATTAGGGCTAGAATAATGTACCCAATCTATGTTTGGGTAGTTGAAGTCTCCCAGTATGATGGTATTTTGTGATACATTCATATCCTCCAATGTCTTCAGGAAGGCTGAGTGGGGTTCTTGAGATTGGGAGGGTGGTCTGTAAAATGCTACCAGTTGTATAGCAGTTTTGCCTATGGTTACTTGCACCTGTATGGTCTCTGATGCTTCATGTGTTGCTACTAACCTGGAGGTGTGGGTGTCCTTTATGAATATGGACACACCCCCTCCCTTTGTGGTTCGGCCCGGGTTTTGGGGCCGAAAAGCATGATACGAGGTATAGCCTGGTAGCACTGGGGTGCTCTCAGGAGCCTTGAACCAGGTTTCAGTTACTGCACAGACGTCGATGTTCTCCATGCTGAGGAGTGCATCAAGTGCCTGCATCTTGAGATTTAGACTTCTGGCGTTGAGCAGCATTACCCTTAGTTTTTTTCCATTTTTGTTTTCTAAGGAGGTGGGTTTGTCTTTTGAGCCTTGCCTAAAAAGGCACTATGGGGTGGCAAGAGCCTTAGCCAATATCCGAAGCCCAGTGGTGACAGGTGTAAGCCATCCCTTGAAGCAGCGTGGCTTGTCCAACATATCATCCCAGGCAGACAGACATTGGATCCCCTTAGAATGACACCAGTACTTGAGCCAATTGTTAAAGCTGATCATCTTGTCTTTGTATTGTGGTATCATTCTTGGTGAGGGCAAGATGCTGCTCAGGGTCAGGGTCATACCAGCCTGGGCTACATAATCGGAGAGCTCCTCTATGTCTCTTTTCATGTAGTCCAGGGAGGTACATCTCAGGTCATTCACACCAGCATGGACAATGATGGAGTCATATTTGTACTTGCTTTGGAGTGACCTGAGTGCGTGTGTTATGTGGCGGATCCTAGCTCCTGATAGACAGCTCACAGTCACCTTCTCCTTGTTCAGCCTGGTCAGTGGGACATCAGTGTGTCTGACTATCGAGTCACCTATTACTAGTGTATCAGGCAAGGTGTTTGGCCTTAAGGGCTGCGATTGGTCGACACACTGATTTATTGAAGTATGTGTTGCATGTGTTTTGTTTTGAGGTGGTGGATTTTTGGATGTCTGCTTTGGGAGCCTCTGTTGTTTTGGTAAGTTTTTTATTAGAGCCTCCGAGTATGTCTTTGTGTTTTTATGTGTTTGGTTTGCAGTTGTGGTAGGTCTATGTGGGACTGGGATTGTTGTGTGTGTGGCTGCCATCTCCTCCTGTCTGGTCATGCCAGCCCTGAGTTGAGAGAGTTCAGCCTCCAGTTTGGCTATATAGTTGCATCTCTCACATGTATTTGTGTTTGTTGGGAGGAGGAGAGGGTTGTCTGTGTAAATGAGACAATTGTAGCATTGTCTCAAGATGCCCAGATTGACCATCTGAACTGGAGACGATGCCAGTAATCTACCACTCGACATGCTAGAACAGTATAAGGAGTGGTATACCTTTAAGGGAATTGGGTATTTACAGGGGTGGTAAGTAGATGTAGTGCTTTACTTAGTTTGAGAGTGCTTACTTAGTAGAGAAGTATTGAGAACAAGTGCTAGGCTTATAATACAGTGAGTAGTCTGGTTATACTAAGAGTAGAGCTTCCTTAAGGGAAAATTTGAAGAACAGACTTGGCGGAGCCAGAAAAAGTTTAACCTTGTTTAACCGCGCTGCTATGCATTAATCACAAGAAAGGCATGCAAATGCAGATTTTAAACAGTGAACTACAAAAGAGCTGGAAATGGTCCCAAACAACCAATTACTACAGCTTCTTGTGCTGAGGTCACTTCCCCCAAGGACAGGTAGGCTGCTCAAGGCTCCTCACTCCCACTGGTGAGCAAAGAAACTTCCTTCTATCCAAGTAAGGTAATGGACAACACAGGAACTACACCACAGCCCAGAATACAGCAATGCCTGTAAACTGGTCTAAACTAGTCGAGGAAGGCGGGAAAACAAGGATTATTTTTTTGTTTTTTTTGGTAGAAACACACAGAAAATGCAGAAACAGTGATAAATTAGTTACACAGGCTAGCACTCTTTAGTGGGCAGCCTCCACAGTTAAATTAAACAAACAAACAAGCAAACTTTCAATCAAATTCGACTAAAATGTAACTTTACGTGCAGATTTTAAAATAATGCAGCAATCAGTTAAACAACAGTTCAGGCTAGTTCAAGGTAAGCTACAGAAGCTATTTCAAGTGAAAAAAAAGCAAAGATACTTAAATCCAGAAGGTAGTCGCTTTTCTGAGTTCCCTGCTGCTAGGACCACTCTGTAAACCCACGTGGAGCTTGTCTGAGCAGTACAGCCAGAAAAAACACCCAGAGGCGGATTTTAAACAGTGAACTACAAAAGAGCTGGAAATGGTCCCAAACAACCAATTACTACAGCTTCTTGTGCTGAGGTCACTTCCCCCAAGGACAGGTAGGCTGCTTAAGGCTCCCCACTCCCACTGGTGAGCAAAGAAACTTCCTTCTATCCAAGTAAGGTAATGAACAACACAGGAACTACACCACAGCCCAGAATACAGCAATGCCTGTAAACTGGTCTAAACTAGTCAAGGAAGGCGGGAAAACAAGGATTATTTTTTTGTTTTTTGGTAGAAACACACAGAAAATGCAGAAACAGTGATAAATTAGTTACACAGGCTAGCTTTCTTTAGTGGGCAGCCTCCACAGTTAAATTAAACAAACAAACAAGCAAACTTTCGATCAAATTCGACTAAAATGTAACTTTAAGTGCAGATTTTAAAATAATGCAGCAATCAGTTAAAAAACAGTTCAGGCTAGTTCAAGGTAAGCTACAGAAGCTATTTCAAGTGAAAAAAAAGCAAAGATGCTTAAATCCAGAAGGTAGTCACTTTTCTGAGTTCCCTGCTGCTAGGACCACTCTGTAAACCCACGTGGAGCTTGTCTGAGCAGTATGCTCAATGCCAGAACATCAGCTGGGAAATTCCTTTATAGAACTGTATAAGGTCTTATAAAGGGAGAAAACGGTTTACCCATCCTCACTTGCCTCCATAATTGCAGTTCTTTTCAAACCATGGGAGGACCCAAACTACTGCCCATCTCATTGACCCCTTAAGAGGGAAAACTACTGCCCATCTCACTGATTAGTATTCGTTTAAGGGTATTTTACAGGATTTTAATAGCACCAGAAGGGCTGAAGAATATCATTCCCTCTACTGTCTTGCCGATTGGGGCAGGGGGCTATTTTTGGAGATCTAGTTAGGCATTATTTTTATTGTGGCATAGGGCACCATACCTCTCAGCCTCTTAGATCAAGAAATCCAGACAAAGCCATGAATAAAACTGGATCAAAAGCCCAAATTTAGGGACAATGTTTAAATACTGCTCTTACAAACTTAGAAAGTTGATAGAATAATGGGGTTTGCATTAGCATGAATTGTCTGAAGGATATGAAATCTGAAACTCCAATTTCTATCATTATTTTCTAACTTCAGTCATTAATAATTTGTCTCTAATTTGCCAGAAAACTACAATTGTATGAAAAATGGACCAAAAATATAATGCCAAAATCTCGACATTCTGCAAAAATCTGTACACTTGAGAGGTATGCAGGGCACCATTTTTTCATCAGATATAGAGAAGGTAAAAAGAGGAATGTGAACATGAAAGTGGAAAGATACAGAGTGATAGAAAATTGTGTAGGGGCTGACAGACACACACACAACAGTACAGAAAAGATAGGGGCTGACAGACACGCACACAACAGTACAGAAAGGGTAGGGGCTGACAGACACGCACACAACAGTACAGAAAGGGTAGGGGCTGACAGACACGCACACAACAGTACAGAAAGGGTAGGGGCTGACAGACACGCACACAACAGTACAGAAAGGGTAGGGGCTGACAGACACGCACACAACAGTACAGAAAGGGTAGGGGCTGACAGACACGCACACAACAGTACAGAAAGGGTAGGGGCTGACAGACATGCACACAACAGTACAGAAAGGGTAGGGGCTAACAGACACACACACAACAGTACAGAAAGGGTAGGAGCTGACAGAAATGCACACAACAGTACAGAAAGGGGGTGGATGGAACTGCACATACTAGAATGGAGATACATAGGATGGATCCAAAAAAAACAAAGAACAGAAAAATGGTCATGGGGAGGGTTGGAAAATGCATAGGGTATGGAGTAACCCATGAGGAAGGGGACACACATGGCTGTTGACATGATGGGTATGGACAACAGTGCATCATCTGCCATCGAAGCTCAAAGACACACTACTAGGGCCCATCACCCCATGATGGATCAGGGTGGCTGATACCATGGGCTACATCCTCCCCTGGTAACCCAGGGTTATAAGCTGACTGGTCACTGAATCTACAATCCACTCTAGGAGGCTGTTCATCAATGATTTTTCTTCATCACTGCCTCCCTCACCTATTCCAATTGCAGCTGGGCCACTCCAGGCCAAAACCTGTCTCCAATGAGCCAGTGCCAGCTCTATCACCCTCACATACCTCAAGCACATACTGATAAGGAGAAGGGCACATTCAATGTGCCTGTTGAGGAAATCAATCACCTACAGTTGGAATGAGGAGGCACAATGGATAGTTAGCCATAAGTGAATCTAGCCCAACACTGGTGAGGGTAGTTAACCACTGCTGGCTACATGCCTCTCTGGTCTCGGCAGTAGGTGACTTGATTACTTGCATGCTCTACTCATACTGGAAGAGAAATGGCAGAGAACTGTGATAAGCATGAGGTAGGATACTAGAACAGTAGATACAATTTCATATGTACATCTCCTTGCACATGTGAGATAGACATGTGGGTGTTACTCCATACCCTGTGCATTGTCTAGTATGCAAGTGTGCACTTCTTGCACATACGTTAGTTTACTTAAAGTATGGCCCCAGTTATACAAGGGGATAAACCAGTTAATGTGCAGGCAGTATGGGATGGTGCAGCATAGCCCCACCAAAAAACAGGGCCCTGCAGAAACTCACATGAAATGCAGTGGACTTATAACATTCCATGCCACTGCTACTACATCAGTCTGACAGCCTATAACATTCAGTGCCACTGCCACTACATCCATGTGAGAGTGTATACCATTCAGTGCCACTGCCACAACATCCATGTGACAGCCTATAACATTCAGTGCTTATTCACAGCCTGTAACATTCAGTGCCACTACCACTACATCCATGTGACAGCCTATAACATTCAGTGCCACTGCCACTACATCCATGTGACAGCCTATAACATTCAGTGCCACTGCCACTACAACCATGTGACAGCCTACAACATTCAGTGCCACTGCCACTACATCCATGTGAGAGCGTATACCATTCAGTGCCACTGCCACAACATCCATGTGACAGCCTATAACATTCAGTGCTTATTCACAGCCTGTAACATTCAGTGCCACTACCACTACATCCATGTGACAGCCTATAACATTCAGTGCCACTGCCACTACATCCATGTGACAGCCAGTGACATTCAGTGCCACTGCCACTATATCAATGTGACAGTGTATAACATTCAGTGCCACTACCACTACATCCTTGTGACAGCCTATAACATTCAGGGCTACTGCCACTATGTCCATGTGACAGCCTATAACATTCAGTGCCACTGCCACTACAACCATGTGACAGCCTACAACATTCAGTGCCACTGCCACTACATCCATGTGACAGCCTATAACATTCAGTGCCACTGCCACTTCATCCATGTGACAGCCTATGACATGCAGTGCCACTGCCACTACATCCATGTGACAGTCTATAAAATTCACTGCTTATTCACAGCCTATAACATTCAGTGTCACTACCACTGCATCTATGTGACAGCCTATAACATTCAGTGCCACTGCCACTACATCCGTGTGACAGCCTATAACATTCAGTGCTTATTCATAGCCTATAATATTCAGTGCCACTGCCACTACATCCATGTAGCAGCCTATATCATTTGGTGCCACTGCCACTACATCCATGTAACATCCTATAACATTCAGTGCCACTGCCACTGCATCCATGTGACAGCCTATGACATTCAGTGCCACTGCCACTATATCAATCTGACAGTCTATAACATTCAGGGCTAATGCCACTATGTCCATGTGATAGCCTATAACATTCAGTGCCACTGCCACTACATCCATGTGACAGCCTATAACATTCAGTGCCACTACCACTACATCCATGTGACAGCCTATGATATTCATTGCCACTGCCACTACATCAATGTGACAGTGTATAACATTCAGTGCCACTGCCACTACATCCATGTGACAGCCTGTAATATTCACTGCCGCTACATCCATATGACAGTCTATAACATTCAAAGTCACTGCCACTGCATCCATGTGACAGCCTATGACATTCAGTGCCACTGCCACTACATCCATGTGACAGTCTATAGCATTCAGTGCCACTGCCACTACATCCATGTGACAGCCTATAATATTCAGTGCCACTGCCACTACATCCATGTAACAGTCTATAACATTCAGTGCCACTGCGACTACATCCATGTGATAGTCTATAACATTCAGTGCCAATGCCACTACATCCATGTGACAGTCTATAACATTCAGTGCCACTGCCACTACAGCCATGTGACAGCCTATAACAGACAGTTCTTATTCACAGCCTATAACATTCAGTGCCACTGCCACTACATCCATGTGACAGCCTAAATTATTTGGTGCCACTGCCACTACATACATGTGTCAGACTATAACATTCAGTGCCACTGCCACTACATCCATGTGACAGCCTATAACATTCAGTGCCACTGCCACTTCATCCATTTGACAGCCTATGACATTCAGTGCCACTGCCACTACATCCATGTGACAGTCTATAAAATTCACTGCTTATTCACAGCTTATAACATTCAGTGCCACTACCACTGCATCTATGTGACAGCCTATAATATCCAGTGCCACTGCCACTACATCCAAAGTGACAGCCTATAACATTCAGTGCTTATTCACAGTGCCACTGCCACAACATCCATGTGACAGCCTGTAACATTCAGTGCCACTGCCACTACATCCATGTGACAGCCTATAACATTCAGTGCTTATTCACAGCCTATAACATTCAGTGCCACTGCCTCTACATCCATATGACAGCCTATAACATTTGGTGCCACTGCCACTACATCCATGTGACAGCTTATAACATTCAGTGCCACTGCCTCTGCATCCATGTGACAGCCTATGACATTCAGTGCCACTGCCACTATATCAATGTGACAGTCTATAACATTCAGTGCCACTGCCACCACATCCATGTGACAGCCTATAATATTCAGTGCCACTGCCACTACATCCATGTGACAGTCTATAACATTCAGTGCCACTGCCACTACATCCATGTGACAGTCTATAACATTCAGTGCCACTGCCACTACATCCGTGTGACAGCCTATAACATTCAGTGCCACTGCCACTACATACATGTGACAGCCTATAACATTCAGTGCCACTGCCATTTCATCCATGTGATAGCCTATGACATTCAGTGCCACTGCCACTACATCCATGTGACAGTCTATAGAATTCACTGCATATTCACAGCCTATAACATTCAGTGCCACTACCACTGCATCTATCTGACAGCCTATAACATTCAGTGTCAATGCCACTATATCAATGTGACAGCTTATAACATTCAGGGCTACTGCCACTATGTCCATGTGATAGCCTATAACATTCAGTGCCACTGCCACTACATCCATGTGACAGCCTATAACATTCAGTGTCACTGCCACTGCATCCATGTGACAGCCTATGACATTCAGTGCCACTGCCATCCATGTGACAGTCTATAACATTCAATGCCACTGCCACTACATCCATGTGACAGTCTATAACATTCAGCACCACTGCCACTACATCCATGTGACAGCCTATAATATTCAGTGCCACTGTCACTACAGCCATGTGACTGCCTATAACATTAAGTGCTTATTCACAGACTATAACATTCAGTGCCACTGCCACTACATCCATGTGACAGCCTATATTATTTGGTGCCACTGCCACTACATACATGTGACAGCCTATAACATTCAGTGCCACTGCCACTACATCCATGTGACAGCCTATAACATTCAGTGCCACTGCCACTGCATACATGTGACAGCCTATGACATTCAGTGCCGCTGCCACTACATCCATGTGACAGTCTATAACATTCAGTGCTTATTCACAGCCTATAACATTCAGTGCCACTACCACTGCATCTATGTGACAGCCTATAATATTCTGTCCCACTGCCACTACATCCATGTGACAGCCTATAACATTCATTGCTTATTCACAGCCTATAACATTAAGTGTCACTGCCACTAAATCCATGTGACAGCCTTAACATTTAGTGCCACTGCCACTACATCTTTGTGACAGCCTATAACATCCAGTGCTTTTTCACAGCCTATAACATTCAGTGCCACTGCCACTACATCCATGTGACAGCCTATATCATTTGGTGCCACTGCCACTACATCCATGTGACAGCCTATATCATTCGGTGCCACTGCCACTACATACTTGTGACAGTCTATCACATTCAGTGCCAGTGCCACTACATCCATTTGGCAGTCTATAACATTCAGTGCCTCTGCCACTACATCCATGTGACAGCCTATAACATTCAGTGCCTCTGCCACTACAGCCATTTGACAGCCTATAATATTCAGTGCTTATTCACAGCCTATAACATTCAGTGCCACTGCCACTACATCCATGTGACAGCCTATAACATTCAGTGCTACTCCCACTGCATCATTGTGACAGCCTATAACATTCAGTGCCACTGTCACTACATCCATGTGACAGCCTGTAACATTCAGTGCTGCTGCCATTATGTCCATGTGACTGTTTATAACATCCAGTGCCACTGCCACTACATCCATGTGACAGCTTATAACATTCAGTTGTATTAAAAACCTATAACATTTAGTGCCACTACTACTACATCCATGTGACAGCTATAACATTCAATGCTACTTTCACTGCATCCATGTGACAGCCTATAACATTCAGGGCTTATTTACAGGCTACAACATTCAGTGCCACTGCCACTGCTTCCATGTGACAGCCTATAACATTCAATGCAACTGGCATTATATCCATGTGACAGCCTGTAACATTCAGTGCTACGGCCACTATGTCCATGTGACTGTCTATAACATTCAGTGCCACTACCACTACATCCATGTGACAGCCTGTAACATTCAGTGCCACTGCCACTAGATCCATGTGGCAGCCTATAACATTCAGTGCTACTGCCACTATGTCCATGTGACAGCCTAAAACATTCAGTGCCACTGCCACTATGTCCATGTGACAGCCTATAACATTCAGTGCTGCTGACACTATGTCCATGTGACAGCCTAAAACATTCAGTGCCACTGCCACTACGTCCATGTGACAGCCTATAACATTCAGTGCTGCTGCCACTATGTCCATGTGACAGCCTATAACATTCAGTGTCACTTTCATTGCATCAGTGTGACAACCTATAACATTCAGTGTTTATTCACAGTCTATAACATTCAGTGTCACTACCACTACATCCATGTGACAGCTATAACATTCAATGCTTCTGCCTCTGCATCCATGTGACAGCCTATGACATTCAGTGACACTGCCACTACATCCAGCTGACAGCCTATAACATTCAGTGCTTATTTACAGGCTATAACATTGAGTGCCACTGCCACTACATCCATGTGATAGGACCACAAATACATTTTCTAAACTAACCGTGGCAAACACTTGCCAAGAGCAACAACAGCTCCAAACTTAAAACTGGGTAAAACAGAAAAAAAATATCAGGAAAACCTGCCTCTTTGCATGCTTATCACTGTTATGGTGATGTGCTGGACTGTTGAATCTCTGTCTTGACATGTTGCAGTAAGTACAGCAAACACAGGCCTGCATACATATATCCACCATTCACCCTCTAGCTCACTATACAGGTTTTGGCATCATCCCCAAAAAAACAAAGACCAACATTAGGATGGCTCCACCTAGATGTGTGTTTCAGTGAATAATACACCAGTTTAGGACCACTTTCATCAGATTTATGCAGATTAGCAATGCAAGCAGAGATTGTAGGCTGACCACAACAAATATCAGCTATACTTTGTAGTAGGAACATCAGGATGGCATTGTATGGCATGTCTTACATCTTGTGGGCCATAGTTGCATTACAGATACTCTTACTTACTCTGATGTGCCTCTTGTTGTGTAGTCAGTGGGAAAAACACAACTACAGTGATACTGGTAGAGCCTGTGGCACAACAACAGGTTTATGTTGACACCTCTGCAGGCATTAAATATAATGACAAGACACAAATACCTGAATCACAGTCAGATGATACAGTGTTGTCTGCATTCTGGGTAGACATCCACCTGCAATACAGGCTAAATGTGTGTCCTCAGCCACAGATTGACATGAGGCTATATAATGTGAGTGTTCATCATCCCCATGGGAAGGGGTGATTTCTCATGGCTGTGACCATACTGCTCACCCTCTTATTGCAAGAATTTTGGACAAAGCCGATAATAATGAGAGGATAAATGCCCAAAATGAGAAACAGCTTTTCAATATTGTTCTTATTAATTTGAACAGAATAGCAAGGTTTGTATTAATGTGCATTTCCTGAAGTATGTGAAGAGTCTAAAACTCAAATGTATGTCATTATTCAGTGAATGCAATTCTTAATGATTTGCCAGAAAACCACATTTGTTTGATGAAAAGACCAGAAAAATGTGGCGAAAATCTGGACTTACTGTGAAATTCTGGACAGTTGAAAGGCATAGCTCTGACCACTAACTATGCACCCCTGTGCATGTGGCAACAGATGAACATACTGCATCTAAGTTTGGAATACCCATCATTTTGCAGCTTTGCAGTAGCATCCAGTGATGGAATGTGTCACAAGTGGCTATTAACATGCAATCAGCACTCAGAATCCTCACAAAGAGAATCCTAGGCCTTAAACACTTGTCCTATATGGACAGACTCAAAAAACTCCAACTATTCTCTGTCTCATATCGCCTACATAGAGGCAATCTCTGCTTGACTTACAAAGCCATGTCTGACCCAGCTCTGTCAGAAATGCTACATCTAAAGAAATCCCAATCCCTCCACACCACACACTCCAGAGACCGCAACCTCATTACCACAATCAACAGAACGTACTGGAGGGACAGGTTTATAACCCAAGAGACTGCTCATGCTATGGAATAGACTTCCCATGCATGTCAAGCAGAGCACCTCGCTGTACCTCTTCAAGAGAAATCTTGATGAGTGGATGGGAAATAGAAAATTCACTCTGGGGATAACTCCAGTGGGTCTACTCCACAGAGGCTCTGGGAACTAAGGTTGGGTGGCACAATGCCAGGGTAATCCTATGTCTAGGCTTGTAAAGGCTCCAGCGCCATTAGCCTAGTACACAACTATGAACCTATGAACAGATATACCACAGTATCAGCCAGGCCCAATCTGCAGCAATCCAGTTTTGCATGGACCTGATTATAGGGCTACATGGCCTCCATGAGGACAGGGAGGACAGAGATCCAGTAATTATTGTTCCTATGAGGTGTATGGTGGCACACACTCTTCCTTCATGCAGAGAATTACCAGTATCACTATCAACTCTCATGCTGGTAAAGTTATACAAGGTTGGGGTCGAATACAAACTTGGGATGGCCATGCAGGGGGGTCATCACAGGGTATGCATTCTTATCTTCACCTGGATGCAAACAACACTCTTCCACCCCTTATTGTAGGTAGTGATGACACTCATCCTTCACTGGCAGAGCACTTCATGAGAGGAACCTATCCAAGTCACAGTAATACAGTCACACATTGTGACTGTTGGGGGAACCCCACGTTCTAATGCAGCAAACAAGTGTAGTGGTCACAGGTCATAGTGAAGTTGTTGCAAACCCACAGGAGGAAGTTGTAAGGTACAGAGTACTCACTATCTTGAGATTCCTGTTCTCTTATAAGGCCATGATCACACAGTGGAACCCTCACTCTAAGGCAGAAGGAAATTTTCTATGACACAGAGCATCCTTCACCACCTCCTGTGATATGCCCATACCGCCACGTTCATGCAAGTAGACATGTGGCATAGTATCTCTATTATGACACAGAGTATCCTTCACCAACTCCTGTGACATGTCTGTACCACCACATTCATGCAGGTAGACATGTGGCATTGTATCCCTATTATGACACAGAGCATCTTTCACCAACTCCTGTGATATGTCTGTACCACCACATTCATGCAGGTAGACATATGGCATTGTGTTCCTATTATGACACAGAGTATCCTTCACCAACTCCTGTGATATGCCCCTACCACCATGTTCATGCAAGTAGACATGTGGCATTGTATCCCTATTATGAAACAAATTATCTTTCACCAACTCCTGTGATATGTCTCTACCATCACATTCATGCAGGTAGATATGTGGCATTGTATGCCTATTATGACACAGAGTATCCTTCAGCAACTCATGTGATATGCCCATACCACCATGTTCATGTAGGTAGACATGTGGCAGTGTGTATCCCTATTATGACAGAGTATACTTCACCAACTCCTGTGATAGGCCCCGTACCACCAAGTTCATGCAGATAGACACGTGGCATTGTATCCCTATTATGACACAAAGTATCCTTCACCATCTCCTGTGATATGTCTGTACCACCACGTCCATGCAGGTAGATATGTGGCATTGTATCCCTATTATGACAGAGTATCCCTCACCAACTCCTGTGATAGGTCCGTACCACCAAGTTCATGCAGATAGACATGTGGCATTGTATCCCTAGCCACCTGTAAACATGATGACTGTAAACACCTCCACCCTCCATCCTGTGAAGTAACACTGCATGCATCATGTTTGATCTGTGTGACTTCCCTGAGTCACAGTGTACTTATCAGGGGTCTTATGTCTGAGAAACATTTCTTCTTTTCACATGTACTTCTATATTTTGTGCTCATCATTATCTGGTGAATGGTTGTGTAGTTGTCAGCTGCTGCTGTTCCACCACAATCTCATCAGATACTGGCATTCCTGTGCCTTCCCTAATGACCGTGCACCGTGTGTGTGTGTGTGTGTGTTTGTGTGTGTGTGTGTGTGTGTGTGTGTGTGTGTGTGTGTGTGTGTGTGTGTGTGTTAGTGTGCAACCTCATCATATTATAGAGCAAGCAACTTGCTAAGAACATCCTGTAGGCTACAGAAGGGCCTCCACTATACATGTCAAAGCAGTGGAAATAGGCTTTGAGTAAGCTGAACACAGGCTGTTTGATTTTTCAGGTTTGTATGTGCATAGTGTTAAAGTGGAGTGTTCAGTCATAAATTGTGGGTTCCATATCTGTACTACAATCCATGGCCCTAGCAGATATTTCAGCATTACGTGCAGAAGAGTATGAATATATGGAGGGTTAGTACATTTAGACACAGAATACATGTAGCTCTGTACAGTAACTTTGGCCACAAAGCCTGCACTTACCAGCAAGATGACCATGTATGCAGGAAGTGGTAATATAATCGAGGTGCATATCAGATATGTGAATCAAGTGAACTGCCTAGGTGCTATGTGAACATGTCAGTTATGATCTCACCCATGTCACACACTACTTGGCTGGCAGTTCGCAGAATGGTAGCCCTTCCTGTTCTCAGATGTTTGTGACTTTGGGCCCAGCCTTTTTTGCTACCTGTATACAATCTGTGGTGCCAGTACCTCAGAGAATAGGGTGATGCCATTGAAGATATTCATGGTGTTATCCTCTGGTGTGCCAGAAAACCATATATGATTTTCCACATGTAGAAACATTATGTTGAGGAACAGAGGTTCATAGGATGTTACTAGGCTAATGGTCTTTCCAATCCTAGCCATGTGAAAACCCCAAGTATCCTAGCTGACCATAGTTAGATGGTTATTGTTTGCACAGCGATACTATGATCAACACCAAGTGCCCGTTTCCATGAGGGCCATAGGTACCACCCCCGGAGTGAATTTCTGGCTTCCCATCCAATTGTCAAGGTTGCACTTAACTAGGGTCATTGAGGAGCTCTGCTCCACATGAAGTGGGAACTTATTCCAGAAGAACGGCAATCTCTGAGAGACATACCCATCTCTTGTGTAAGTTCTATTAATGTCACAGGCTAGGTTGAGACTGCTGGAGTGAGTGACTCTTGTCTCATTTGATTTGGGAATATGCAGCATTTCCATTAAGGCAGGGTCAGAGACTGCTCTGTAGGCCAGGAAGAAGTCACTTCTTAGAAGCCTATAGGATAAAGTGTACAATGACAGGGCTTTCAGTCTTTCCATGTAGGTCATGTCTTGGAGGCCCTGAATTCTCTTGGTTTCTTCCAGCTGCAGGTGTCTGGTGAGGTGCATACAGGAGAGAGCATTGTACTCGATCAGTACAGCGGAGTAATGACCTCCCTGGTCTTGGACGTGATGCTCTTATTTATGAGATGACAGTGTAGAAGGTTTTCCTCCCTACTGTGGGCACATGGTGATCAAAGTATAGATTGCTACCAACCTGCATTCCCATGTCTTGCGTCACTGTTTTTGAGCTTAGAGGGGTGCGATCTATATTGTAACTAGCAGGGACTTCTTCTTTGCTAAAGGGTTAATGAGGCATTTTTTATGTTTAATTTCAGTCCAATCATTTGTATTTGCCAGTCCCACTTGTAATTTGTTGATACCATTGGGAGCTCTATGATTGTGCACAGTTTACAGTCATCTGCAAACTTAGTAAGCCACAGGCCAATAATTTTTGACTGGACTTCAGAAAAATAATTTCTAAACAGTAGAGGGCCCAGTACAAATCCTTGTGGTACACCACTGATAGCTGATGGAAGTCTACTGGTCTACTGGTGGTAGTGAGTTCCCCAACTTTAACAGTGCCAGTTGGCTACCCATCTAGTGACATATGGGTTACTCTCCAGCTGAGAGTGCTTCTCAATGATCCCTGACTGGGGGATCGTGTTAAACACCTTGGCTAAATCAAGATGGATGGTGTGTACTGCTTTATCCTCATCCAGGGCTTTGGTGACTTTCTCAAAGAATTTCACCAGGTTTAATAAGGAAGATCTACCCTTGATGAAACCAAACTGTGTTGGGTCAAGTGTTTTAAGGTTGCCTACATTTTGTTTTTTTCTATGGCCTTGCAGATAAGGCTGGTTAGGCTAATGGGTCTATAGTTCCCAGGGTCAATTGATGGACTCCCGTTGTGCAAGGGGATTACTGTTGCTGTTCTGCTTTCCTCTGGTACAATATGAGTGCTCAGGCTGTGGTTAAAGAGAGAGCTAAGGGATTCCACTAGGTCTTATTTTAGATTGTTTAGTATGGAGCCTGGGATGTTATCTGGTCCCATAGAGGTCGTATTTTTTGGCCTTGGAGAGTGCTTGTATGACCTGTTCTTTGCAGATACTCAATAGAGGACTGGTGTCAGGAATGTTATGACGTATGGCTGGTGGGGACAGGGGGTGTTAAAGCTCTCACCAAATCTGTCAGCTAGCAGGTTGATAATTTCTTCAGGTTCTGTGTGAGTGGTACCATCCACTGTAAGTTCGGTACACAGCTGGGCATTCTATTTTAGGTTTTAGACATAGCTAAAACATGCCTTATTATTGTATTTAGCTAGGGAAGCCCAGTCTAGTCTCAAAACTTGCTTTAGAGGACTTTACAAGGTTTCTGATTTGCTTGTTCAGGCTGTGTAGGGTAATCTTCCTTTGCTGAGTACATTCCTTCTTGTTGTTAGATATCAGTTTCTTTCTTTTGTTATATAAATTATTTATACTTTCAGTCCACCAGGGTGGCTTGCTTTTGTGAGAGGACCCAGTTGTAGTCCTGGGAGGTACTACTGAGACAATACATTTGGTTAAGTGTCTATATAGGGTGTTTGTGTACTTCTCCGCATAGGAGTCACTGTTGCCTGTGTTAGCATGGGCTTTGAAACCATTTATACCATTGCTTCGGAGGCAATAGTTTGGTTTGGAGAATTTTTTTTTTTTTTGCTCCTGTTGGAGTGTCACATCTGATCTTTACTTCAAACAAGATAGATTTACAGTCTGACTTAACAAGGGTGGTCAGCACACTTGGAGTAGTGCAGTAGCCTCCCATGTTGGTAAGTACTAGGTTTAGGATATCTGAGTGCCTCCCATGTTGGTACGTACTAGGTCTAGGACATCTGAGTGCCTCCCATGTTGGTAAATACGAGGTCTAGGACATCTGAGTGCCTCCCATGTTGGTAAGTACGAGGTCTAGGACATCCGATTGCCTCCCATGTTGGTAAGTACGAGGTCTAGGACATCTGAGTGCCTCCCATGTTGGTAAGTACGAGGTCTAGGGCATCTGAGTCCCTTGTTGGGGTACAGACTAACTGTCCCATTGCATTTGAGTTAACAAAGTCCAGGAACCTCAGTGCAGTCATGTTTGTACTAATGTAAGTCACTCAACTGATAAATGGGCAGTTGAAGTCTCCCATGACCAAGGTGTTTAGCTGTATACTTAGTATTTCAAACAAGTCCAGGTAGGTGGTGTGTTTCTCCTGGTTCATGGTGGGGGACCTGTAGATAATTATAATGTGGTAAGGTGTTTTACCTATAGTTATTTGGACCTGGCATAGCTTAAGAGAATCATACTGTTCCACCAGTTACAAGGTGTATTTAGATTTAAAGAAGATGGATACACCTCCACTTCTGGTTCTTTCAAAATCATTTTCTGGTCTCAAGGTGTGGAAGTCATTGTAGCCCTGCACAGCCAGGGTACACTCTGTTGCCTTGAACCAAGTCCCACTGACTGCACAGACATCAGCATGTTCCAAGGTGAGGAGGCTTCCAGGGAGTGCGGTTTACTGTTTAGGCTCCTAGCGTTAACAGCAGGACCGTGAGTTTGCCTCTAGTGGGTTTCTTTATGTCAGATGTTTTGTTGTTTTGGCATAGCCTAAAAAGGCTCTATGGGGAGGCAAGTGTCTTTGCCAATATCCTAAAACCTTGAGGAGATAGGTGAAGGCTATCTCTAGTGAAGCATCGAGGTTTGTCAACCATGTCTTCCCAGACTGTCAGATACTGGACCCCTCTGGAGTGACACCAGAAGGTAAGCTAATTACTGAAATCAATCATTTTTTGTCTGTACTGTGGCATCATCCTAGGTGAAGGCAGAATGCTGCTTAGGGTTAGGGACATACCTGCCTGGCACACATAATCTGAGAGCTGTATCATGTCTCTCTTCAGAGAGTCCAGAGAGGTACGTCTCACGTCATCCACTCCAACATGTAGTATGGCAAAATCATAACAGTAATTGCTGCTGAGTGATTTGAGTTTGTGTGTGACTTGTCAGATCTTGGCACTCAACAGGCAGCTGACTGTGACCTTATCCTTGTCCAACCTGGTGAGAGGGATGTCTGTTTGTCTCACTATGGAGTCACCTATAACTAGGAAGTTTGGTTTTGAAATGTTTTGCTTTAGGGCTTGACTGTTGAGATACTATGGGTTCAGTTCGTATACCAGTATGTGAGTGGTGTTTGCGCTTGGGAAGTCTCTGGCCTTTTGGTAAGCTCTTGGTGAGTACCTCTGAGTATGTGTGTTTATGTGTCTTGACTTTATCTTTTGCAAGAGGAAAGGTGTGTGAGCTGACAACCTTTTTGATGCCTTGTTTATTGTTATGTGAGAGGACTGTTTCACGTTTCATGGTATAGCGACAGCTCTCACATACTATATTTTTTTGCTTTAGGAGCAGGTGGTTGCCAGTATACATGAGACATTTGCTACATTGCCTCAGGATACCCATGTCAATCAGGCTGGCAGTGACAGCTGACAGTGCTTAGCTGAGCTTCCTGCAGTGCAGCGATGCTTGACAATGCTTAGATGAGCTGCCTGCAGTGCAGTGACACCTGACAGTGCTTAGCTGAGCTGCCTGCAGTACAGTGATGCTTGACAGTGTTTAGCTGAGCTGCCTGCAGTGCAGTGACACCTGACAATACTTAGGTGAGCTGCCTGCAGTGCAGTGATGCTTGACAGTGTTTAGCTGAGCTGCCTGCAGTGCAGTGACACCTGACAGTACTTAGGTGAGCTGCCTGCAGTGCAGTGATGCTTGACAGTGTTTAACTGAGCTGCCTACAGTGCAGCAGTCCCCAACCGAGTTGCCTGAAGAGAAGCAGGGAAGCCTGAGAGGGTTTTACTGGGTGGTGTTTGTGTATATACAAGGTACAAGGTAGCGATAACCCCCATTCCATGGTGTGGAGCCATGTGCAAATGCGGTGCTTAAATGTAAGGAAATTTCCACAGTTATAACACAATCTACCAGTAGAAAAGCCTCTCACAGAGCCTTTATTCCAGCAATCTCCAACTCAGATGGGTCCCGAGCTACACCCTTCTGCCATAAAGGTGCAGGGAGGATCAACAATATAAGATGGCTGGTTTTAGTGCTCTGGTGATGCCAAGCAGTCTAGATTCAGCAGGTCTGAATGTAGGTGATCCTATTTAAGGCAGATGAAGTAGATATACAAAGTGCATAATGAAACAGTCACAGCAGCAGCAAAAAAAAACAGTAAAAATAAAGTAACAGTTCAGTAAAATACAGCACACAAGTGCAAAAGACAGGCTTAAATTCCACTTATCTTTTGAAGATTTCAGTGGATGCCTTACATTTTCTTAAATGCACTTCAGATCTCTGGCTAAGAATGTCAAACTCTGAGCAGCTCAGCCAAACTTAGTGCAAACATATGCTCATGTTGAGAGCTCTAGTAGCAGAGTTCTGTGAAATACCCAGTTTACCCCTTGGTGGTCTCTGAAATCTCCATGTAGTTAGTACAGAATGAGATTGGGCTCCACAGATATGAAAAATTCATGTAATCATATTGATTCTATGTATCAACAACTGATATCAGACCAGTTACATACAATACCCTGATTAGCTCTAAAGCAGTCAACGATCTTTTCATTGGAAATATTGTCATCTGCTGAAAGTGCCATTTACATTGGTGCCAGAGAGTACATCACACGTAGCTGTGGGAAATAACAGCAGTGCTAAGAATTAGGGCAGCACAGTAACGTCTGAAACTTCAAACATTCTTTTTATCTGCCATTATTTTAGTCTGATTTGCCCTTTTATAATCAGGTACTCAGAGCTGCACAGTTTCCTCTGTGTTTGGCCTATGAATTGCAACTATATTCATCTGACATACATTTTAATATCACTAGGATATCATTTCACTATGCTCTTTCATTTTCATGATATCATGCAACCATCTGTATATATTTTCTCTTGCAAATTTAGACTTACTACACAGTTGCAATTAGCATGCCACAGTTGGCACGTGGACAGTTTTGGTGCAAAGATGTCGGCTACAACATGCTTATCTATGAATTGTGGCTACAACACACTTATCTATCAACTGTGATCTACATGCTGAAATTAAATCCTTAGCCTTGTAACATGATCTATGAGTGGGAAGATGACTTATTTGGCACAATTACACTAGGGAATTACAATTCTGCAGTTTCTCCTGTTTTTTTACAATCTTTAAGTACAACTGCACGTGAACTAAAAGCTAACCTGACCTTGTATTCTTTACTTTACCCTGTCCTTGAAGAATAAAGCATATTTATGTCACTTTATTTTCTATCTGTTACAGGTTTGGTACTTTTATTATAATTTGCTAATACCTTATGTAAAAGTTCTTTATTAAGTTTGTGTAAAATGTGCTAACAACAAAAGTTTGCTAATTTAGTTTGTAATTTGCTAATAGCTTTTGTAAACATTCTCCACTAATAAAAAAAAAAATCATCAAAGACTAAAGTGATATCATTGCATTTTCAAAACTTAATACCTGATGTTGATGAAGTACCTTGTGAGGAAACATTTAAAAGTTATATGTACACAGGTACTAGGCCAAGTACACAAAGCCAGCCAAGCACTAACTTTTGCACTGCCTGTGTGTGGTTGCTATAGGGCCCAAAAGTTCTGTGTCAGCACCACCTTGAATAATTCTCATAGTATCGTCAGTCAGTGTTCAAGGCTGGAGTGTGGTACTACCACCACCTGGTGCTGATATGGGCAATTGTATTCTTTCTTGTTTTTGTTCTGGCACATTTCACCATGTCATTAGTTCTTTTCCTTCAATGTTCCAAGGTGTGGTTCCTTCCCCTTATAACATTTATATCAGCCAAAATTTTATTCCACACCTTAGCTTTCTGTGCCTGTTTGCCCCCCTTTACAAAAGATGTTTTCTGTATGTTCTTGCTGCATATATGAGGATAAGGTTTTCTTCTGCACGGAACATGCTCCTCCTGTCTTGCTCCCTACAACATATTTTAACTTGAAAATACATTGGCAAGAAATTATACCATCCTGATCTATGTGAGTTTAATCAGTTCTGAGGCATGCAGCTTATTCAGAAATTGAACAGCTGCAAAAATGCAGTGAAGCATTAAATATGATTTATGGGTTTGTCTTTTCTTTGCAGTACTGTCTGCATTATGTATTCATTTCCTGATGTACGAGTGATACTATGCATAGACAAATGTAGGCCAATAAGACTTCGCTGGAAGAGTAGGAAAAAATGATTATTAATTAATTTCTCATGTATTTCATTCCTCATTTACAAGAAGATGGCGTGCATTGTGGTCCTGAGCATTTCCATTGCCAGAGCCAAGTGTCTGCAGCAACCCAATGTACAAATGTAAAAGTAATAAAGAAAACACCAAATACAGCAGCTTACACATTCCAAACATTTGTAGGCAGGGCTACAATACCGTTGAAATATCTCCTGCCTTAACGGAAGATGTCACACTGAAATCAACTCATAACTACATTTTCAATAATTTATGTTGTGTCTGCCTTCTGTAACTGTTTGACTTAAGTTACTATTTTCCTCATCTTTTGTCTAAGCACGATGACCAGGGGTGGTTCGTGCTATAGGACTGCGGGACTGAAGCCCCTCCACCTGTAAAATTGGTCCCCCATCTGTAAAAATCAATTCAAATAAATTCCCCATTCCCCGAACATATTAAAATAAAAAACATCTCGGACTCTGTGCATGCGTTCTTAGTTCCTGACTGCTGTGTTAGGCAGACCAGAACTCCAAGCACGCATGCTCAGGCATTCCGAGCACCAGACTGCTCTGTTAGGCAGTCTGAGTAGGGAAGGCAAGAAACTCTGCCCTTCCAGCCCAGAGGTCTGTGTGGTGACAACCACTGAAGGTCAATGGACTGCATCGCCCACAGGCTGGACCAACAGCAGGAGGCTCCAGCCTCCTCACATCTCATGGGAGAGCCAACAGCATGCATGGGTTATGGAGGACCAATCGGGCTGCAGGATCACTGTGAAGGACAGACATGGGGGGGGGGTGCAGGTAGGGTGTTTATGAAGGACAGAAGCTGAGTACAGAAACAGGTAGGGTGTTTATGAAGGATAGTGTGTGTCTGGGCTGCAGGATCACTACAGAGGACGGACATAGGGTGTGTGTGTATGTGTGCAATGCCCCAGTAGCTTCCCGGTAGTGGGTAAAGAATAAGGCTTGAACCCTGTACCTTGGGCCCAAATGACAAGAGCCTGAATTCCCTACCCACCACCATTTGTAAAATATTTGCAGATTTTTGCCTCATATTTGTTCTGTTCCTCATAAAATCTGTGGTTTCTGTATTTTTGTTACTTTACTTAACACAGCCAGTAGTGCAGTGGTAGCAGTGCTGCCTGACAGCTAACAGCTATCGGTTGTCTGGTTTGATTCTTAGCTGGGGTGCCTTCTGTGTGGAGTCTGCATGTCCTCTCTGTGTTAGTGTGGGTTTGCTCTGTGTCCTCAGTGGGTATTTGTCCCTATTTTTTGGACTGTATTCCCCCATTATTGGCTTCATCCAGGTTTTCTGTGACAAGGTTGAGAGCTATGGTGATAACTGAACTCAGTGAATATGTTTGGGGGCTGTGTTCCCCCGTTATTGGCTTTGTTCAGGTATTTTGTGCTAAGATGTTGACAGCTATGGTGAGAACTGAATTCACTAAAAGGTAGCCATATAAGTTTCAGTCTTCCTTTCTTTCATACAAAATAGATAATTTGGCATAGTGGTATGTTGCTCTGGCTGTTTTGCACAAGGTCCTGAGTTCAATACTTGGCAGTGAAATGTATGGTGGTACATTTTATTCTAGCAACTTTCCAGCATTATACAAGCAATGTTTAAAATGTGTCCCTAGTTTTTGGGCTTTTGTCCCCCCCCCAATAAATTTTGGCTTTTTCCAGATTTCTTGTGCTGCAAAGTTCAGAGATACAGCTGAGTGTCGAATAGATTTTACAATGAGCTGAGAGCTGCAGGGGAACAAACGTTTAGTGCTGCTTATGCCAGGTCTGCTTGCATTGCAAATAGCACAACAGGTAGTGTACTTCCTTTTGATGCAGAAGTCTGTGGGTTCTACTACCACAGTAGGTAGATCCATTGCTGATACTGTACTCTGTTGTAAAGGGGATGGATGCTGCAGTCCTCTTTGGTGAAGATACCTAGTAACTATGAACCTGTTATCAGTTTGCCATCCATTCCCTATTGTGATATTACTAGCATTATCATTTTTTTAATGCAACATAGGCAATTTATTTCTCAAGGGCAACAGGCACTTTATTTGTAGATGAAACAATGACATATAAAGTTGTTTGCTAGCTGTAACCTCTTTGTTATGAACTATGTTATCTACACTGTGGCCAAAAATATAGGGAATCTACTGGCCAATAAGTTTAGCTGTAAATTTACCCCTTTCTCCCCTCTGTCTTTCCCACAAGATATATCTGAACCTGGCTTGCCACCAGTAATCACAAAAGACTAAGTTCTAAAAATGCTATCAAAAGCTAAAAATATTGCATCGATGGGTCCTGACAATATCCCTGGATGCATCCCTGGATGCATCCTAAATAGCACAAAGCATGATTTAGCCACACCCCATCCCTGCATGCATCTTAAATCGCATGAAGCATGATTTAGCCACACCCCATCCCTGCATGCATCTTAAAAAGCATGAAGCATGATTTAACCACACCCCATCCCTGCATGCATCTTAAAAAGCATGAAGCATGATTTTAACCACACCCCATCCCTGCATGCATCTTAAATAGCATGAAGCTTAATTTAGCTACACCACATTCCTGGATGCATTCTAAATAGCATGAAGCATGATTTAGCCACACCCATAACAACATGAAGCTTGATTCATCCGCACCCCTAACAACATGAAGCATGATTTAGCCACACCCCTAACAACATAAAGCTTGATTCAGCCACACCCCTAACAACATGGTTCAGTCTCAGCCTCCATACAGGTTTTGTACCAAGTGAATGGAGAGCAGCTGCAGTCATTCCTCTGCATAAGGGAGGACCCACAGACCTAGACGATTACAGACCCATATGTTTATGGAAAGACTTATCATGGAATTAATCAATATGGATGTAGAGAACCTCCAAACAATGGTCCCATTTCAATTTGGTTTCATCAAGGGCAGGTCATGCTTACTCAGCTTGGTGGATTTGTTTGACATGGTCACGTCAACAGTGGATGAAGACAAAAACAGTTCACACTGTATTCCTTGACCTGGCCAAAGCTTTTGACACAATTCCACATTCAGACATAATAGAAAGCTAAATAAACTAGGAATAAACCCATATGTTACCCAATGGATGGCCAACTGTATCACAGATAGGATGCAGATAATCAAAATAAGGGATGTTACCTCCACAGAGAGACCTGTCAGCAGTGGAGTCTCCCAGGGCTCTGTGCTGTGACATCTCTTGTTTGGGATCTAGTTTTCTGAAGTAAAACCCAATAGTAAAGGGCTCTGGCTGACTACGTTTGCAGAAGACTGCAAGCTAGGAGCAGTCATTGAAACCCCTAATGAAGCAGCCATCCTGCAGGATGGTTAGTCTCAAATAAATAACTGGTGCCAAAGCCATGGACTGAAACTAAATTCTAAAAAATACATTATTATGTCCTTTGGGAAGTCATCTACACCAGGGAACTACCACATTGGCAATACACCACTAAGAGTTGACCCAGTTGTTTGAGATTTGGGAGGGTATGTGGACAGTGACCTAACTTTTGACCAATGTGTCTATTTTTATAAGAAAGTCTTTCAATATTGCACAGCTTATAAACAAAAGGATTGTGTTTAGATTTAGGAAGATCATTTTCTGCCTTTACTCAGCCCTCATTAGGCCAGTTATTGAATATAATACCTCCTTTGGCATTTATGTGTTCAGACACATGCAACAACTGGAATGCCCACAGAGATATCTTACTACAAAGATACAAGGCCTAAACAACATGCCCTGCATGGTCTCAAAACCCGGTCACTATATTTGTTATCCTTCAAACCGCTAAGAGGTGACCTGTGTCTAGCATACAAGACATCCTCTGACCCATTACTGATGGATTTACTGCACATTAGCAAGTTAAATGGCATCAGAAATACTTGGTCTAGGGATTTAAACCTCTTCTGCAACATTAACAGAATGGTTTGGAGGGACAGGTATGTCTCTCAGAGGATACTGCTGCTGTGAAACAGACTCCCCATCCACATAAAATGAAGTCCATCCCTGTCCCTATTCAGGTGCAACTTAGAACTATGGATGGGAAATAGAAAATTCATCCAAGGACTGGACCCTGTACTACTAATGGTCAGACGTGGCTTTATCTCATGCATAGGTCCTACTAAAGTATCATTGGCATGACCCCAGGTATTCTCACTAGGGGTAATATATAATTATTGCCCATTTGATGGCTAAGGTCAATCTATAACCAAATGGGATAGGTTATTTTGGGCACAAAGAGAGAAACTGTCTCAGCTTAAAAATGTCCTGCATAGGTAGCCAGCCTAATATTTACATATCTACTACTGGGATACTGGGTCCATTATGAATCCCTCCTCCAGTGTATACAAGGTACACATTCCTGGCCAGCTTTGACCATCAAGGCATTGGAAGTCTCAAACCCCACACCACTTCAGTCATTCCATCAAGGTCCATCATGGAAGGGGAATATTGGTGGCTCTCCAGACCACGGTGGTATTAAACTAATGACCTTCGTCATCCTGCCATTGGTCTCTGTCCACCATCTGTATGTGTTGTCCCCCTCCTCTAACTGCCAGCTCACCATAGTGTACCTGTTTGTCTTTTTTGTGTTTTATGTTTTGCCAAGAAAAAATATATCTTACCTAACTCTCTCTCTCATACACATCCTGCCTTTATTTCTTCCCTAACTTCCGCTATTAAAAATGGAAATATGGGGATCTGTCCCGACCAAAAAATACCCATCATCTCCGACCTCTTCCAGCATAAAATGCTTAATGTGCTTATTTTATGTTTTCCTTGTCCGTTCCCTCCCCTATTTCCTGCTGTCCTATCTTAGCATTTTCCAGCCTTATAAAAAACATAACAGGATACCCATATAAGGACACTCTCAGAGTGAATAAATATGTTTCCATAAACTGCAGGCCTGTGGCACTGAGCCACAACTTGTTCAAGATTTTATAGAAAATCGGAAACGATGTGCACCTGTTTGTAGTTTACTTATTTAAATATGGACACAGTGGTGTGATTCGCAGATTCCCTTTACACATCTCTGAAGAGTGGGAGTACGAATACCACCCTGTGTTCATGGGACCGGTACCCCCACCCATCTTTGCACATCTCTGTTTTACTGGTGGATACAGGCAGATAGAACACTAGTACTCATGTTGCACATTTGTGGCAGAAATTCCTTGCCGTTCTAGATAGTGTTTCATCATTGCAGCACAGACCCAATGTCTGTAGTCTGTGGAATATGTGAATATGGTGAAAGGGTCATTGTGTGCAGGGAAACAGTGACCCCACAGCAGCAAGCAGAACATAAGAACTGAGACAATTCTACCAGCTGTAGCTAGGATCACCAGTGGCATTTGAAAAGTGTGGCTGTCAATTGTAGCTGCAGGTAGGATCACCCATGGTAGCTGCAGATGGGATCACCCATGGTAGCTGCAGGTGGGATCACCCATGGTAGCTGAATTTGGAAGTATCCATGACAGATGCAAGTGGGATATCCTATGATACCTGTATCCATGACAGATGCAGGTGGGATATCCCACGATACCTGTATCCATGAAAGATGCAGGTGGGATATTCCATGATACCTGTATCCATGACAGATGCAGGTGGGATATCACATGATACCTGTATCCATGACAGATGCAAGTGGGATATGCCATGATACCTGCACATATGACAGATGCAGGTGGGATATCCCATGATACCTGTTGTGAAGACTGGTGGAGAAGGGTGAAGGCTGCTATCCTGGTCAAATAAAATTTGATACATAATTCTGACATTTGTAAATATAAATGTAAAATACAGGCTTGTGTCTTAAATGTAAAGAAATGCTGTTTCAACAATGTGGCAACATTGCCATTTGTTTTACTTATTGGTCCTTTGAAATTAAAATTACTTTATGTCTGTTCCTTTGAAGTTAGAATCTGGAGTCAATGAGTCTGGAGTAAGCATCCTGCCTATTGTTTTAAAGTTAATGACCAGAATTTACATGTGGAATGTCCTTTATTGCTCTAAGTGTAAAATAATGTAAATGCAGTTTCTGTGTGGCCTGGAAACCAGGAGAGTGTAAACAAATGATGTAATGTTTTATCAGAACAGCAGTTTCAATTTAAACAGTGAGAACCAGAGATTATTAAGCATTTTGCTCTTGATATTCAACTCAGCACTACCTTGATCTATGTAAGTAATTTTAGAAGTATGTTCTCTTGTAGTAATAGCTAGGAAATTAGAAGAAAGTTAGACAAAGTATTTTTCTGTTACGTCAGAACTGTACTACTGAATTATTTTAAGTTTCTGTGTGATCTCTGAACTCTTGAATAGCACTGTGGTGTAGTAGTATTGTCTTGTGTTTTTAGTATTTATTATTAAATATTTTTAAAACTGCTTAACTGTGGCTGGTTTAGGTAGAGATAGTTAAGCTCTAGAGTATATTGCATGCTTATAAGTGATCCTGTAATAAGCTCTTCCAAAGCCTTAAGATTGCTTAAGTTACACTACTATTGGATAATAATATTGCACAGTAATAATTGGTCAACCTTTTAAGGGCCTTTGGCTAGTTAATATTTATTAGCTGGTGGTGGCAGTGATTAATACCCTATAGTCTGGGTAAAGGGGCACAGCTTTAGAATCTGTGTCAGCCTTTCCCATGAGTGTCTGTGAAGTTGTATAAATACTTATCTCAAAGTGTGTGTGTGTGTGTCAGCTACTTGGGCAGGGACAAGAAGCACTGGTTGGACAGAGAGGGTACTGGAGGTTAGCTTGCCAGCTAGGCTGGGATCTGGACCCTATAGATGTGCCAGTGGGGAGTCTTACTGGGGACCTGGAGAGCAAGGGAGCAACCAGCCCTGGACTGACTGTGATCTCTGTGTGCACTTAAGGGAAATTGTACTTTACTGTTTGTATTTGTTATCCTTTCCTCATATATGAGACATCCTCTCTGGTGTTAGTGGTGAGGACTGAGGCTCCTTGATTGCTGGGCCAGGGCACAAGCATCACATGTGGCTTGCAGTGATGGAATTCATTTCACATGTGGCTTGCAGTGGTGTGGGTAGAGTGAATCCTGTAGCTTATGTACAGTGATCTCTGAAGATGTTTTGCTCTAAATCAGCCACGCAGTCAATACTCAGAGTTCAGATCACAATCGTTTTATTTCTTTTGTTAGCTTAGTTAGTCAGGGTGAGCAGGCAGCATATCAGCAGAGGAGTATGGAAAGCTGACTAGGAGCCAGCTGGTGGAGATGTGCTAGGCTAGGGGACTGGTGCATGGAAACTTGACTAAGGCAAACCTGATTGCAGCCTTGGTTACATCTGCATCAGAAAACAGCATCCCGGAGGGCAATCAGACTGGCAGTGGAGATACAATATCCTCAGAGTATCAACAGCTCAACCTTGCTGCGAAAGACAATCAGACTGGCAGTGGAGATACAATATCCTCAGAGAATGGACAGCTTAACCTTTCTGCAGTAGACTTAAAAATTCAGCTGGAGCTAAAGAGACTTGAGTTGGAGGCCAGGCATTTGGAGATAGAAGCCAAAGAAAAGGAGCATCAGAGGAGGCATGAGAGTGAAATGCTGACTCTTCTCCAAAGTCATGGCGGTAATGGGGAAGGGAGTAACTGGACACCAGAAGCACAGCAGGTCAGTAAATTTCTTTAGCAATTTAAAGAGGGGGGATCATTTTGATAGTTTCATTAATATGTTTGAGAGAGTATGCAAACAGTATAGTGTTGACCAAAGGCTCTGGGAATGGTTCCTGACCCCCTTACTCCATGGTAAAGCTGTAAATGCATTGGCTAAAATGCCTGACTCTGTTTTGATTATACTGCTGTAAAAAATGTATTTTAGAATGTTTTAAGCTAACACCTGAAATGTATAGGAAAAAGTTTCAGGAGCATAGATGTAAGTCAGATGAAAGTGTGTGTGAATATGTTGCTGAACTGAGCACTTATTTTCATAGCTGGGTGAGTGGATGTCAGGTCACCACTTTTGAAGGTCTGGCAGACCTTTTGGTGAGGGAACCAGCCCTTAGCACTTTGCCTGAGAGCATGAGGATCTGGTTAGCTGATAGACAATGTGCTATATCAGATGAGTTGGGGAAGAAAGGAGACCTATACCTGGCCAGCAGGGCAGCCCTGCACATGAAGGGGACCCCCAGTACTGCTCATGGGTCTAAAGGAACACATGGTGGGCAGCACAGACTGCCCCAACAGAATCTGCCAGTAGCAGAAGAAGCCACTAGTCCAGATACATGATTAGGAGCTAGGGTTAAATGTTTTGAATGCAACCAGTGGGGCCATGTGGCATACATGTGTCCACAGAGGCAAGGTGGGGAACCAAAGTTGAGGGAGCCAGTAAGTAGGAAAGGCAAAATGCCAATAGTAGGTTGTCTTGAGACAACAGGGGTATGGAAATACCATCCTGCAGATGTCCTGAGAGGGAAGGATTTGGATGAGGCAGTACCATGTGCTTATACAGTTACACAAGGTCAGGCTAGGAGACAAGCATGTGGGTCTGGTAGACTGGAGGAGACCCAGACAGACTGCATACTTGCAGCCAGGACTGGTGAGGTGGTTACTTCAGGGAGTGAGCTACGCTGTAGCATTGAGACTGAAGGTGAGCCACAGCTGCTTGTGGGTACTGATGTTCCCTTGGACAGGGTAACTGCAAAGGTAGAGGTGAGTAGTAGTATCCAGGCTGACAGTGAGGCACCACTGTCAGAGGATGCCAGACTTCCTGTGGAAGGGGAGCTGGGAAGGGTTACAAGGAGAGAGAGTTGAGACAGGCTCAGCTCTCAGACCCTACATTGCAAGGCCTGAGGCAGGTAACTAGGGAGGCACCTGATTCTCAAGGGAAGGGGGAATCTGTATACTGGAACAAAGGGTTACTGTACAGAGAGTGGACCCCTGAGGGCAGGCTAGAAGGTGAGAGAGTCCAGCAGTTGGTAGTGCCTAGAGACTACCATCTGGCACTTCTAGCCATAGCCCATGATATTCCCTTTGCAGGTCATATGGGCATAAAACATACAAAGAGGTTTATTATGCAGAACTTCTATTGGCCTGGAATTTCCAGAGATGTAACAGGGTGCTACAGGACATGTGAGCAGTGCCAAAAGGTAGGCAAGGCAGGAAACAAGGTGAGAGCTCCTTTGATGCCTTTGCCTGTGATTGAGGAGCCATTTCAGAGGGTAGCTATGGATATTGTGGGTCCTCTGAGTACGCCAAGTTCCACAGGGAAAAGTATATCCTAATGATAGTGGATTATGCTGCACAATACCCTGAGGCAGTGGCTTTGTCCTCCATTGAGGCAAAGAAGGTGGCAAATGCTTTGTTAGTAATTTTCAGTAGGGTGGGTTTCCCAAAAGAAATACTGTCTGTCTGAGGTGCCAGTTTCATGTCAGACCTGCTGGCTTGTCTGTGGAAGTCCTGTGGGGGGGGGGGGAGCACATAAAGACCACCTCCTACCATCCCCAGACTAATGGTCTTGTTGAGAGGTTAAACTCTACAATCAAGTCCAAGCTATGGGCATTTGCAGATCAGTTTAATAAGGAGTGGTACAAATATTTGCCCCATCTGTTGTTTGCTTACAGAGAGGTTCCCCAGGAATCCACAGGTTTTTCACCCTTTGAGTTGCTGTAAGGGCATAGGGTGAGGGGACCTCTAGATTTAATTCGAGATGAGTGGGAAGGTGAGTGTGAGTCTCACAAGGACACTGTTGTGGCATACGTCCTAAACCTCAGGACAAGGCTCAGGGAACTCATGGGCTTGGCCCAGGAGAACCTGGCAGAAGCTCAACGACAGAAAAAGGTGTGGTACGACAGGAATGCTCGAGCTAGAGAGTATGCTGTAGGGCAGCATGTAATGGTTCTCATTCCTGTCAGACACAACAAGCTGCAAGCAGCTTGGGAGGGAACCTACAAGGTTGTAAGAAAGGTAAGTGATGTTAACTACATGGTAGAACTGCTAACCAGATGGCAGGGGCACAAATTGTACCATGTTAATATGATGAAACCTTACCATGATAGGGAAGCTCTTGTGCTGAGCATTTGCAGTGGATTGCAGGAGGAGTCTGAGGGAGATCTAGGGACTGATCTTCTCAGTGAGGCTCGGTCTGACACCTCACTGGAAGGGGTAGCAATGTCCCATCAGCTATCTCCAACCCAGGTTCGAGAAATCTGAGAAGTGTTGCAGGAATTTAGGGACATGTTCACTGGGAAACCAGGGTGCATCCATCTGGTACAGCACCAGGTGGATACAGGACCCTAAAGGCCTATTAGGCAGACCCCTTATATGGTACCTGAGAGAGTCAGACAGACTCTGAGGGAAGAGGTACAGGAGATGTTGGAACTAGGGGTGATTCAAGAGTCCAACAGTTCCCTCCCCAGTGGTGCTGGTGCCACAGAAGGATGGCAGCACCAGGTTCTGTGTGGATTACAGAAAATTAAATAGTCACACAGAGTCGGATGCTTACCCCATGCCTAGGACAGATGAGGCCCTAGAGCAGCTGGGTGGGGCTAAGTAGCTTACAACCATTGATCTTACCAAGGGTTAGTGGCAAGAGCCCTTGACTCCCAGTGCTAGAGAGAAGTCAGCCTCTGTGACTCCTTATGGCTTGTATGAGTTCACAAAGATGCCCTTTGGGATGAAGAATGCCCCAGCGACTTTCCACAGGATGGTGGATAATATCCTAGTAGGAACAGGAGGGTTTGCCCTTGCTTACCTAGATGATATTACCATCTACTGCCATTCCTGGCCAGAGCACCTTCAGCATGTCAGGGAGGTGTTGGGCAGACTACCGAGCGCAGGGCTGACCATTAAGCCGAATAAATGTCAAGTGGGTATGGCAAAGGTCTCCTACCTAGGACATAGAGTGGGGAGTGGTAAGATAAGGCCAGAACCTGCCAAAGTGGAAGCTATTCAGGCATGGCCTGCACCTGTTACCAAAAAGCAGGTGAGGGCATGTTTAGGGACAGCAGGGTACTACAGAAAGTTTGTTCCAAATTATAGTACCATAGCTGCTCCCCTCACAGACCTGACAAGGAAGAACAGGCCAGATAAGGTAGTGTGGACCCCAGCATGTGAGCAGGCATTCCAGAAGCTTAAAGAAGCTTTGGGAGGACCTCCTGTATTAGCCAGTCCAGACAACAGCAAAGAATTTGTTGTACAGGTGGATACTTTGAACTATGCGGGGGGGGGGGGTTGTACTTAGCCAGATTTCTTCAGAGGGAGAAGAGCACCCAGTGGTTTACCTCAGTCATAGGCTCCAACCCAGGGAGGAATGCTAAGCAGCTGTAGAAAAGGAATGTCAAGCCATAGTGTGGGCACTGCAGAAACTTCAGCCTTATCTGTATGGAAGAAAATTCACTGTTATGACAGATCACAACCCTCTAACATGGTTAAACAGAGCCAGTCAGCAAAATGCCAGTTGCTAAGATGTAGCCTGAGGTTACAAGCATATGATATGTCAGTGCAGCACCACAGTGGGATTAGCAATGTCAATGCAGAGAGGCTCTCAAGACAGGGAATGGGGTGAGTCACACTCAGATAGACCTGACCCTCTCAAGTGGCGTTTATCAAGAGTCACTTGAAAAACTAGCTTGAGTTCTCCGGGGGGGGGGTGAAGACTGGTGGAGAAGAGTGAAGACTGCCAGCTTTAATAAGCCTTTCCAAAGCCTTAAGATTGCTTAAGTTACACTACTATTGGATAATTATGTTGCACAGTAATAATTGGTCACCCTTTTAAGGGCTTTTGGGTAGCTGATAATTATTAGCTGGTGGTGGCAGAGATCACTACGGTATAGTCTGGGTAAAGGGGCACAGCTGGAGAATCTGTGTTAGCCTTTCCCAGGAGTGTATGTAAAGTTGTATAAATACTTATCTAAAAGTGTGTGTGTGTGTGTGTGTGTGTGTGTGTGTGTGTGTGTGTGTGTGTGTGTGTGTGTGTGTGTGTGTGTGTGTGTGTGTGCATCAGCTACTTGGGCAGGGACATGAAGCACTGGTTGGACAGAGAGGGTACTGGAGGTTAGCTTGCCAGCTGGGCTGAGATCTGGACCCTATAGCTGTGCCAGTGGTGAGTCTTATTGTGGACCTGGAGAGCAAGGGAACAACCAGCCCCAGACTGACTGTGATCTCTGTGTGCACTTAAGGGAAATTGTACTTTACTGTGTGTATTTGTTATCCTTTCCTCTTATATGAGACACCCTGTCTGGTGTTAGTGGTGAGGACTGAGGCTCCTTGATTGCTAGGCCAGGACACGGACGTCACACCTGTATCCATGACAGATACAGGTGGGATATCCCATGATACCTGTATCCATGATAGATGCAGGTAGGATGTCCCATGATACATGTATCCATGACAGATGCAGGTGGGATATCCCATGATACCTGTACATATGACAGATGCAGTTGGGATATATCATGATACCTGCATCCATGACAGATGCAGGTGGGATATCCCATGATACCTGTACACATGACAGATGCAGATGGGATATCCCATGATACCTGTATCCATGACAGATGCAGGTGGGATATCCCATGATACCTTTATCCATGACAGATGCAGGTGGGATATTACATGATACCTGTACATATGACAGATTCGGGTGGGATATCCCATGATACCTGTATTCATGACAGATGCAGGTGGGATATCCCATGATACCTGCATCCATGACAGATGCAGGTGGGATATCCCATGATACCGGTATCCATGACAGATGCAGGTGGGATATCCCATGATACCTGCACATATGACAGATGCAGGTGGGATATCCCATGATACCTGTACATATGACAGATGCAGGTGGGATATCCCATGATACCTGTATCCATGACAGATGCAGGTGGGATATCCCATGATACCGGTATCCATGACAGATGCATTTGGGATATCCCATGATACCTGTACATATGACAGATGCAGGTGGGATATCCCATGATACCTGTACATATGACAGATGCAGGTGGGATATCCCATGATACCTGTACATATGACAGATGCAGGTGGGATATCCCATTATAACTGTATCCATGACAGATGCAGGTGGGATATCCCATGATACCTGTATCCATGACAGATGCAGGTGGGATATCCCATGATACCTACACATATGACAGATGCATGTGGGATATCTCATGATACCTGTACATATGACAGATGCAGGTGGGATATCCCATGATACCTGTATCCATGACAGATGCAGGTGGGATATCCCATGATACCTGTACATGGGTCATCCATGTTAGTTGCAATAAGACCTGCTATGGTAAGTAGCTGAGGCCTCCCATGGCAATTGCAGGTGAGATCACTCATAGCTTCAAGTGGGAACATCCATGGTAGCTACAGGTGAGACCATCCATGATAACTTCAGGCGGGTAAACATTTGAAATGTTCGGACCCACTAGAGCAAGTCCCAAAACATAGACACTGATTGGTCAAGAAAAATTAACATAAATATATTAAGTCCAAGATAGACATTTCCCTCAGAATATTCCCATTTCTCTGAGGTATGGTGATCACAGAGTTAGCATATATAACTTTGGTGGGCGCAGGGGACATGTCCCCCCATATTAGGGGTGCATTGGGACTTTCCCCTTGCAAAAAAGAAGTTTAAAGGGGAAGAGTAATGCTTGAGATTCATTCTTCTCCTGCATTTTTTATCCTTTTTTATTTGGCTTGGTGATACTTGGCATTTCGAGTATGACCGTTTAACAGGGAGCCCTTCAGGTGGTAACATCCATGATAGCTTCAGGTAGAGTCATCCATGGTAGCTGCAGGTCGGATCATCCATTGCAATTCGGATCAACCAGGTATTTGAAGCTACTTTGTTTCAAAACATTACCTGGTGTGAAACAATGAAATATTAATTCTACTTGAATTAATGCTTTATGTTACTAGTTAAGCTTCTCGGTCTCTGTATAAACTTTATGTTAAATACCCCCCCCCCCAAAAAAAAAAAAAAAAAACAACAGATTTTGCATATTTTACATTAAGGTACTGAAACAGTATTCTATATTTTGACAAAATGATTAGTGCCAAACTTCTAGTATAACATGCCATAGAAATACTATATTTAACCGTGAGCTTTCATTCTGAAAATTAGACTCCCATGGCATGAGATTCTGCCATGAAGGTCTATGTTGAAAAGACACACCACTCCAGGGAATTAATCTGTGGAGCTGGTGGGATTAAGAAACACCAGCCAATTATCTGTTAAGCAAATACTAGCTACTTGAACATACTGGCAGAGGAAAAGAGGTCACTCTAACCAGGAAGGTGGATACTTAGGGGAACAAGCCTTTGACCATAAATGACTGCGGGGGGGGGGGGGCAAATCAAGGGTAACAAAAGGGAAATTCAGCATTGTAATGACCTAATAATATGTAACAATGACACAGCGATAAAGTAGCAATAACACAAATGAGTCTCTACGAAGCAGCCCAGTAATTAGTCAAAATTATTTTTAGGAGCTGCATAAGTCTAGTTGCATTTGCAGTGGAGTCATGCATTATTGTCATATACTGCACCACTCTGAAATGGCCTTCCACCAAACTGTCAACTGACAGAATAAAACAGAACCTTAAAAGTAACAAAATAACTTGGCTTCATCAGATTTTTTTCTGAAATGGCTGGAGGAGCAGTGTAAAGGAAAAGCATCACTTCGCTTTGAAATGTGAATATGAATTAAAGCTCCAATTATCCTAGGCATGGAACAACAGTGATTGCTGTAGGGTTTATAAGAATTACAAAACTTGGTTTTCAGGAAAATAATTCTGTGGGAAAAATCTTGATTAAAAAGAGAAGTATGTGGCAATGTGACCTAGAGTACTGGAAAACTAACGAAGTTAATTTCATGTTCGGCTCTGAAATGACTAATCCAGGCCTTTGACACAGCTTGGAAATAAGTGAAAGATGACGTCAGGTCAGTTTCTTCTGGCTGCCAACTGCTTATGTTAAGACTGGCGCATCAACAGACAGAATGTTTTCTGTGATAGCAGGCCAATACTAAAATAGAATGCATTTTATTATTTACTGATGGTCTCTCAAAAATGTTTGTAGTTCTGTTCTATTAGCTGTATGCAAATAGTTTGATTATATGGAGCATTAACAATGCCTAGCTCCTTCTTACTCAGTTCTCAAGATCTGGCAATGCAGTCCTCAGTCAACAGATTAGGAATAACCTAAACATTCCTTCTGATTTTTCCTCCAAAAGTGAGATTCACATAAGATTTCTATATGTACTGCAGATACAAGATTTAGTTCTAAATATGGATGTTAGATTAGACAAAATACACTTAATCAAAAAAATATATAATAATAATAAATAAGCCAACTGGTCATCTATTCCTGTCACATACATATATGCCCCCTCCCACACACACACACACACACACACACACACACACACACACACACACACACACACACACATACTAAACTCATTCACCACTCAATACCCATGTACCGAAACACACACAAAACACACTATTATCTCACCCAGCACCCCCCCCCCAAACTTAATAACTAACTTCTGGATTACGTTTCTGGGGACAGAGTGTTATACATACACCTGTCTCTCACAAATTTCCCATAGCTTGTGTTGACCTTTCACACAGTATGCTACAAACATGCATAGTCCCCTATCTACACAAAGTACACAACAAACACAGACTCCGCTATCAACACACAGTACACAACAAACACACAGTATCCCCTATATAGACACATTACACAACAAACACAGAGTCCCCTATCTACACACAGTACACAACAAAACACAGAGTCTCCTATCTACACACAGTACACAACAAACACATGGTCCCCTATCTATACACAGTGCACTACAAACACACAGAGATCCCTATCTACAAACAGTATGCCACAAACACACAGAATCCCCTAGCTATACACTTTCACTGCTATATACAGAACCCACGCACACTGTAAGCATCTAACATCACACACTCCTGCGTAACTACTATCCTTTCAGCACACACATCGCAAACCTCACATGCGAATGTATACACACACACACACACACACACACACACACACACACACACACACACACACACACACACACACACACACACGTAAATCCCACACCCACCCTATGCTTTCTTCCACTCACTGCAAGCAATATCTGCACAAAAAAAACACCTGTCAAACCCTAAACTGTACATGTAAACATGCTCATCAACACACCTGTATAGATATATAAACCCTGTATCTGTCTTAAATAGCAACAAGCAGTAATTGTGAAAGACAGATGTTATACTTACTTACATCCTCACACATGCAAGCACACGGTTGATGAAAAAATTTATATATCTCTCTATCTACATGTGTATATATATATATATATATATATATATATATATATATATATATATGTGTGTGTGTATATATATATATATATATATATATATATATATATATATATATGTACATGTACACACACACATATATATATATATATATATATACACATACATATATATATATATGTATATATATATATATATATATATATATATATATATATATATATATATATATATATATATATATATATATATATATATATATATATATATATAGCATAGCACAACATGGTGCTATGTTATTCTGGCATCTACCTTATTTGATAAACTTATTTTACTTTTAAACATATATGCACCTTGTAATGATCAACAAATATTCATAACATCAGTGTATTCAATTTTAACACAATTTGATAGATACTACGTAATTGTTGGAGGTGATTGGAATGCTTATCAAAATCCGAAGTTGGATAGATCTTGTCCACACAAAGCATTTAATAAACATGCAGTATTGGCACTGGATGATATTAAAGAAGACTTTCAACTATATGACCCTTTTCACTATTTAAACAATGCTAATAGTACAAATAATTTTACATTTTATTCCCCATGTCATAAAATGTGGTCCAGAATAGATTTCTTCCTGATTTCAAGAACATTGATTAGTTTAGAACCTATAGTTGTTATACATGCATGGTATTTATCAGATCATTCGAAAATTTCGCTGAGCTTTGCTAAGGAGATAAAAGATACCTTGCGGCAAAGAGGCTATAATTGGTCTCTTAATCCAAATCTGCTCAATAAGGAAGAAATAATACAGGAAATTATAAAGTACCTTAAAGACTTACTGGTTAGTCTAAAGAAACAACAATATTCCCCAGATATTGAATGGGCAACAGTTAAAACACAAATAAGAGGGATACTTTTGCAAAAAGCCTCTTATTATAAAAAAATACTAAATAAAGATATTCAAAACTTGGAAACGAAAATTTAAATTTTGGATCAGCAATTGATTCGGAATTTTAATGAACAAACAGGGAAAGAATTATTTAAATGTCAGAAGGATCTCTTCTTAATACAAAATAGTAGATTAACATTCCAAGAATATAGGATGTTAGTGAAATATGCTAATCACGTTCAAACACTGTCGAGAGCGTTGGCTAGAATCATTAATCAATCAAAAACAACACTACAAATTTCGGAAATACAATTTAATAATAAAATATATTCTAAAACAGAGGATATTATTAATATTTTTGAGAAAATATATACAAAAATTTATGATGGGCAAAAGGATATGTCCTTGCATAGAATCTATGAACAATTCTTACAATCAATTAAGTTTCCAGAAATAGGAGAGGATATTCAAAATGATTTAGTTAAACTGATATCTGAAGAAGACATAGTATATACAATTCAACATATGAAATCACATAAATCACCAGGTCCTGATGGGATGACAGTGGAGTTTTATAAAAAGTTTGCGGATATTTTTGGTAAGATACTTTCAGTTATATTTAACTACATAATTAGGAATACTATTAATGATCCTCACCTTAATGCCTCAAAGACTATTTTTATACATAAAGCCAATTCAGATCCTCAAAACCCCGATAATTATAGACCGATATCATTAACGAATGTAGACATGAAAATTCTAACCTCCATTATAGCATCTAGACTGAAGAAAATCATGACTCGTATAATATCCAAAGAACAGGCTGGATTTATGGCAGGTAGACAAACCAGTGATAATACTCTTACATTACATACTATGATAACACATGTTAAACAAAATAATCTTAATATCTATGCCCTTATAATTGATGCACAGAAGGCCTTTGACAGGGTTGATACAATTTTTTTGTTTGCTCTTTTACCTTATTTTAATATATCCCATGAATTTGTTCAAATGTTGCAAATATTATATAATAATCCCTATACTACACTGTGCATTAATAGAAGCCTCTCCAAAAGAATACAGATTAAGACTGGAACATGCCAGGGCTGCCCTTTGTCCCCTTTACTATTTAATCTTTATCTTGAACCTCTGTTCTTATATATTAAACAAAATGTCTATCATAATGTCCCAATAATTTATGGAACTAAAATTTTAATGGCAGCTTTTGCGGATGATCTTAATATTTATTGTGCATCTCCAATATCTGATACTGACAAATTATTGAAGGCTGTTAATGATTTTTCAGAAGTCTCTAACTACAAAATTAACTTGGAAAAAACAATATTTTTCTCTTAAAGACACCTAAACTTTTTTCGTTATTGCCTTTGGTTGGGTTTTCTACAGACAATAAAGACTTCTACAATAATAACATTAAAACAATTTGGGACCAAATAATTTCTGATTTCGGGAGGTGGAAAAATTTACGATTGCCACTACTAGCAAAAGTTTCAATTGTCAAAATGAATGTGTTACCACGATTACTTTATATTTTTAGGTCAGCCCAATTAATACTTTCGAAGACATTTTTTTTAAAAAATTCATAAAGAATTGGCTAAATTCATTTGGGAACCAAAAAAAACCAGGATATCTTATGATAAATTAATGACCCCAAAAAATAAAGGAGGACTGGAGTTGCCTAACTTCGAATTGTACTACCTAATTGTGAACTCTAATAGAATTCTAAGAATTGACAACTATGATACAACTACTACTAAGTGGACACCAACTTGGGTGATTTTGAATTATAAATATATTTTAAAGTTAAACATTAATCCTAAAGCAATACCCTTTTTAGGTAAAGATACTTTGAAAATGTATGGGATTATTGAACACATTAAAACTAACATATTATCTATACAAGATTTATTTCAATCTTTGGATCTGGGTCAGTATATGATGGTTTTTCAACCCTTTCATAGGAATCCTAATTTAAAATTGAACAATCAATTAATTGATCTTAAAAAGTTTCCACTAATAGTTAATTTAACTTTGATTGATATATACAAATATCTGGAAAGCTTGGCCAATCAAATAAGACAAGAATTTAACTTACCCAAAAATTGTCTTGTTATTTTGAGACAAATTAGAGAACTTGCTATGAGCTACTTTATAAATTTTAAACCTGAAGATGAAAATGTTGATAAATGCTTTGAGTTGTGGCAAGCCCTCCAACAGGATATTAAATATATAACAACAACAAATAAATTAATTAAAGACTTTAAATTTCATGATAAAATTCTGTTATCCAACTATTGGGAAGAGAAAATTTTAGTGACAGACAAAAGTAATATGTTAAAAGCAATTGACCTGACTATCAAATCTACTTCTCTTCAAAAAATTGATGTATTCCCAGTTGATGATATGGAATAATGCATATTATACACGCCTTACCCTGCATAAATTTAATTCTAAAAACTCTCCAACTTGTCCATACTGTAAAAATCAACCGGCTGATCTTCTTCATATGTTCTAGAGCTGTAAATGCATATATAAGCTTTGGAATTCCCTTAAGATCCAACTTCAGAAGATGGGTTACCAAAGTACAATGTTGTCATGGAAATTTACGATTTTACATATTCCTCCGAAAGAACTCCCTAGATCACAAAGTACTATATATATTAATATCTTTCTGTTAATGAAGCTTTATATAGCCACTAATTGGTTAGACCCATCTAAAACATCTTGGGAAAGCTCTAGAGTTTTGGCAACAAGGCATATATTAGCTCATAAACTACTCTTAAGTCCGAATAATAAAAACATTAATAACCCAAAAATTTGGGAACAGATATTTAATATTATATTAGCATAACACTTTTAACTTGAAGGTATTCACATTTATATACTTGCTTGGAGAGAGTTTTGTATTTAAACTGTATATTACTGGAAATGTTATTAACTATTTTTTGTTTTTTCTCTATTCTTAATGTTTACATGGAAGCATTCTTGTAAATATTGTATATTTGTCTGGTGTAATAGTTAATGATATTAGTTAGTAGTCTTTTGTTTTGTATTTTTTCTCCTAAAATTTTGTGTTTGTTTTTACTTGTGTATGAAAATAATATAACAATAAAGATTTCTTATGGAAAAAAAAAATAAAGGGAAACTGGCTAGACTAAAAATGGCCAACAAGGGCAGCTAGCCTAGTACTTACCTATGAACTTATGAACCTATGGAAGGGGTAGAAAGCATACAGAAACACTGATGTCCATGGAAGAGAAAAGGCAACTAACTTCAAGGCCTTGTTGCATGGATTCCTGAAGCAAAGTTTTGTCAGATGATTACTCAGAAAGGAGGCAAAAGGCCTACCTGAGGAATTCCCAATAATGGATCAAATCTTGGAAGATCCCCTGGTTCAGTTTCCATTTGAGAGGTTCTGCACTGTTCCTGCTTAGCTTGTCTGTCACACAGTTTTGCTCTGATGGTGTGTAAGCTGCCTGTAGAGTAAGAATAAGCTGTAAAGCTATATCCCATTCTAACATGGCTAGTCTGCACAGAGGATAAGATCTGGTTCCCTCTTTCTTGTTTATATACCACCTCACTGTGCTGCTGTCTGTAAACACTTGACGAGGCCTCATGGACCACAGATGATTCAGAACACTGAAATTTGGTCTGTCTTTTTTTTCCTCAAAGACTCTGCACTTTTATATCCATTGACACTATCTTCCAAGCAAAGCCTGAGGTGTCTGTAGTGAATAACTGCTTTGGAACAAGAGTGTGGGGGGGTGGAAAGCAAGATTCTCAGATGTCTGATGCCTCCACATCTCATTCCCCTTTAAAGAAATCCCAGAACTGGAATTTGAAAATACAACATGTGCTGATGCTGGGACCTAAAATATTTCATACAGCATTATATCTTTCTCATGTGGAGTCTTGTAAGAGTCAACGTAAGTATCATGGATGCTATGAGACCCAAAATCCTGAGTTATTGCTTCTCTGAGACACTTCTGTGTAGAAAAAGACAGAAATAGAGCTAAATAAAGATATTTTTTCCTATGAAAGAAAAGCCCTTTGTACTGAGGTATCTAGCAGGCATCCCAGAAGCACAGTAATCTGTGTCAGAGTAAAAAGAAAGTCTTTTGAAGATTCTGTTGGAATCCCAGCTTGTGTAGGAGATCCTTAACCCAAGAGACAGATTCCTAACACTTTGTAAAAGACTGTGCAAAGATAAGTGAGTCATCTAAATATGGAAAAATGTGGATACCCTGTAGCCTGCAATGGAGTACTGCAGGGGTTACACATTTTGAGAACACTCTTAGAACAGCGGGCTGCCCAAAGACTAAAGCAGAGAACTAGTAATGTGATCAAGAGACACAAATTCTTAAGAAATACATGAACTCTGGATGAATAGGAATGTGACAATTGTATATTTCAAAGCTAAGGCCACTATTAAACTCAAATGAGGGAGGAAAGGCAACAGGATGTTGTGAAGGCATGTTGAACATAGTCACTATCCCAAACAGGTTTAGGAAAGAAAGATCCAGAACTGGTCTCAAGAATTTTCTTTCTTTCTTTGGCACAAAAAAGTATTCTTGAGTAAAACACTTCCTCTGCCTGAGAGGGGGGAACAGCTTCTGTTACCCTCCCCTTAGACAGCATATGATGTAAAACAGGATAAGAAAGAAAAGTTTGGTCTGGTGGATGAGGAAGAGGTAGAATCCCCTGGAAAGGAGGAATGTCCTCCCATTGCCATTTATAGCCTAGAAGTATTAGATCCAGGACCCATTTGTCTGAAATAATCTGTTGCCAAATACAAAAATGGAGATTCAGCCTTTCTGAAAGGATTAAGAGACTCCCAGAGTAGGAGGTGAGGGTTGGGGGAAGGCAAGGTCCCTCATATAGTCATTCTGACTTGTTTGTCTGTAATTTGTTTAGGGGATTCCTGCCTTCTTTCTTGAAACTACCTGTCATTGCTTTTTACATGTCTGCTAACCAGCATTCTACTGAGACTGTTTATTTTGTTTTTTGATAAAATTATATGAGGAGGAAGAGAATCCCTTGGAAAACGTGGAGAAGTAAGTCTGAAAAATTGAGAGATTCCCTGAATCAGCTTTCCTCTGTCATCACACTTTTTGATAACCATTACAACAAAAGGTCAAAGACTAAATGTCTATCAAAGGGAGAATTTGAAATTTCATTTTGGCGCATTTTGGGAGGTTCTAAGAACACTGCTGGCCTTACCTCCTTATAACAACACTAGTGGCAACGGCCCTGGGAGTAACATGTAGAGTCGTAAACACGTTTCAAACAATGAGCAGTGACTTAAGAAACTAGAGTTAGAGTCATAAACACATTTCAAACAATGAGCAGTGACTTAAGAAACTAGAGTTAGAGTCGTAAACACATTTCAAACAATGAGCAGTGACTTAAGAAACTAGAGTACACAAAGCAGATTTTTCTTCACAAGAGGAAACTGAAGCAAAAATGTTCCTCATAGCTTCGCAGTTGGTCAGGATAAACTTCAACATACGCGTCTGACATCTTAGAATTCTAAAAATCAAAGTTGCAGAAGCATACACTTTTCCCCAAATTTATCAAAAGGTTTTCCATCCTTATCAGAAGAAGGGTTAGAATTAACAAAATGTTTAATGCCAGCTGGATTCACTAAAGCTATAGCTGCTGGGTCAGGTCTGGGATTAGTTTATAAAATATTGATAGGTTGGGGAACTTGGTACAATCTACTGCTTTCTTAGGGGCAGCAGGTTGTCTATCAGGAAAACTACATGATGCAGCAAAAATATCCTCCTGTGCTGACTGTACTGGGGGATGGGTGAAAGTTGTGTCAGCTCCAGTTGTAACAAATATTTTTATATTTTCTAAAGGGAAAACATTGATTCATCCTTGAATCAGTCTCAGAGAAAGAGAATCCCTCACAGGGCAAATCAGATACTACACTCTCCTCAAAATCTGAATCAGAAACCTGAGGAGAAAAACCTTCATCTGTCCCCTCACAATCCCGGACACATTACAGTTCTTGAACCTCTTCAGGGAAAGAGGAATCCCTTTTTCCTTTACCAGAAACTACCTTACAGGAAGGGTTAGGAGCCTTCACAACACCCTGAGCCAAGCCCAACAAATTACTCCTGCCGAGAGTATTTCTCACAGGAGAGATGAATGTTTAATTTCTGTCTCTTTTTGACAACAATCTGTTGAAAAACAAACCCAGTATTGCCAGCAACAGCTTCTCCAGGGATGGGCACAATGTTCTTGTTAAGTGGGGGCACATTCCCTATCCCTTTTTGCATGACTGACAAGAGTAGCTCTTCTTTGCCACTGAGAGAGGACTTCAACAGCTGCAGAGGATGTGGCTAACCCCCCTAGCCTGTAATGGCTGTGTGGACTACACCACACGGATTCAAAAAAAAAGATGGGTGGTCTGAAAAACCAGCTTTGTCCAAAGCAGAGTTACCTACCCCACAGCTGGGGCAAATTACCAGCCTGCTGTGGTGGCAAAGGCTGTTTAGCAAGCTTTTTCTTTTTGTGTCTGGAAGAAGCTCTGACTGAGGAACTGGTACCTGATTCCATGGCCAAGCCGAAAATGGTACGTGTTTCTTAGGGAAGCTTATCAGCAATAATTGGTAAAAAGTAGCAAAAAAATAACTTTGTCTGAGATAAAACAAAGTAAAAAGCACTTTAAAGACTTTTCTAAGCCCCGACAAGTAAAATAAGAACATTTTCTCTACAGAAAAAGTATTCTAAGCAAATTTTAACAAAATTTTAACATAAAAGTAAAAAAGTGTGCTTTTATTTAAAAGTTCATAAAAACTGCAAGACAGTCAAAGAAAATATTTTTCCTAGCTTACAATTATTTGCTTTGCATAAAAAAGTGACTTTCAACTAGTAAAAATGTAATATGAAAGTTTTTTCCTCCGAAGGGAATTTAGCTGCCTGGCAATGGAACAGCATTATCTGCCCATCGATCCTGGAACACCTGCAGAGGCGTGCTCTTCTCCATAGCAGGAAAGCACTGACAAGCTGGACACACAAATATGACTAATGATTTCAAACATGGAAGGTGCTCTGAAGCTTTGGGAGCTGGTCAGCTGTTATATCCTATGCATGGTATAACCCACATAAAGCTACCACAGCAGTGATTAAGCAGGGATCGATATGAAGAACATCCACTAAGATATTTACTGCAGAAATTGTTCCCAGGAGTGTCACAATGCTGAACTAGTGATTTTTTTCAAGATGGTCTGTAGCTTGTCACAGATAATGGGCTGGATTCATGATGACCTACAGTAAATGGATGCCGTTCTGAATGAATAGACAACACAAATGTAACTCCTACCTTCTTCCTCCTGATTTCGGTTTTCCTACTAATTTTCTTGTAGCCCTAAATATCAAAAGGGATTCATAAAGATCACTACAAAGTGCAGACTACATGTACACTTAGTATAATATTTCAGAGTGAATAGACAGCAAAATGTGTTAACGATGTTCTTGAATACAAATTGTGCACAGTTAGTGTAGGAATTCATGAATCCAACCCAATATTGTAATTCAATTTTTTCATCAAAAGCCAACACCTAAAGAAGTCAAAATGTTGGCAGGAGTAGCTCAAATTTTGTGTGAATATTAAATTGTGAAATGGCTATGAAATGTTATTTTATGCTGTATAAATGTTTTTTTTTTTATTGTGAAAATTCTAGGAATGGTTATGAATAGATTATGGTCATTACTGACTATTCTAAAAAGTTGTATTTTATTCATTTGTGAACTGGGAAAGCCTACTAGACAGAGCAATCTCTCTTCAGGGGTGGTCCTGGAGCACTGTGTCATAAAGTGACTTGCGCAGAATCACACAGTAGGCAAATGGAGGTGGAAGGAATAAAATCATGTATCCCCAACTACAGGAAGTAGCTTGTATTACTGATATACTGTCACTGTGAAAAGCCAAATCCAAATCCATAACCAAAGAGTACTGTTTCCTTTCTCTGGCTTAAGGATACCTGCAGGCATACTTATAGACCAGGGAATCCCATTTAGATCCAATGTAGTGCAACAGCTTTGCCAGTGTTCTAAAGTTAAACAACTGAGACCTTCATTGTACCACCCTTAAACTGATGGGCTAGTGGACTTTAAACAAAACTCTGAGGTCTGTGCTAAGTAAGGTCATAGAACAAGATGTTATGAACTGTATATAGTTACGTCCACACCTCCCGTTTGCTGTAAGAGTGGTACCCCAAGCTTCAACATGATTTTCCCCATTTGAATTACTATATGAGAGACATAAGTAAGATTTGCTGAAAATAGTAAAGGAAGAAGAAAACCCTATTTCGAAGTGTAGCAACATATATTAAAACTGTTTTATGAAATTCATGAAGGAGAGTATGCAAAATCCAAAGCAGGGTGTATAATAAGAATACCTGACTTAGGGAACGTATAACAGCGGACAATGTGTTAGCATTTGTCCCCTTCAGGAATAATGAAATTTTTAGTAAGATGGCAAGGACCCCTCAAGGTGACACAGCAAATGAATAAAGCAAATCAGACAAACTAAGAAGAGGAGCCTAGAGCAGATGCAACACAAAAATGTGTTATAACATTGGAAGGAAGCCACAGACTGTAGTCAGCCTGGACATTTGGACATTGAGACAAATACCAATGACATGGTTTTGTCTGAGCCCCAGGAGCAAGAACAGAAAGCCGTCCTACTAAAAAGAAAGGAGTTGTTTTTCTGTGTTATCTGGTAGAACAGATTTAATTCAACATTATACTGAAACTGTGCCAGGAGGAAGGTAAACCCAAAATCAAATATAATGAGAAATGTATAAACAACCCACTGTGGTGAAATATCTGTATAAATAAATGATATAACAAAAGAAAGGGGTCCCAGTCTACCTTCCATAAGAGCGTACTTAAGTAAACTAGTAAAGAGCTTAAAGGAACTGTTACGAAGTTTGCATCGAGAATATGACCTTAATACAGCAGCTAAATCCAAAAATAAGTACAACTCATTTTTCAACTATGCATGAAGTTAAGAAATGATACCTGACAATGTTTGGAGCCAGTCTACAATAATACTGCACCCTGTGACCCAAGGGAAATAACTAATATCCAAGTGCAAATTTTAATCCATGCACAGTTATAGCTTTTCCATAGATTCAGCAATCCCAGCCACCTCCTTTAATTGCTATGAAACAAGTTGCCTCAACCATCTCAAAGGCATAGGACACCTCATCCATGGGTTCTGTTAATATATCAGGTGGCTTGATTATAGCTGACACACATGGCCTATCTGAACCCCTAGTAAACTTCTTTCAAATGAACCTCTCCACTGGTCATATTCTTGAAGTCTGCAATACAGTCATTGTAATACCATTACACAAAGGTGACCCAATTATGTATCCTGGTATCTATAGACTCAATAGTTTCACTAGCGTCATATTTAAAGATATGAAGTGTATTGCCTCAGATCTCATTAATCTGGACATTGGAAATCTGTTACCACCACATCTTCATCAGTTTGGCTTTGTCTAGGGAAGGCCCTCCCTCTTAAACATCATATAGTTCTTTGAAAAAACAGTGAAAGCAGTGGATAGTATTATGCATGCATACAGCATGTCTGGAGCTTGTCAAGGTCTTTGACACTATTAAACATGCCGGTACTGATGACATGCTTATAAATCTAAGGAGAGCTACTTTACCTTGTAAAAACTTAGGAGCTACCTTAGATAGCCCAGCTTCAACTTAATCTTAGGTTTATCACCTTGTTCACACTCTTCCCTTTACCTTGTGAATAACAAGGTAAAGTAGCTTAGTAACTTGCTAATTTTCCTTTCTGTCCCTCCCCATCCCCTTTCCCTCTTTCTTCCCCCCCCCTTTCCTCTTCCTCCCCCTCCCTCCTCCTTTTCATTTTATTTGGAAGGTGCTTTCTGAGTCCCTATACTTGTAGACTCATTTAGAGTTGGAAATAAGCTGGTAACATTACCTTTACCGGGGTTTTTTTGAATTAATTTTGAATTAATTAAGGATTTGTAACCTAAAACTAATTAATTAATTCTTCGCATTAAAGCTAGGTGCAGTAGTGCTTTAAAACTTGTAAACCAAGTTTACTGATTCTTTCTCTGCATATATCCACGGTTTTTAATGTTTTTAATGTATTTTAATTATTTTAATGTATTTCATATACACACTTTACAACTCCTAACATATTTTTGTGGTTAGAAATAATGGACGTTGAGCTGTTGTTTGCTCCTTTGTACATAAAATGCACAAATATACATAAAAATATGCTTGTATGTTAGGAAATAGGATGATTTCATTTCCTGAATTGTTTCTTAAATTGGAGAGTTTGTGCCCTAGATTACATTCCCTCTGAAGAAGCCACAGATTGCTGTGGCGAAAACGCTTTGTATCTGTTTTTTTTGAATAAAATTGCGTTCAGGAAATAGGACTGTTGAGTCTCTTCACCGACAAGGACCTCGTTTTCTAGATTCTATTGGTTTGGTTCGTTTTTACTAGTTTGCAGTGTTATAACCACACAAATGTGTGTGTGTGTGTGCATTTGTGCGTGTGTGTGTGCGTGTACGTGTGTGTGTGTGTGTGTGTGTGTGTGTGTGTGTGTGTGTGTGTGTGTGTGTGTGTGTGTGTGTGTGTGTGTGTGTGTGTGTGTGTGTGTGCGTGTGCATGTGTTTTTGTGTGTGTGTGTGTGTGTGTGTGTGTGTGTGTGTGTGTGTGTGTGTGTGTGTGTGCGTGCATGTGTGTGCGTGTGTGTGTGAGTGTGTGTGTGCATGTCTATGTATATAAAAGAAACTACAAATATCAAAGAAAATCCAGATTATCTTGTAAATCTCAAACTAGTTGTAGATGGTTCACCTTTGAATTGCATGCTCCTTTTTGAGCATATCAGCAGTTCTGAAAGACTACCAGAATTGTGTCTGTGTTTATGAAGTGAAACATTATTTTTGGGTTGTAAGAAAATTGATTCAGCAAAAAGGGAGTGGCCTAGCTCACATTATATTCTTCTTGCTGAGTGATCTCTGAAATCAAACAAGTTGTATCAATATGAACACTGAGGGCAAAAAAGTCTGATTTGAAGACTGCCAACACCCACCACAAATCACTACACTACATCACTACAGTGATGCACCCACCTGTAGCGGCTGTAATGGCCCCACGCTGCCATTGTGCATGTGTCTAATCCCACCCCCCCAACATGGAGCAAACAAATCTTGGCTCCACACAGCCCGTGAAAGGAGACACAGCCCACAAAACACTAAACCACCAACCAAGCCAACCCAAGAAGAAACTATGAGAATTCACGGCCTCTCACAAAACTGTCTACACCAGAGTATTGGGCATTTCCAAACCCAAACCACCTAAAAGCTGCATGATTGTGAGTATATACAGCCCGTTAAAGGACATACCTACTGTGACTGCCACACTGCACCAAAACATGCAAAGGTGACAATATGTGGAATTACTGCCTCAACGACTAACTGTCCAAAGCACCTGTGGTCAAACCATTGCACACCACCACAACACAAAAAACCACCATGATCCGAAATCAACATTACCCATCCAACTTTAAATTCAACATGAGAAAGACAACAATGACAGAGGGAAAAAAAATAGTAATATAAACCCCATCAATACCCACATCACTGAAACCTTCAACCTTGAGAAGGCACACCCACCACCGCTTCCAACGCATACCACACAACACCACAAACCAAAAGGCAAGCAAAATAAACTGCCCCACCAATGAATTCCCCACAAATAAGCATCACACACATGCAAACTACCTTGACAAAATTATAATAACATAATAACACAGCAACCCTGATACCCCATCGGCCTCAGACTGCCCATTGCTTCTTACTGACTTTACCCTGTCCATAAAGGTGCAAGGACTTCCTGCTCCATAGTATTGTCATGGACGTAATACTTGCAGTAACAAATGATATTCCTTACCCAGTTACACGTGCATAAAACCAATCACCCACTCCCCCCCTTATCTCATTACCTCTCAACCATTCTTCATTCCCATTTAACCCTTTCACCCCCCCACCCTACTTCCACCATCGTCTTAATTCCCACTACTGCTTCTGCCTCACCCCCACCTGCAGATGTCCCTGGACAAATTGGTTTGTTACCAAACCTCATATTTCATTTGAGTGAGACCATAATACCTAATTTTCAAAATACTGAAAACTCATTTCACTGTTTCATTATACTGAAAGCTTACAATGCTGAATTTAAAAATAGTGAATTCTAAGCCATAGATGTTTAGTGTGTTTCCCTTCAATTGTGACTTACTTGTGATAAAAAAAATTACTGTAACTTAAATTGCCAACTGTCAGAATACCGATAGTAGGGTAGAAAGTAATGTTGTAGGGTTTCTAAATGTGGGCATGTCTCTTTACATTTTTATGGGAAGTATCTAAAGTAATATGACGGACATTTTGTGTGCTCCTGACAGTAGTGGCAGTGTGTACTGTACTGTAAGATAAGTAAAAGCTATATGCCCTTTTCCCCACTGTAGTGCAGTCCTAGACTTAGTATATATAATTGGGAGGTGTGGGGGGTGGGGGGACCTAGTTTGGTTTTATATTGTCTGGTTTCCTTTACGATGGTAAGTAAGTAGGTTTTAAGTTTTGGAAAGAGTTAGTCATTGGTGTTGTAAGTTTATTTATTTATTTAATTACTGGTGTTGTAAGTGTGCATGTCTATGGATTAAAATTGAGTATTTTGAAATTCTTCATTGGAAGCTTTCAGTATAATGAGACTCAGTCAAATGAGTTTTCAGTATTTTGGAAATTAGGTATTGTGGTCTCACTCAAATGAAATTCAGTATTTTGAATTTTCAGTCATGTGAAGTACACACACACACACACACACACACACATATATATATATATATATATATATATATATATATATATATATATATATATATATATATATATATATGTATAGGGCCACTACATAATCTCAAAATCTTGAAATATCGAATTTCAAAATATTGAGACTATATAGCCTAAACCGTTAAAATCCAAACGACCAGAATCCCAAAACTAACATCCCGAACGTACAATACACATACAGCACACACATACACATACACACAACTTCCCCCCACAATCAAACATATAATCCTACAATACAGATAAGCAGGGGGGCAAGCATCCAAGCACACCCCCCTACTTAAATATACTAACTCCAAGATTGCACAGACACACAAAGGAAACTCACACCCACACATTTTACAGTCCTTCACACATACACATCACAGTCACAACACACATTGACACATACTAAAGCCCCTAACCAACACACTTACACATAGATACTTACCTGAATTCCACCTATCCATCAACAAATCGCAACACCAGAAGCGCTACTTCAATATCTCCGAACATCGTGATTTTGAATTTCACGCTTCTGGTATTTAGGGGTTTCGGCTATTTAGTCTTGAGATTTTGGGGTTCGGTATTCCAAAAGTTCGAGATTATGTAGTGATCCCATATATATATATATATATATATATATATATATATATATATATATATATATATATATATATATATGGATCTATGTTGATTTATCGAAAATATGGTTCATCGAGCCGTATTTTTGATAACTCACTCGCGAAAGTGCATTCTATTGAAAATGCACTTTCACAGAACAAAAACATAAAAAGTAAATAAAAAAATAAATATATTAAACAGTGTTATGCAGAAGGGGCAAGCCCTCCTGCACCCCCACTCTCCCTACTTTAATATTCTCACTCTGTGATCGCACTACAGTGGGGAAAATGGAATATTCCCTTATCCACACTGTACCACAATCTCATCAAGGGTTTCTTTAGATGTACATCAACAGTATACATTGATGTACAACTAATTTTACATGCAAACTGCATGTTTTTTTTTTTTTTAGTGAAAGTGCATTTTCTACAAAATGCACTTTCGTTAAACTGGGTTTGACAAAGTACGGTTCGATGAACCGTACTTTCAACGATACAACTAGGATCTACATATATATATATATATATATATATATATATATATATATATATAGATATATACACAGACACACACACTCACAGACAAACACATACACACACACACCAACACACACACACACACACACACACACACACACACACACACACACACACACACACACACACACACACACACACATATCTATCTACATATATATATATATTAAAAACATTGCATATTTTTTCATTTCTTGTTTCAGATTGCCAGTACCTTTACAAAGCTGTATTTAAACTCTGTGAATTTTGCAATATGGATGCTTCCTGTGGCATAATTTGTTTGTAACATTTTGATCTTTCTTTCTTTGTAAAAACAGAAGAAAAGGAGTAAATTGCATGAAATGTGCAACTGAAATGCAACATATACCCCCGGATTCAGCAAGCCCTGCATGGTGTGCAGAAGCAGTGCAGGAGCTCCAGGAGGCAATATGTCTGCCGTTCGATCCAGGAATAAGCTGCAGGGATGTGCACTAGCGCTCCTGCAATAGCCCTGCGTGGGCTCAGCTCCTTTATGCAAAGTACCCCATTTGCAGGTGAAAAACATGCAAATGAGGTGAATTTGCAATCCAGGAAGCTGTCAGCCGGCCGTTCAGGACTAGTGTAATCTGCAGAAATGTACTCGGTTAGTAACTGAGTACATTTCTGCAAACTACAAAACTAAGCCATAACAACTCCAAATAAAGGGTGCATATAACATGTAAAGCATCCCAATGCCCAAATATATGGCCACTGGCATGGAAAACAGTTAAAAAAAAAAAAAACTTTTAGTTGTTTTAGCTGATTTCGGCTGTTTAAGCGTAGGGCAATTGGGCACAAATGGGATTGGGCGAAAAAAGAAAAAAAAAACTGAAATAAGTATTCTAACCAAAATCACTATTTTGCCATTATACTCAATGGCAGGCAGAAGACAACATGGCCAGTGAATAGTGGTTGCTAAGGGGGGAGGCTCAGCGTGGGATCTGTAACTATGCATTAGCAGGCAATCCTACAGAAATGAGGAGAATGATACTGAATTCCAGATTTCCCCTCAATGCTAGTCATCACCCAACAGTGTAAGTACAGGAATAGCTTGGTGCAAGCCTAGGAGTTAGCTGACATCATAGGGGTGTGTGTCAGGCATACTGTAAGCAGATTGGAGCCCTGTGGCTCGGGTTTGCTCTTAGCTTAGCAGAGCTAAGCAAGGGGGTGTGTCTGAGGCTGCCTAGCACTCTTTACATTGCCTAAGCGTGTGTGCACACTGTGCACCAGGTTTTAAAGGGAAAAAAAAGTAAACCAGGAAATAGCAGCTCTGTGCACATTTGAGCACTGTGTTTGTGCAGCGCACCCCCGGGCTTAAACAGGAAGGCAATGGGAAGGGAAAAAAGCAGTAGGAAGGTAATCAAGGAGAACTAGCATAGCTGGCAGGTGAAATGTATCAGAACCAGCTAATTACACCGGCAGCAGACCAGCCCAGCCCAGAACACTACTATAAACTATACAAACACCTTTCCCTCTAGTTTTTCCCACATACTCTGCACCACAGGTGTATACAAGTGGAGAAATTTTAACAAACAAAAACAACAAAATGATAGGGGCTGCAGTAGCTATCATACATCAACATGTGGAAGAGGCTGAGGGTGGTGAGGATGAAAATGCTATTGAGCAACCCACAGTGAGGAGACAGAGAAGAGTTTACAGACCCAGGGTAACCTACCAGGGGCTACATGAGCTGGAGATAGTGGAGCACTATAGGGTGGACAGAGAACTCCTAGAGCAAATTGTTGAGCTGTGCCAACCACTCCTGACACACAGAACTAACTGAGGGGAACGCATCCCAGTGGATACCAAGGTTTGTGTAGGCCTAAGAATACTAGCCACAGGTACCTTCCAAAGGCCAACTGGGGATATCATGGGGATCTCACAATCATCAGCATCCAGGGCACTCCACCAGTTCCTGGATGCCATGTCAGCACATGCCAGTGAACACGTATACCTCCCCAACACCCATGAGGCATTGGTGAGCAATATGCTTCTCTTCCACCATATAGCAGAATACCCTTAGGTAGTGGGTGCTATAGACTGCATGCACATATACATGAAAGCACCACCCAGTGCACGGGGTATGGTCTACATCAACCTGAAGGGCTTCCCCTCCATCAACTGCCAGGTCGTGTGCAATGCCTAGGACATAATAATAATGAATGTGTGTGCTGGCTGCCCTGGGAGCTATCACAATTCCCACATCTGGCATCTGATACAGCTGTACCAGAGATTAGCCAATGGGGACATCCCACATGGTCACCTAGTGGAGGATGCTGGTTACACACTGGAGCTGTGGCTGATGACACCCATCAGAAATGCACACACACCCAAACAAGAACTCCATAATGAAACACACGCACAGACCAGAATTATAATAGAGTGTGTGTTTGTAATGCTCAAGTCATGGTTCCAGTGCCTAGAGACATCTGTTGGAGCCTTGCAGTACTCCCCAGCTACATGTACTCAAATTGTCATTGTATGTGCCATGCTACAAAATATGATCCTGTGGAAAGAGCTGCAGCAGGAACAGCATGGGGCAGGGCCACACAGCCCCCACCATTGCCAAGGCCTGCACAGGCACAGAGTGACTCAGAAGAGAAATAACCTTAGCCTGCCCCAGTAGGCAGAAGGAGGTGAGCCCAGTATGCCCTGGCCTTGGCAAAGAGGCGATGCATAGCACATACACTGACACAGGAGAGACCCAGGGAATGACACCTCTCTCTGACTTGCACATACAGAAAAAGGGATGCCAAACATGACACTACCTGTGCTCAACCATGTATAGGGAGTGTACTATGTACATCAAACATAGGCAGCCCTCCAGCACAATCCTCAATGCTGGCACACCTACAAGGTAAGTCACTCTTCTTACCAGTTGCCAAATGGAGTAGCATGTGTTGTTACTTGTATCTATGGTATGGATGTGAGCATGCATGGGAATCACGTGGCTGAGTGGGATGCCAGCAGATAGTAGACACCTATAGTGGCAGCATGACATCTGTAACAAATACTGGTGTCACCATAGTAGCCAGTACTTCACATGATGATAAAACCCACTGCAGGAAATGTGCTGGGCCACATGTGTGTCCATATGACACACACATGCCAGTCAGAGAGGTTCACATACCCAACAACAGTCTCAGCCAGCAGGACAGGTATAGACAAACACAAACAAAGGCCATGCTAAGCCTCTGAATGATGGCTATTGGTAACCTCCCCCCAGACCTACACAGACAGACTACATCAGGTCAGGCAGTGGGATGTTAGCTCTGGAGGGTAAGAAATCAGAAACTGATATGTAGGGCAATCAAATCTAAAACCTGTAGTTCACTGATATGCCTCTAGTCAGCATGATAGGTTACAATACAGAATGAAATGGAGTACCTGACATGCCAGTACAGTCATAGCAAATGTGTACAAGTGTCAGGTGTGCCCCCCCAATCCTAAGTAGAAACATAGAAACAGTCAGGTGTTGCCCCCAATCCTCTGTAGAAATGTAGAAACAGTCAGGTGTGCCCCCCAATCCTGTGTAGAAATGTAGAAACAGTCAGTTGTGCCCCCAATCCTATGTAGAAATGTAGAAACAGTCAGGTGTTCCCCACCCCAATCCTATGTAGAAATGTAGTAACAGTTTGGTGTGCCCTCCCAATCCAATGTAGACACATTGCAACAGTCAGGGTTGCCCCCCCCAATCTAAGTAGAAATGTAGTAACAGTCAGGTGTGCCCCCCACAATCCTATGTAGAAATGTAGAAACAGTCATGTGTGCCCCCCAATCCTATTTAGAAATGTAGTAACAGTCTGGTATGCTCCCACGTTCCAATGTAGACACGTTGTAACAGTCAGGTGTGCTCCCCCTAATCATATGTAGAAATGTAGTAACAGCCCCCTCCAATCTGATGTAGACATGTATTAACATGTGTGATGCCCGAGCCCTGGCTCAACTATGAAGGAGCCTCAATCCTCACCACTAACACCAGTGAGGGCATCTCATATAAGAGGAAAGGATAACAAATACACACATTAAAGTGCAATTTCCCTTAAGAGCACACAGGGATCACAGTCAGTCCGGGGCTGGTCGCTCCCTTGCTCTCCAGGTCCCCAATAAGGCTCCCCACTGGCACAGCTATAGGGTCCAGATCTCAGCCTATTGGGCAAGCTAAAACCTCCAGCACCCTCTCTGTCCAACCAGTGCTTCATGTCCCTGCCCAAGTAGCTCACACACACACACACACACACACACACACACACACACACACACACACACGCACACACACACACACACACACACACTCACACACACTTTGAGAAGAGTTTATACAACCACACAGACACTCCTGGGGAAGGCTGGAACAGGTTCTCCAGCTGTGCCCCTTTTGCCCAGACTATATGGTAGTACTAGCTCCCACCACCCACTACTATTTATCAGCTCCTCAAAGGCCCTTAAAAGGGTGTCCAATTATTACTGTGCAATATTATTATCCAATTGGTAGTATAGCCCAGGGCTAAAGCTATTGTAGTGGCTTTTTACAATTTTACCAAAGGAATGCAAGTACTCTAAAGAGCTTAAATTATCTCTACAAAAACATCCACAGTTGGAAGGGCTTAAAATATTTAATAACAAATAGTCAAAACACACGACAATACTTTTTACTACACAGTGCTAGTCAAGAGTTCAGAGATCACAGAGAAATACTTAAAATAATTCAGTAGTACAGTTCTAACAACACAGAAAAAACACTTAGTCTAATATGTCTAGTTTTTAGCTATTTCTAAGAGAAAACACAAGTCTAAGATAAACTTACATATAGAGCAGGACAGTGCTGGTGAGTTGGATGGTCAAGACAAAAATGCTTAATGCTCTCTGATTCTCTCTGTTTTTAAAATCACATTCCTGGTTCACATTACATCATTCTTCGCACTTCCCTGGGTTTGCAGGCTAACAGAAACTACATTTACATTCTTCACCTCTGGGCAGAAACCAGAGCAATAAAGGACATTTATGCATGCAAATTCTGGCCATTAACTCTGGCCTTAAAATAATAGGCAGGATGCCTCACTTCAGACTTTATGGCTCCAAGTTTAAACATCAAAGGGTCACAACATGCTTTACTTGGTCAGTAGAGTGCACTGTTGTTACATTTTCTCCAGTTTCACATGTAACACTATTTTACCTAAGGCAACAGCCTTCATCTATCTTCACACAATCTTCACAACATTTATGTGTAGGTATAATACCAGTGGAGCACAGATGACCTGAGGTGACCAAGGTAGCAGGATAGATTGTAGCATTTGTACAATATGCAGGTATGCATGTGTTAGGTTGGTGTGTGCTTCATATTGTGTGAGAGTGGTCAGTACGTATGCATGCTGAGGTTTGACCTGGTGGCCATTGCCCACTACTGTTGATGACAGGGCCAAGTCCTCACAACTGCAGTGCCAAAGACAATGCTCCCCAGTATAACACATTTTAGCAGTAAGCCATTGTAAATGTATGGCAGTAATATGTGTCATCATCTGAAAGATGGACATGGCATGAGAGTTGGGCTAGATATACAAGCAGTACACAAGGAAAAGTACCCCAGACATACAGTGCATAATGTGAAACCATGAAATGGATACACCTTTGGAATTGTACATACAGGTATGCATCACATTATCTGGGCTTGTAATAGGGGAAACCAATGTTGTCTGGGTGAACACAGATCACAACGGTGATAGGACTGATGTATTGCGAAACAGCTGATGTCCCTGCACAACCCAGCATAACTGGAATGCCCCATGCATATCTGTGAGTCAGATGCAAGTAGTGTCCATAGTACACATGCACCAGCTCACCCAACCACCACCCACAGATACCTCTCTAGTCGTATCTCTGCTGTTTGGAATGGGTACAATATTACCCCCATCTGTGTATGGAAATAGTGAAAGAATGCAGCATGCAGTGCAGGTGTCCCATGCAGGTGTGTCCCTAGTCATAGGTAGAACAGGTGTGTCCCTAGCTGTAAGCAGCAATCTGCCAGCATTCACGCCACCTGATCAATACTGATAGAAAGTATTGGCATGAACACCTAGCACACCTACCCTGTCACCCCAGGGGAATATACTGTATGGCAGTCTGGTACTCTAGGACTGACAGAATGCAATGGTCTGCAACAGCTGGCTGGCATCACCACCAAATGGCCTACAGGCCTCTGGCAAAGGCCTGCATCTCACCCGTACTGCCAATGTATGTTATGTCATGGACACTCAAATAACAACATAACACACTCCACATGACCCATATGCAAGGCCATGTGGACAAACCACAGTAACATGTCCACCATGTCCCACTGCATGAACTGTGGACCAACAACAAAACACAGCTGTGATGAGGTGATAACTATAGGGAATGTATCAGAGAATGTTTGCGTAATGTATGGAAGAGGATAGAATAATAGAGGGGGGGTGGGTGCATGGGCAGCATGGAATGTGCAAAGTCCAAAACACAGCCATGTGTACATACTATCCCTGGCTGCAAACACAAAAATTGGTGGCTACAAACCTTCCCATACACCACAATAGGGGAAATATCCTGACTTATGACCCCTGCTTCTGGGTAACTTGTGTGAATCTGTACAGCTGCGAGGTATTGTCACATCAAGATAAGGCCATACTTTCACATTGATGGATGTACATGTATGGGATCCTTTGCCATAACTGTACCAAGGTGCTGAACTGGTTGCACAGACCCAGCAGCAAGTGTCTGCAGCTCCCCCTCCAGAATGACATAACTTTCCAGGAATATGTAGGTGTTTGACCACAATACTGGACACAGCTGTATTCACCCTGTGTTCTCCAGGATATCACTGTGAGCAAAAATATCTACCTGACAGTACTTGAGGACATAAAACATCACAGTGTATAACAGTACACATGTCTGAATATCTCTGCTAACACCAGTACCGTGTAGCAGAAGCAACACAGACACAATCACCTACAGTACCCACTATCCCTTGCACAGTTTGATCCCATATTGCCAACTGATCTACAGATACCCTGCAGAAACAATTTGCTAGCTGTAGGTGTAGAACACAAAAGTCTGCACTGGAGTACAATCTAGCTGGAATGGATCCACACATTCAATACAGAAGGGCATACTGGGCATGCTCACACACTTTAACAAATAAAGCCCATGTCTGCCAACAACAGTGGGCCATACATATCTGAGAGTTACAGATGTTAGTTCATGCACTCCTCAGTATGCATCAGTCATACTTTGCACACACATTGGATTGGAATACGTACATATATCCAAGGACAACATATGCCTAAAGTACACATATATAGATATGTAGAAGAGAATGACAGTAACAAAGAGCCTTCCATCATGAGGCCTGTCCCACCCAGCACACACCCAAATGGCTACAACCACATGATGTGCAAATGTCACTCACCATAGAAATTAGCCACTGGTATCCCTCAGCATCAAAGACTTTGTGGTACTAGTGCTAGCTGTGCAGCATGACTGTACATGGCAGTAGTCATCTAGCAGTTGTATACACGTACCTGCAGAACATAAACCTGTGTGTGCCTGAGTGTAGTGTGTCAACCTCCAGATAAATGGGTTGTGGCCCATGCACACACACTGCCCTCCCCATAGCCCTACAATGGTAAGCCTGCTGATGTCAGTCACTGTGAAATACACCTTTTGGGAAGGGATAGCCCAGTTATTTCTGTGGCACGTCTTATAACTGGGTAATGCTGTAGTCTAATAAACAAGTTAGGTAGGGGTTCTAATCCCAGACATGGCAAGTGTGTGTGTGTGTCTGTCTGTGTAGGCAACAATGCTTTTTAGGCTAGTCACACTCACTACAATTCAAATGCCCTACTTTGGCAAGCCTGCTGATGCTGATGTCATTCACTTTGAAATACACCTTTTGGAAAGAAGTTGTCCAGTAATCTCTGTGGTGCTTCCTATAACTGTGTAATGCTGTAGTGTGATAAACTAGTTAGGTAATCCCAGACATGGTAACTGTGTGTGTGTGTGTGTGTGTGTGTGTGTGTGTGTGTGTGTGTGTGTGTGTGTGTGTGTGTGTGTGTGTGTGTGTGTGTGTGTATTTCTGTGTAGGGAGCAATGCTTTTTAGGCTAGTCACACTCACTGCAATTCAAATGCCCTACTTTGGCAATCCTGCTGATGTCATTCACTTTGAACTATCCTTTGGAAAAGAAACAGCCCAGTAATCTCTGTGGCTGGTCCTATAACTGAGTTATGATGTAGTGTGATAAACTACTTACGTAGGAGTCCTAACCCCAGACATGCCAAGTGTGTGTGTGTGTGTGTGTGTGTGTGTGTGTGTGTGTGTGTGTGTGTGTCTCTGTCTGTGTAAGAAGCAATGCTTTTTAGGCTAGTCACACTCATTACAATTCAAATGCCCTACTTTGGCAAGCCTGATGAAGTCTTTCACTTTGAAATAAATCTTTGAGAAAGGAATAGCCCAATAATCTCTGTGGTGCATCCTATAACCGTGTAATGCTGTAATGTGATAAACTAGTTAGGTAGGAGTTCTAATCCCTGACATGGCAACTGTGCGCATTTGTGTGTGTCTCTGTCTGTGTAGGGAGCAATGCTGTTTATGCTAATCACACTCACTAAAATTCAAATGCCCTACTTTGGCAAGCCTGCTGATGTCAGTCACTTTGAAATACACCTTTGGGAAAGGAGTAGCCCAATAATCTCTATGGCACATCCTATAACTGCATAATGCAGTAGTGTGATAAACTACTTAGGTAGAAGTTCTAATCCCAGATGTGGCAACTGTGTGTGCATTTGTGTGGGTGTGTGTCTCTGTCTGTGTAGAGAGCAATGCTTTTTTAGCTCATCACACTCTTTACGATTCAAATGCCCTACTTCGGCAAGCCTGCTGATGTCATTCATTTTGAAATACACCTTTGGGGAAGGAGTAGCCCAGTAATCTCTGCGGTGCATCCTATAACTGCGTAATGCAGTAGTGTGATAAACTAGTTAGGTAGGAGTTCTAATCACAGACATGGCAACTGTTTGTGTGTGTGTGTTTCTGTCTTTGTAGGGAGCAATGCTTTTTAGGCTAGTCACACTCACTACAATTCAAATGCCCTACTTTGGCAAGCCTGCTGATGTCATTCACTTTAACATACACATTTGGGGAAGGAGTAGCCCAGTAATCTCTGTGGTGCAACCTATAACTGCGTAATGCAGTAGTGTGATAAACTAGTTAGGTAGGAGTTCTAATCCCAAACATGGGAACTGTTTATGTGTGTCTCTGTCTGTGAAGGGAGTAATGCTTTTTAGGCTAGTCACACTCACTACAATTCAAATGTCCTACTTTGACAAGCCTGCTGATGTCATTCACTTTGAAATACACCTTTGGGAATGGAGTATTTCAGGAATCTCCATGATGTGTCCTATAAAAGTGTAATGCTGTAGTGTGATATAGTAGTGTGGTAGGGGTTCTATTCCCAGACATGCCAAGTGTGGATGTTTGTGTGTATTTGTCTGTGTAGGGTGCAATGCTTTTGAGGCCATTCACAGTCACTACACCCTCCATTGACCTACTTTGGCAAGGCTGCTGATGTCATTCCCAGTGAAATACACCTTTGGGGAAAGAGTATTCCAGTAATCTCCATGGTGCATCCTATAACAGTGTAATGCTGTAGTGTGATATAAGAGTTTGGTAGGGGTTCTATTCCCAGACATGGCAAGTCTGGATGTTTGTCTGTGTAGGGTGCAATGCTTTTGAGGCCATTCACAGCCACTACAACCTCCATTGACCTTCTTTGGCAAGCCTGCTGATTTAATTCCCAGTGAAATACACCTTTGAGGAAGGAGTAGTCCAGTAATCTCCATGGCACATCCTATAACTGCATAATGCTGTAGTGTGATAACCTAGTTAGGCAGGATTTCTAATCCCAGACATGGCAAGTGTGTGTGGGTGTGTGTGTCTGTGTTTGTCATTCATATCCTGTGTGGAGGAGGGTGTAACAACTGGACTCATTGTGGAGAGGGTTTCGTATATTTCTTATATGGTGGCCATATTATATTTCACAATGTCCACCTTACAAGGATAAAAGATGTCAAATAGCCAAGAGGCTGGAGTGACAATCCATACTCCTACATTTGACATCAAGGCCTGGTGAACAAAGTAAGCAAACCTTGCATTACCCAGAGAAAACTCTCAACCCATGTCTCATACACAAACACACTTGGCTAGACAACAACCGCTATGTTGGTAGTACTCTGCATATTGCCCACAGATAGTAACCATGGTGTGATTGCAGAGGACTACAGAGGGCATGGCACCCTGTCCATCAGTACAATAGGCACATAATTACAGACAGTGCGTCTTCACTATATTCCCCACTGGATGCTTGCAACAACTGTGGTGCCATCAAATGTTACCCACAAGGGACATACCATGCCTTAAACACATGCCCTGTATGGACAGATGCCACTGACACCAGGGAATACCTGTATCATGCTATCAGTGTAAGTGCAGGATCAACCTGGTGTCCATTACCAGTTCCCGCCACATAAGGCCAGGACTGACACATCTGATGATAATCTGTGTACACAACATGGGCCAGACACCCCAGATACAGTTAAACATGTCACTGTACATGCATGTGGGGCTTGTGCACATCCCAGACACCATCCATGTCATGGACTATAGAACACATACATGGCAAGCATTGCAGAGCACTGGCCACACACAATAGTAACCCGGGTGACTGGGTGGTGAATGCAATACCCACCTGTGTGGGCCAATCCAGACACTACACCCCTGAGCCACACTGCAGATCATTGTCATGTGGCCTGACATTAAGGTATACCCTTCACCTATCCTTGTATAGCCTTCTGGCACAGTCAACCACTACACACTCATGAAGCAATGTACCCATGCATGTCATTACTGGCACCCTGTGTCTGTGTGTGCAGTGTACTATGCTTTTTACCACATTCACACTCACTACAACTCCCATTGGCCTACTGAAGCATGCTGTCTGATGTCAGACACCTTCATATACCCTTTGCCCATATAACATCTGGATAACCCCTGTGGTGCATGTGATACCTGCGCATTACTGTATTGTGGCAAACTAACTAGTTAGGAAGTGTATTCCTGATCCTGCCAAGTTTGTCAATGTGTGTGAGTCCCTGAGAGAGTGTGGCTGTGTTGACATTGACAACTGTTCATGTGGACAGGCACATGTACTACACCTACCATATCGCTACTATATCACTGTTGCAGATGTCACTCACCATCAAATATACCTTAGGATAGCTCACCAACATGTAAGCTATATGGCACATGCGATAACAGCACAGACATGTGATATCAATACATTGTCAGTACTGGTAGGTGTGTGACACAAACATGCTTAGGTTTTACTCTCCCACCCCTTTCCTGAATTACTTTGTCTCTGTCTGTCTCTCTCACTCCCTCTTTGGTGGATGTGGAGAAGTACACCTGCTTTGCTTAGACAGCAGCTTGTGTTTTGTAAGTGATGCTCATCATCAGCTGATGGCCTCTGCATGGACTGCAGTCCTCCTCTAGCTGATTGCATGTGGAACAGCTGTGGAAACGCACTCCAATTTCTAGGAACATTATGTCGGTGTTGGGCCTTTTCATTCACTCTGAGCAGGACCTAGATCTGGTGTTTGGCAAACATCATCACAGATGGTTTGGGGATTTACCTCTAACAACATATACTGTGGAAACAGGCCAACAGACAGGAGGGGGATGTGCCAGACATGACTACGGAATATAAGTGTTGCTATTCTACATTTGGACTAATGTCGGTTTAACAGGGTGTGTGTTGATATGGCTGGTCTACATGTTATAATACCTGCCATGACAGTGTTATGTTTTTTGAGGAAACTCCCATCTGTAGGGTCATCTGCAGACTGGGCAGTGTGTGGAGCCTTTTGTTTCTTGTGTTACTCACAGAACACCTATCTGAGAAATGCAGAAGCATAGTGTGAGGATTGCAGTCAGTACATGCTGACAGCCATGAGAGTTACTGACTTCATATCCCTCATAAGACATATGTCACAATAAACCCTGGTACAACAGTAAATGTATGAGGTTATCACAGCAACATGCCAATATTGGGCCAGTGTTCATAGCTCCAGCCACAAGTCTGTCAACCTTTCTACATATGTCATGCAGTAAGAGGTGCATAGGTTCTGTACACCATTATTTACTGACATCATACCTGATAACAAGCCAGTCAGATATCAGACTGCTAGACATGTTATGTATGGTAGGGGTTGTTTCTGAGGACATAACTTGGGCATTCTGTGGTTGTGTGTGCAGTACTGGGATATCTGTACTTAGGATGATTGTTGACAGTATGTGTATTGTGCATACGTATCATGGGCTGTGCAGAGACTGTGGTAGATGCCATTGTTCTTGGTCCTGTTCTATCTGATGCTACATGCTGCTCCAGTGTATGGTACCCTATTGGCTCACATGTCTGTAGGGCCAGAAACTCATGTATCCCATACCACAGACAGCTGTCAGACCACACTGTGTCATGACCTGGTGTATGTAGGGTTAGTGTGTGAGTGGCACATAGGAGGGTGGTGTTTATCAGACAGTCCCTATAGTGTCATATTAAGCTTGTGTACCATATGTGGCTGTGGCTGTGTTTACATTGGTTCTAAGTATGCACTTTCTCACACATGTCTGTTACTCTGTGCTGTGACATGCATGTGGAGCCTGCTATAATCGCAGGTACATGTGTATTCCCCCATACAAACTGAAGTCTAGTATTGTGGCAGTCTGCCTGTAGTTTGTACAGTGCTTTGTGACATGCCTAGCAGCCTAGTGTAATTTTTCCAGTGTGCTGTTATGTCCAGTTATTTGCAAGACATCCTGCTGCCAGGCCACCATAACTGCTGTGTATTTCTGACAAAGCAGTGGGATTCTGTACAGATGTATGTCACTAACTACTGGGTAGTATGTAGCCATGTGACCTCTGTACCACCTGGTATTATCTGTCAGGACAGACTGGCATGTGTGCATGCATAAACTGTGTGGGCATATGTAGTCCAGTATTTACGTGATATACCCATGTACATGGCTATTAACATTCACATTGGGAGTCGTGGTCCACTTGTTTCGAATGAAGGGGATATGTGTACACCTCTGGACTGACCACAGAGTGCCAGACTGTCCACATATATTTGGTTATATCTCTGCTGTAGTCCACAGAATCATTACTGTGCTAGCAGTGGTACTGTACTATGATGTCCTTAGGATGTCTGTCAGTAGCCAATGGCGCACATGTCAAAAACAGATGTGACCTCCCCCACACAGAAAACATCTGTTAAGACCCCTATTACAATAGCAACAGTCTACATATATACCTGCAATACATACATGACATCCCCTTGCACTAAAAGGTTGGGACTATTGGTGCAAGATAGGACTCCACTCCATGTTCTGGACATATGGTAAACATATCTATATCTATATATATATATATATATATATATATATATATATATATATATATATATATATATATACTTACATATATATATACATATAAACACTCAAATATATATATATATATATATATATATATATATATATATATATATATATATATATACATACACACACACACACACACACACACACACACACACACACACACACACACACACACACACACACACACACACACACACACACACACACACACACACACACACAGCAATATATGTCTACACATATATAGATATATAGACACATATGCACATATAGTTATGGATATCTACATATATATCAACATAAATAAGTATATCTGAATAGATATGTATTCACATATAGTTATAGATATCTACATATATATCAACATAAATAGGTATATCTGTACACATAGCATGTACATACATGTAGCTATTTATACATACACACACACACACACACACACACACACACACACACACACACACACACACACACACATATATATATATATATATATATATATATATATATATATATATATACATACACGAATAGATCTATAAATGGCCATATATATGATGCACTATACAGATGCATAGACAGACATATGTATGAATATACATGTGTATGTGCATGTAGACATATATCAACATATGTTTATGTATATATGTATATTCCTGTCATGTGTAAACATCACGGTTGTGTATACCTTCCCAGATGTATCTCACCGTATGTATCTGATATGTGTATATTTTGATATAAAAACATATGTGATGCAACAGTAATATCAATTACAAGTCCTACACAAATGTGGAAGTCAAAGCAATTTTTCAATACTATTCAGTATGTGTAGTGTCAGATATATTGTAAAAACAGCAACTGTCTTCACAGTGTTCATGGCGTGGTGGTTAACTGTTGTGACTATAGTGTACAGGGTCCTGGGTTCAAGGGCTGTTTATTTTGTTGCTGGGCAGTACAAGGGCTTTTGGATACAGAGTGGTTAAGGCAGTTTTGAGCAGCTTTAAGTGTGTTTGGGTGGGTTTGCATGAAGCTAAGCACTGCTATGGTATGGTTAAACGTACAGCCGCTTACATGGTGTAGGCTTCACTTACCAGTGTGCAAATCTGCTTAGCTGTTATATTGCAGCAATGCTGACACCTGCTACACATGGCTTAGCCCTGGTAACAAGTGCTCACCACCCAGTCTGATAACAGGTAATGGCATCTGTAATAAGTGTATGTAATGCCATGTACGATAAATGCATCTATGTGCTGTCATTACAGTAGCAAAAGGTGTAAGTGTCATGTCTAGGACACACAAGTATGTAAGACCTGTACAGCACTGTTATCCATGTGAATGTGTTACATACAGGGGTAGTATCCCAGGTAACGTGCTGTCACATTCACATGCAGTGTATTATGGCAGTACTGTTGTTCACAGTGCTTTCCCAGGCAATAGTGAAGTGCTAAATGTAGTACTGACAACAAGCACACCTGCAGGCATGGCTGGACTCTGAGGTCTCACTGTTGTGTTCCTGGTGTGTGAGCTGTGTCACAGTATATATCCCCTACTGGATAATGATCTGACATGTGGAATGTAACTTTAGACTAAAGTCTGTGCAGCACATGTCAGTGAGAGCTTCCAACATGTAGTAATGGCATACATATTGTCAAACGTCTGTCTGTCAACACATTCATCCTAGTGCATAGCTACTTGCCAAGCTGATGTCTGTCAGTCCCTGTACAGATGTGCAGATGGCAAGTACCCAGCTTGGATACGGACAGGCAACCTATGCGTGATTGACACTGACATGTCTGCCCAGCTGTGTAATAACTGGCACATATGGGAGACAACACCCTGTATGCACCACATGCCATGGGTACCTCCACTACACTTCCACAGTCAACATAACATGCTTGGGTGCAGGACTCTATCACAGATACTTACCATGTGTTGTAATACGTGTTGCATGCATGTCAACTGGATCACCTCAGTGGCCATTTGCAGTAGGCACCCAGAGGATTGGCTATTGCACGTCACTCTTACCGTGAGGGTCACCACAGTGGTGTCTCTTGATAGATTGCCTGCTGGAAAATGGAAGGTGGCATGATACCACTGTACACACATCCCCTACACAACCTAGCTCTCCATGGACAATAGGCAGGTACACAGCTATGACCACCTGCAGTGATGCACCCCAGTACTGATACACGTGTATGTGTGCATTACTGAGGATAGCAGTGTCTTTATGTTAATGCACCTGTATTTGGGAATTCCATGAAGGCCTTCACAACCACAGCAACACCCATTGCCATAGTCAGATGTGGCTGCTGCTGTATCAGACATTACATGTAACCTGTTACTCTGCTCTCCCTAATAGCTACATGAGCCTTGCAGTACCAGCACAAAAGTGTTGTACAAATGGGTCAATAGGCATGGGATACCCATTGAGTTCTGCCAAGTGTGTGTATTTGTGCATGTCTGTATATCTGTAGGGTACAGCATTTTAAGGCCACATACTCCTATTACAATACACATTGCCACACAGTAATATGAATAGTGTTGTTGCTGTCCATAGGCGAGGCATGACAATGCAATACCCTACTATGCCTATGGCATGTTCATAGGTAGGTAGGTACTAGGCTATTGGCCCAAGGGCCTAAGTAAGCCTAGTCAACAAGGTTCCCTGGCTTATGCCACACAAGAAAGAAAGTTATTTTCCTGTGCCCCTGTTGAGCAGAGCCACAGAAGTGATCCCTGTGGTGTATTTCCTATTTTCCATTCACTCATCAAGATTTTTCTTGAAGAGTGCTAATGAGGAACTTTGCTTGACAGGAATCTGTTCCTCCAGCATGTCCTGTTTATTGTGGTGATAAGGTTTAGGTCCCTAGAGGGTGTAGCTCTGAAGGATTGGGATTTATTTAGGTGAAGCATGTCCAACAGCTCTGGGTTTGACATAGCTTTATATGTTAGGCAGAGATCATCTTGGAGTAGGTGATATGCTACAGAGAAAAGCTGGAGTTTTTTGAGATGGTCAGTGTAGGACATCTGTTTCAGGCCAGTAATCCTCTTTGTGAGGTACTTCTGTGGCCTTTACAGCTGCTGCAGATGTCTTGTGAGATACATTCCAAAAGGGGCCTTGTACTTTATAATAGGTCTAATGAGTGTCAAGTAGTGGGGAACAATGACCTATTTTTTCCTGGATGAGAACCCTTTTATGATTACTTACAGTGCTGTGTAAGTAAGCAGGTCACCATTTTGGTCAGCCATAGGGCTCTTTTTTCTACTTGAGTGTTTGCCTCATTCCCCTGTAACTTAAGTAAACTGACTCTTACATTAAGAGCTATAATACTTACCTAGGACACCTTAGGAAACCTTGTAAACTTCAATAGCCCCACTACGTTTGCCTTGCTACGCTCGGGCTCTTTTCGCTCCCCTTCCTGCCCCCAATTACCTCCCGCCCCCAGTACCTCTAAATTTATAGTACTATAGCCACTCCCCCACTTTCTAGATCTTATCTGCTTTCATCTGGAATAATTCCTCCCACCCCCATTCTTCTACCTACATTTTAATAGCACCTATTAGCTTTCATCTGGCATTCTCCCATCCCCCTTCCATTACCTTTACCTCACCACTCTATCTTCTGGTGTTGCATCACCAGGTAAAAGAGTTCCTTAACTCACTAGCTGAATCACAGATAAAGATATACTCCTCTTTACTACCCCTCTTGTTCGCACCATACCTCCTTACCTTGTAAGAAAACCAGTTTCTCATGGGATTTCAGGTCCCAAAAGGCCATACTATCACCCCAGCTGTAAATCATCCCACCTTCAACCATACTTACAGTACCAGGTCCTATCAAACATCTTGTTCAGTCTATCAACATCTCAACCCCAGGCACATTAGCTCTAGATCCAAACACTACCACAAACTAATAAACAAATTCCTGAAGTTCATCACCAAGTATAACCTTAACCTAATACTTGGTGGTGATATTCATCCCAACCCTGGCCCACCCACTTCAGATACACATACCCCATCTACTTGCAATCTAAGCTAAAAACCTACAATTAATAGGCCAAATAACTCTCCTAGCCTGTCATCTCATTATTAGAAGCATTAATAACAAAGTACATGAATTGCATGCACTTCTGGATGTCCACTCCCCTGAGATTCTCTGTTTATCTGAAACCTGGATAAAACCTAACACTACAGACAATGAAGTGTTACCACCTGGGTACAACATACACAGTCTGGATTGTGCTTCGAGGAAGGGGGGTGGAGTAGCTGTACTCTATAAATCTGAGTTGAATGTCACCATAGATGTAATACAACCACCTCAGATTAATAACTGATTCTTGCCACCAAATTGCAACATAATAAAAATAAGTGCATTAATATCATCTGTATGTACATTCCCCCAGGTAACAATATATCTACACTTGAAGATATCCTGCACTGGCTATCATGTCACTACCCCCAAGAAACCCTACTACTTGGAGACTTTAACATAGACTGGGGCACCTATTCCTCAGAATCCCCAACCACCCATATTAACCTGCATGCATTTACACAAATCATATCCACCCCTTCCAGGATAGGTAAACCCAACCAAAAAGAAAGCATACCTGACTGGGTACTCATAAATAGTCACCCCCAACTGTACACTTCTGGTACCCTCCAGATGGCCTAAGCGATCACCGTCAACAACCTTACACAGAAAAGTTAGAAACAATAAAAACTTTGACCCTGCCATATTCCAACAAGAACTAAACTCATGTAATTGGTCGATTCTAAAACACCTCCCCTTAGAGGAAGCAATAGCATACTTTAACAACAAATTCCTTGAGATCCTTGATTTGCATGCACCTGTTCATTCAAAAAGAACAAAGGCAAAAACTGCGCCATGGCTTTCAAAAGAGTCTAAACTCAAAATTACCTTTAGAAACAAAGCATGGGTTTTATGGCGTTCTTTTAAAGACCCCCAAGATCACATTAAATACAGGCAATCCAGGAATGAAACAAAAAAATTCCATTTTACAAGACAAAAAACAATACTACTGAAATTTACAGACAGTAAATCAAACTAACCCTCAGAAGTTTTGGGCAGCTTTAAATAATCTACTACATCCTGGACAAATGTAAACCCCAATCCCTGCTGCTACTATTGATAAAACCCCTTAAGATGTTTCTGACAGTTTTAACTGATTCTTTACTGAGACAATTCAAGCCCTAGCTAACCAACTACCTCCTAGCTCCCCTGATCCTGAAAGTAGCACCCCTAGAAACCTACTTGCATTCAGCTTCCAACCAGTCGCCACTTCACTTATCCATACCTTGATCAAAACATTAAAACCCACTACACTTTCTGCTGATCAACTCCATGCCAAGCACCTACAAAAATCAGCTGAAGCTATTGCTTATCCCGTCTCAATACTAATCAATCGAACCATAGTAGAAGCTAAAATTCCCACCATCTGGAAAATATCCTATGTAATCCCACTTCACAAAGGAGGCAGCTCTACTGAATTCTTCAGTTATAGGCCAATAGCTATATTCTCTCCACTTGCAAAGATTATGGAAAAATGTATTCATAGACAACTCATGCACCACCTAATCCAGAATCACCTTATGGCAGACACTCAGCATGGCTTCCGTCCTCATCACAGCACTACTTTAGCCCTCCTAGCCTTTACCAACACCATAAACCATAATCGCAATAATAATTATATATCCTAAGCCCTCTTCTTGGATCTTTCCAAGGCATTCAATATGGTTGATCACCAACTTTTAATCCACACACTGCAAACATTCTGTCTATTTACTAGAGCCCTTCAATGGTTTCAATCCTACCTGACTGGTTGACAGCAGGCTATCCTCTGGCAGAACAAACTCTCTAACCTTCTACCTAACACCCTTGGAGTACCACAAGGCTCTATACTAGGGCCCATGCTGTTCTCCATCTTCATTAACGACCTTTATACTGTCATCTCAAAAGTCATCTGTATCCAATATGCTGATGACTCTGCTCTGATTTGCTTGGCCACATCTCCAATAGAGTTATGGGCAGCTACCCAGACCACCATTAATACAATAGAAAAATGGCTTTCTGAACGTCGTCTGATCCTAAATCCCCAAAAAACTAAAATGCTGTTATTTTTCACCAACATGTAGGTCTACCACTTTCACCTTTACCATAAATTCAAATCATGGCACAATAATCTCCCCTGACCCCTTTACAAAACTATTAGGTGTCATCATAGATAATAATCTAAAATGCGACCTACATGTTAACTAAACTATCAAAACCATCAATAAAAAACTAGGGTCACTTTACAGAATAAAAGCCTTCCTAACCCCTCCAGCTAAAATTGCCATAGCTCACTCTCACCTTCTTTCAACCCTTCTGTATGCATCCCCTCTACTCTCGAATTTAAACAAGACTGTCCTTAACAAACTCTCAATTTGCTACAACTACATTGCCAGGTTTGCCACTGGGCTGCCTTTTAGGACACATCATTGCATCAATCTAAATCAGCCTGGGTAGCTTGAACTACCCAGCCTAATCCAGTATAACCAACTGATTATGGCCTATAAAATCCTCTATAATCTGGACAATACTCCTGCACTTAAAAATATTATCACCCCCTATAACAATCCTAGACCACTATGATCCTCTAACAAACTACTAATTCAGACTAGCAAAATTAATAACACAGCTGGTGACTCTCTGTTTGCAAACTCTGTAAGTAGATCCTGGAACTCTCTTCCAGTTGATATTACCTTACTTTCCACATTTGGTCAATTTAAAACTAGACTCAAACAACATTTGTCACTTAACTGGCTATATCAATGTATCACGCCTGGCTAACTCTCTCTAGAATGTGTAAAAATCTGTTAACCAGTTTACTGTGTAATTTAATTTAATTCTGACTTATGCTCGGGATTAACTCTAACCTGTGGAACTTGTTTAACTTGTTTACTTATGTAATCTCTGTAAATAGTCTGTTTGTAATATGTAATGCTGGTATTATATAATGCTGTTTCTGCTTACCCTTGATGCTTTTCTCCCCAGGCCTCCACTGAAAATGGCCATGCATCTAGTCAGACTATCCCGGTCAACAAATGTAAAATAAATAAATTATAATGATGTGTGCCACGTAGAAGGATTTCCTGACTACTGTGGTGATGTAATTATCAAAGGAGAGACTAGTGTCCACATGGGTCCTAAGGTCTCTTATCACACATTCGGCATTAAGTAGATTGCCACCTATGTGGTAGTTCATGGGTACTGAGTTTTTACCAACGGGGATGACAATGCACTTTTTGACATTGAGCTTGAGGCCATGGCTCTGACAGCAGGCATCTGTCTCAGTGAGACCCTTCTGTAGGATGTCCACATCATTTGGGGAGTTGACCATGGCTCCTAGTGCAGTCATCTGCGAACTTCATTAGCCAAAGGCCTTCAGTATTAGCCTGTATTTCACACAAGTAGATACCAAACAGGAGAGGTCCCAGGACTGAATCCTGTGTTACTCCACTTGTCACTGATTTGAAGTCAGATTTGGAGTCTGCAACTTTTACAGTGTGGGTTCTGTCAGTAAGCCAGTTGGAAACCCATCTTGTGATGTAGGGATTTATACCTAGTTTAGTGAGTTTAGCTATAATTCCAGAATGGGGGATAGTGCCAAAAACCTTGGCGAGGTCAAAATAGGCTGTGTGAACCACCTTACCCTCATCTATGTCTTTGGTGACTGCCTCAAAGAAGTCAATCAGTTTCAGAAGGCATGATCTGCCTTCCACAAACCTGAACTGGGTGGGGTCCAGAGTTTTACCAATGTCTTTGTTTATGAGTTCCATGATGATACGTTCCATGGCCTTACAGACTAGGCTTGTCAGGCTAATTGGCGATAGTTCCTGGGATCGTGGTGGCTCCGCCTTTGTGGACTGGGATAACTGTTGCTGTGCACTATTCAGTGGGCACAAAGCCTCATGTGAGGCTATGATTGAACATGGTGCTTAGGTGGGGAGCCAGTTCATTCTGAAGTTCATGTAAAATGCAGCCTGGGATGTTGTCCAGTCCCATAGATGCTGTTTTTTTGGCTTTAGAGTGTGCAGCCTTTACCTGCGTAGTTGTGATTACAAGGAGTCTGCATTTTTCTTGTATAGATATGGGCCCTTTAGGAAGTGAGAGGGAGGTAAAGTTAGCACTGAACCTATCTGCCAGGATGTTGGCAATATCAGTTGGTTCTGTAATTCTCATGCCATTGTGCTGTAACTCAGAGCAGATCTGGGTGTTGCCATTGAGATTTTTGACATAGCTATAGAATGCTTTGTGGTGATCCCTAGAATCAGTAGCAATTTTGTTTTTGTATCTAGCTTTGGAGGATCTTATAAGGGATCTCGGCTTCTTACTGAGGTTGACCAGGGAGCTCCTCGACTCATGGGATTTTACTCTCTTTTGCAACAGTTTCTTCCTTCTGTTGTAAAGTTAGTTTATGGCAGGGGACCACCAGATTGGCTTCCTTTTTTTGGAGGATAGTGTCTTGGTTCTGTTTGGGATAGCACGGCCCATGCACTCGTGTAAGTGCTTATAGAGTGCATTTGTGTAGGATTCAGCAGTCATAACTGTGTTGTCCATCTACATGGGTGTCATGAAGTTCACCACTTCTGTCTTAAGAAGCATGAAATTGGATTTGGAGAAATGTTTTACCGTGGTTTCCTTAATGGCGGGTGGGGGCGGGATGTGGACATCTAGGGTGATTAGCTTATGGTTGGATCTGGCCAACGAGGAGTTGACTTTAGGTATGGAATACCGGTCACTAATGTTGATAATGACTATGCCAAGGATATTGTTGCCCCTGGTGGTGGTGTGGATAAGTTGATCCAGGGCATTGGAATTTATGAATTCCAGAAAGCATTGAGCAAAGGAATTGGTACATGAGTAGTTTTCCCAGTTAATGGTGCAGTAGTTGAAATCACCCATTATTAGGGTGTTTGGTTGAACCCTAATATTTTCCAGTACATCAAGAAAAGAAGAGTGAGAATCCTGGGGCATGGTGGGGCATCTGTAGCAGGATACAGTTTGGATTGCAGTTTTTCCCAGAGTTAGTTGCACTTGGATAACCTCGGATGCTTTATACTGAGCAACTAGCCTGGATGGGGTGGATATCCTTAATGAATATGGACACACCTCCACCTTTTGTGTTCCGGTCCAGGTTAGGTAGCTGAAAAATGTGGTATGAATTATAGCCTGGTATTGCAGGGGTGCTCTCTGGAGCCTTGAACCAGGTCTCAGTCACTGCACAGATATCAATATTCTCCATTTTAAGGAATGCCTCGAGGGAGTGCATTTTGAGATTTAGGCTTCTAGCATTGAGTAGCATTACCCTCATTTTTTTCTTGCCTGTTCATGTTACAGTGGTGAATTTGTAATTTGAACCTTGCCTAAAAAAGGCACTATAGGGGTGGCAAGAGGCTTAGCCAGAATCCGGAATCCCAGAGGTGACAGGTGCAGGCCATCTCTGGCAAAGCATTGTGGTCTGTCAACCATGTCATCCCAGGCAGACATATACTGAATCCCATTAAAATGACACCAGAAACTTAGCCAATTGTTGAAGTCAATCATTTTGTCCTTGTACTGCAGTATCATTCTAGGCAATGGCAGGATGCTACTCAGGGCTAGGGTCATACCTGCCTGGGCTACAAGATCAGAGAGCTCTTCCATGTCTCTTTTCATGTAGTCCAGGTAGGTATGTCTCAGGTCATTCACACCAACATGTACAATAACAGAGTCATATTTGTACTTGTGGAGTGACCTGTGTGTGTGAGCTATGTGGTGGATCCTGGCACCCGAGAGGCTGCTGACAGTAACCTTCTCCTTGTTTAGCCTTGTTACTGGGACATCAGTGTGCCTGACTATAGAGTCACCTATGACTAGTGTGTTGGGTATGTTGTTTTGCCTTATGGGATGTGGTTGAGTGGCACACTGAGTCTGTGGGCTATGTGTCATTTGTGTTGTGTTGGGGGTGGAGGTTGCATTTGTTTCTGCTTTGGAGGTCTCTGTTGCCTGAGCAGATTATTACTGAGAGCCTCCACAAATGTTTTTGTGTTTCTATGTGTAGATTTTGGTGGTGCAGGTTTAATGGGACTAAGTGATGAGTATGGTGTGGTGCAAGTGTATACCTTTCCTTTTGACAGTCAAGTTCAGTCTTGGTTGTTGAGAGATTTACCTCCAGTTTGGCTGGATAAGTGCATCTCTCACAGGTTGTAGTGTTGGGTGGGAGGAGGAGAGGGTTGTCTGTGTACATGAGGCAATTGCTACATTGCCCCCAGATGCCCAGATTTGTGCGATAGACAGGGGAGAACACTGGGAACTGACCCTTGGGAATGCCTGAATAAAAAACTATTTTCTGCTAGACAAGTGAGGAAATAGAGTACAAGAGTTGTTTTTCTCTAAGCAAGTGAGGAAAGTACAGGGATGTGCATAAGATGCATATCCCTGTAGTACCACTGTATGATGGTGAGTATGTCAGAGTGTCATCATGGGTTCCATTGAGTACAAAATCCACTGTGGAATGTGGGTGTTGTGTACACTGTCATTACACTATGGTACACCAGGTATATGTCCCATATACCACTTTATGGTGACCACTGTCACCATCAACCATACAGGTAACTGATACCACAATCCAGCCCAGTTACGCATGTGCTGTGTGCAGCCTACCTGTAACACATTGGACACTCGGACAAAATTAGTTAGCACTGATAGGCCAAGGTCTCTCAGATGTGGGTCTGCCTGTTATGTGTCTGTTAATGTGTATATGATGGTATGTCACACTATATATTGTCCATATACAACCATTACATCCCCCATTACTATACTGTACATGTCTGGGGATGTTCTGCATGTAACATGTAACCTGGAACAAACCTTACCCTAAACACAGTATGGTGTGTGCAATGAAAGCCACACAGTTCAGTAGCACTACATATCTAGGTAGGGGTCCAGTCCCAGTGTTGCCAAGTAAGAGTGTGCATGTATGTGGATGGGTCTACATCAGGTTGCTGATTATACATGTCCCAGCAGGTCACCTGTCCATGTGGCACAGGCAATATCTGTAATACAAACCTGTGACATGCGGTCAACTGTACCCTAGATATGTCACAGCCATGGTGTCACCACAGTGCCATACCCCTTGTAGAATATGACTGCAGACCATCTTCCTGCTGACACATGTACACATACAACACAAATGGATAACATTATGGAGATCACAATCACCCAGTGTTACTAGCAGCTATACTGCATCATTGCTGGATGGCTACACTACTTGACATGTATGCATTAAACATTACTCTGACAACACGTTACACTGCAGTACATTTGTACACTGTAGTACAGTCACCATGTGCATATTAGCCTGTCCCTGCATTGATGTTATGGATGACAGGGATGTGGCACAGGTATCATCATACACACAGGGTGTGTTGTTAGTTTGCCAGAGGCCGAGGGTGGGCCGTACATTTGCCACCATGTGTGTGGGTGAGGGGTGTAATTAGTTGAACTGGGTGTGGTGATGTGTGTGTAGGTATGGCGTTGCCCTAGGTGTGTTTGCATAGTGTGTTATGCATGCACACAGTTCTGCCATGTGGCTACATTATACAGGTGTTTTTTTTGGACAGCTGCAGACTATACTTGGCAGGGTGTGGAGTTCACCGCCTCCAGCCACAAACACGTAGACTGTGCCTGCCAGGGGTTCCATGAGCACATCCAAGTACAGGCCTTGATGTGCTACTCTCCTCTGATGATGACATGTCCGGTGGAACCAGGTCCCTCCTGGGACTGGCTAGGACCACATGCTCGGGGCCTGCTGTGGTGTGGTGTGGACAGCACCCCCCTGCAGTGCTGGGGCTGGTACTGCTACTACGGGAGTGCCTTGGTGTATTAGCACATCCATGTTGACTGCCAGATGTTGGTGTTGCTGGCCTACATCAATGCGGCCATCGACGACTCCCACCACAGGTTCAAGCACGAACAAGCCATGGTCGATGAGGCCCACCATCTCACCAAATTGTCTATCCATGACCTCGGTATGAGCATGGAGGGCACCAGACAGTTCATGGAAGTTGTCGCTTGCAGATGTGAGAGCATCCCTCTGCAGCCTCAGGCCCTGTCTGATGTACAGTTCCATATGTACCTGCACCCCCATGATAGCCAGAAACATGCACCTGGTGGTACCAGTTGTGACATTTCTACCTCGTTTATAACACGTTATCGAAAGATGAAAATAGCAAATGCTATTTCATCGGCCCCAAAACATCTAAACATGAAAATATCGAACATTCAGAACAGAGAATTTTTTCCCATGGAAAAAATTTGCTGCTCTGAAACACATACACACAACACAAGCATATCAAACAAACAGCAACCACACACATACACTTAAATTCCTACATCTAATGCTACACTAAACTAAACATACACTACTATCTACCCACTTACCTTAACCCAAACCCTAACCCTAAGGTCCGTCACTATTGCACACTCACCTAACCCGTGCCCTAACTCACTTAAACTGCCCCTAACCCTAAAGTCTGTCACTATCTCACACACGCCTAACCTGCGGCCTAACCCTAACTCACTTAACCCGCCCCTAACCCTAACATACAAACAATCGCACACTTACCTGAACTCAACCTGTAACTTTCCACCACAGCGCTAAGAATAGCGAAGCCACAGAAATGGCCAACTGAATTCTTTCCTGAGGAAAGAATTCGCTGTTCTGCAGCTTCACTATTCTTAGCATTCGCTGAATAGTGCTCGATATCAGAACATTCAAAGTTTTAATACTTCGATGTTCTGATATAGACCCCTTCTGCCAGGGGCATGATGACCAGTGGCCCTACCAAGAGCACCCTGGTACATCTGACTATGTGTTGCCCTGCCAGACATCTGGCTATGCCTGCTGTGACCAGACACAGTAGGCATGGATACCATACTCTCCTGTGCACTGCCACCAACCGCCAACTGTCTCTCTGCTATGGCCACTGGTGATGGGGTATGTATAGGCACTGAAACTGGGTGCGGGGTTGGGGTGACTAAGAGAGGGATGTCAAGTGGTGCAGTTTTGGCACCTGACAACTCCACCTGTGCCTCTACAGTACTATCATCCTCTTCGGTGTCTGTATGGACACCAACATCAGATTGTATGCAGGAGGGACCCTGATACACCTCGTCACCTGTGGAGGAAAACAAGAAATGCACTTTAAGACCTGTACAGCATTGATAAACAGTACACACACACACACACACACACACACACACACACACACACACACACACACACACACACACACACACACACACACACATTCCACCTTAATACCTACCTGTCCGTGACTTTACAGACAGTCCCACGTATATTCCCATGCGCTGTCCATCCTGCATCACACCTGGTAACATGCACTCATTGATACCACTCATTAACATATCATTCCTCTAAATGCTTAGGCGAGTGATCACAACACAAGACTTGTTACTCCATTACCTCCTTTACCTGAGTGGAGCAGGTTTTACATGGCCTCACTGCTGTCATTCAGTGTTCACCCTGTGTATGTCTGGACATCGTGAGCATGGCCCTTATATGTGAGAGGCTACTACGTTCAGTCTATAATGTCATGTCATGTGTAAGAATTGCTCACTACATGCCAGATATGTTGCTCAATCAACCTATCATGTGGAAAACTGTAATATATGGATACACTCCCTGGTGTTGTCTAGTAATTCCCAAATGCATCTGTAGTGCTGCATACATGGGTTGTTGTTTACCTGTCTGCTGAATGCAATATTAAGGGTATACCTGGTGTCTACTTTTCCTCCCAATGCATGTTCCATGCTACAGACCTTATTATACTATCAGCTGTCCTGTGATTACATATCAGACAAGTATTCCTGGTGTGTCATGTGTCAGTCCATGTCCATGTACTGGACAATCCCAAAAGGAAGTACTGCCATATGAACAATCCCACAATCACATATGTGCATGCATGAACACCCACATAAACACACACACACATGCACACACACATCCTACATGCATCAATCTCCCTCCACTCCACCAGATTGAACCTACAGAAAAAAATAATCACACACACACATACACACACACACACACACACACACACACACACACACACACACACACACACACACACACACACACACGTGAGGTTGCACAAAGAGTACATGCAGTCCTCCGATTACCCATCTGTCAACATGCATAACATATGCTACACAGCAGCATGCAGTGCAGCTATAGTCAATCCATGCTAGCAACAGTATACATGTGTGTGATGCATAGGCTGTGTTAGTAGGTGATGCCCCTTCCCCTGGAAAACATTACACCCATGTACACAGTATTGCTGTGCACCTGTTCTACACCCTGCCATGTACTGTGAACCAAACCCCACATGTGTATAACCCATTGCTGAATGTTTAATTCTGTGCAGTTATGTCTGCTCTAATGCTCACAGCCCCTATGTTTTTCAGCGACACATACCTGGGATGATATGTGGACAGATGTAATTTGTGAATGCCTGATTTCTGGTTTACAGATCTCACCATCAGTGGACCATGTATGACCAATGCAATACTATTACACTGACAACCGTCAGACCATACCATGACTATAGGGAGTGTACACACCCTTATTGATATGACACACCCTTCCTTGATCTGCCATGGGACCACATCACCAAATATTTTAACAGTACATGAGCCTGATATATGACATATGTCCTGTACATTCACATGCAGTGTTTACAAAATGTGTTAGGTGTGCGAATGCTGCCCACTATGCATACACTCCGTGTGTGCATATGTGTGCATGCCCTTATCATGATGGTTTGTTGCACCTATTGTTATGTGTACTACAGCAGTTGCTATTCCTGGCAGGGGTATACTAGCATGGGCCATCTGCATTTGCCAGTGTATGGTCAGTCTGCCCTATACATGTCCCCCAACTCTGCATGATTGCAAGGTCTACTTGTATGCAAATCCCTTGGTGTTCACGCACTGCCGTCTCTATTGCTGTGGGGGTTGCATTACATCTGCCACAGTTCCTGAACCTGACTGTGTACAGATACAGCCATTCTTAGCATCCTTAGGATCCCTGTTACAGTGCACTGGTGTGTCATGCTGACACACCCTCCCCACCTTCAGCCTTTTTGCAGATGCTTGACAAGTATGGCCTACACATGTGTCAGTTTGCAGTGTTCCATACACTGAACAGCACATGTTACAGCCTAGTCCCAGCTAATAATGTGGACCACAGTAATATGTTATGCCATAGTGTAGATCTGTAACAGTTGCCATTGTAATACTGGTATATACACTGTTGTTGCACTGTATAAGGGTGATGTTTCACACATGTCCCTTGTGTAGGCCATTTGTCCCAGCATTATGTTAATCCCTGTGGACACATTTTGCAATGACAGGATGTTAGTTATCTTGCAGGTGTCTGACATACCTTCCGATACCCCCATTGTGGTCACCACTGTGATGCAGTGCATTTAACAGCAACAATAAGTGAACATGTACAGCATGCATTATGGGTAGGTGTGTTAGATGTGTGCATGGGATATACCATAGCCATTACATGCCCAGTGTATTGGCAAGCATCAACATAAACCATACTCACCAGCTACAGGCTGCTGCCTTGGTAGTTGGTATACCAGAGGGACCTACATAAGAGTGTGAGAGATGTGATGTCAGTGGCCACAGCTGTGGCATTGCTACAGGGTGGGTGAAGAATTACAGTACATCAGCAGTACAAGTCCATAATACTACCACTTATGCACATCTGTTTATTACTACTATGCAACAACAAACTATATATATATATATATATATATATATATATATATATATATATATATATAACATGTCAGATATGCATGATTTACCTGTACAGATGTGAACGCATACACAACAGTGGTCTACTGATGTGCCATGTGGTCTCATCTGCATGATCCTCAGCCAGTGTGTGGGTACCACCCACCTCCACAATGGTGTCTGCCAGTTGTTGGGTGTATAGATGGGCAGGTGGCACACGGCTGGTGAGGAGCTCCTCAACATGTGTCAGGGGGGATGGATGGCATGTCCTCCCTGTTTTGAGGTGATCCCCCAGATTGTAGCAGCATGCTAATGGGCATTGCGAAGCAGGTCAGAACAATGATGCCTGACCTCCTCATAAGTGTGGTTATGCAGGCTGACATCATTAACCATGTGGACTAGATCATGCCACAGGGCAGTCCACTCCTGCTGATCATGGGTGGCCCTGCCAAACAGGACAGGGTCATGCTGGATAAGGTAGTTCAGCACAAAATTGTTTTTTTGTCGCTGAATTTGCAGGTAGGTGGCCATGGGACATCTTGCCTGAAAGACATAAAGATAGAAACAGGTCTGATCAACTCATACAGCAAGATTACCATAGTTCTTAATACACATCTCTGTCACCCTCCTACCATATCAGTGACAACAAACTGTTCACACAACTCAATAGGTATTACTTACTTACTTACTTATGCCCGTCACCCTTGACAGGGTATGGGCCACCAACTACAGCTCTCCACCGAATCTTGTCCTGGGCCAACTGTTCTATTTGGTTCCATGTGTAGCCTCTAAGCTTAGCATCTGCCTCAAAGTCTCGCCTCCAGGTGTTTCGTGGGCGGCCTCTTCCTCTCTTCCCCTGAGGATTCCAGCACAATGCCTGTCTTGTAATATTGTTTGCTGGTTTGCGAAGAGTATGCCCGATCCATCTCCACCTCCTCCACTTAACTTCTTCCCCAATCGAAAGTTGGTTGGTCCTTTCCAAAAGGGTGGCGTTGCTAATAGTGTCTGGCCATCGAATCCGTAAAATCTTCCTGAGACAGCTATTTGTAAATGTCTGAAGTTTTTTAGTGGTGGTCTTGTTTAACCCCCAGGTCTCTGCCCCATACAGCAGTACTGACTTCACGTTAGAGTTAAACAGCCTTATCTTGTTAATCAAGGATAGTTCTCTTGTTTTCCAGACCCTATTTAACTGTATGAAGGCTGCTCTTGCTTTTCCTATCCTTGCCCTGACATCAGCTTCTGATCCGCCCTGCTTGTCAATCATGCTGCCAAGGTAGGTAAAGGACTGCACTTCCTCCAGTGGCTTCCCTTGCAGAGTGATAGGGTTAGTATTTGTGGAGTTTAATTTAAGGATCTTTGTCTTCAGATTGTTAATGTTAAGACGCACCTCTAGTGCTGTAACTGCCACCAAATTTGTCTTGTTTTGCATTTGCTGCTGGCTGTGAGAGGTGAGGGCGAGATCATCAGCATAGTCCAGATCTTCCAGCTGACTCCATAGGGTCCATTGGATCCCATTTTTCTGTCCTGCAGTAGATTTCTTCATAATCCAATCGATAACTAACAGGAAGAGGAATGGTGACAGTAAGCATCCTTGCCTGACCCCAGTTTTTACTTGAAAGCTTTCAGAGAGCTGCCCTCCATGTATAACCCTGCATGATAGACCATTGTATGAGTTCTTTATCAAATTTACTATTTTCGTTGGTATACCATAGTGCTTCAGAAGGCTCCACAGTGTCTCTCTGTCCACGCTATCAAACGCCTTTTCAAAGTCAACAAAGTTGATATACAATGGTGAGTTCCATTCAACTGACTGTTCCACAATTATTCTGAGCGTTGCAATTTGATCAGTACACGATCTATTTTGCGGAAGCCTGCCTGCTCTTCTCTCAGCTTTTTGTCAGTGATGTCCTTTATCCTTTCCAAAAGGATACGGTTGAAAACTTTTCCTGGAACTGATAGAAGATTGATGCCTCTGTAGTTGTCGCATTTGCTAAGGTCCCTTTCTTGGGAAGCTTAATGAGATGGCTCTCTTTCCATTCTGAAGGAACAGTTTCCTCTGCCCAGATTCTTTCAAAGAGTGGATACAACATCTCCACTGATGTATTCAGGTCTGCTTTAAGGGCCTCTGCCGACATGTTATCTGGTCCTGCCGCTTTCCCATTTTTCATTTGGATGATGGCTTTCCTGATCTCCTCCTTGCTCGGCTTTTCACAATTGATTGATAGATCTTCATTGGCTGGCTCAATAATTGGAGGGTTTAGAGGTGACTGTCTGTTTAGAAGTTCTTCAAAGTGTTCCACCCACCTTTTCAGTTGATGTTCTATACTATTGATGGTTTTCCCTTGCTTATCTTTAACAGGTCTCTCTGGCTTACTGTACTTTCCTGAAAGTCGCTTGGTGATATCATACATTTTTGTGTTACCACTGTAAGCTGCCAGTTCTGCCTCAACTGCCAACTGTTCCACATAATTGTTCTTGTCTATTTTAATGCATCTTTTGACCTCTCTGTGGGCATCTGCATATTCTTCTTGGGCCTTGCTCTTTGAAGCTCTGGTTTTACTGTTATTTACTTTTGTCTTCTTCCTCTTTCTGTCGTCTATCTTTACCAGTGCTTCTGCAGTGATCCACTCTTTCTGATGATACTTTTTAGGCCCCAGTGTCTCTTAACAAGCTAAGTCTACAGCCTTTTTCACTTTCTGCCATGAGCTGTTTACTCCACCCTCCTCAACCAGTTCTTGTAGCACTTCAAATTTGTTCTTCAGTGCAATGTTGAACTGTTTTTTTTTGTCTGAGAATCTTTCAATAGATGAACATTGTATTTGATTCTCCTAGATGACTCTTGAACCTGGGATCTTTTTAGCTTTAGCTTCAGTCTAGCCACCAGCAAGTGATGGTCAGATGCTACATCTGCCCCTCTTTTCACTCTGACATCTTGTAATGTTCTTCTAAACTTTCTACAGATGCATATGTGATCTATCTGGTTTTCTGTTGTATAGTCAGGGGAGACCCATGTATTTTTGTGTATCCGTTTGTGGGGAAAAATGCTGCCTCCAATGACCAAATTGTTGAGAGCAAATAGATCAACAAACCTTTCACCATTCTCGTTGATTGTTCCCAGAGCATGTGTACCCATGATTTGCTCATATCCTATGTTACTGGATCCAACCTTGGCATTTATATCACCCATAAGGATAGTAAGGTCTTTGTCTGGGTAGGTCTCGAGGATCTGCTGCAGTCTTTCATAAAACTGATCTTTATCTTCCTCTTCACTGTCATTAGTTGGTGCGTAGCACTGGACCACATTCATTACAATTTTCTTCTTCTTTGTACGGAATGAAGCTGTGATGATCCTGGGGCCATGTGCTTCCCATCCAATCAGTGCTCTCTGGGCCTGTTTAGCCAACATAAGACCAACCCCTTGGGAGTGAAGTGCTTCACTGTCCTCATGTCCAGAATAAAGCAACAACTCTCCTGTAGATAATCAACATTGACCAGCCCCTGTCCACCTTGTCTCGCTGATTCCCAACAAACTCAAGTTGTTATTTCTCATTTCTACTGCCACTTGGGCTGCCTTGCTTAGCTCATACATGGTCCTGACATTCCATGTGCCAATGTTTATTTTCCTGGTAGAGAGAAGGGTACTCTGCTTTGTGGCGTCCTTTCAGCTTTGGCCACAAAACTTCATAAATCTTCCATTTGAAGAACTCTTCTCTTCCAAGACAAGATTGTCTGTGTTTCCTGTAGTTGGTGTTTTTGTAGCAATTTGTTTTTTACGGGATGGGGTTGCTAACCCTAAGCCCAACCCTCCTCCTTTTAAAGATGGGCTTGGGACCGTCCTTGGCGGAGTTTCAATAGGTATGGCTACAGCTTATCTACCAGTGGGACATATACTGTATTGTACCACACTTTGTGCTATGTGTTTGGAGCCATGTTCCCTGTGTGGACACTATCATTGCTGGCCTGTTACAGACTATTTCACCTGCATGCCATTATCAGGGCTACTAAGGTTCCATATATGCATGTGGTATGCTTACTATGTGATTGCTGCACATCTGACATTCTGTGTTATAGGGGATATCTATGCATGCTGTTGTACATGTTCCAGGATTGTGTAGACTATTACTACCCACATATGTTCCATAACAGTGACACAATAGCATGTTTAGGGAGTATTTACCAGTATAACCACCTCTCCAGGCCACATCACATGTGGGACTCACCCTGGGGCCTCCTCATCTACTGGCCCAGCACTACCTTCAGGTGGAACCACCTCAGGCACACACAGACATGATCCTGTCACCTGAGGTTAGGTCCAGGGTCTGTTCCATAAGGGGCTGCACAGACACTTGTGGGATGTGCTACATCACCTTGAGGCACCCAGTACACATTCACAGGGTCCACATGCTCCTCCTGCTCAGCCTCCAGGCCAGGCACCTTCAGGGCCGTGGACTGCTGTTGTGAGTAGCAATGGGTGGGATGCTTGTTCCCATTGTTTCCATATGGGGGACCATGGGACTTCCACATCGTAGACCACACACTCCATCCAGGGTGTTTACCCATCACATGTGTCATATACTACCTCTATAGGCTGTCCTCTATATCTAACAACCCAGACCTTCACAAATATACCTGCCATCCTTGGCCATATTCCCATTCTCTACTTCACAGACAAGGGCAATGTGGTCCCAATAAGGGGTTCACATGTGACATACCCGTCCATGTTGCACACACTTACAGCTGTATATATTTGTGTGTATTGCTATGTGCGCTGTTCCCTCACACATAGCATGCAGCACTGTGGTGGTAATATAGTGGACATGTATTTGCATACATATATGTGTGTGTGTTTGTATATATGCAGACATACGCATATATATATATATATATATATATATATATATATATATATGTGTGTGTGTGTGTGTGTGTGTGTATAGGTCTAGTTCATTTCATCGAAAGACCATTTGACCAAAACCAATTTGATTGAAATTTAATTTGATCGAAAACCAGTATTCAAGGCAAATAACAGGGATTTATCCCCCTCCCCAATGTCGTGTGACCTTGGAGTTGGTATATATAGTTAGGGGGGTTTGCCCCCCCACCTATTTTCATTTAAAATCTGTACTTTTTGTTTTATTTTCTTCTTTTAAAGGAAACTAGGTGGGGGGCTTCACTACCCCAATGTGGGGGGGGGCTGCGCCCCTCACACCCCTCTAACTATATATACCAACTCGAGGGTTGCATGACATTGGGGAGGGGGACAAATCCCAGTTTTATGCCTTGAATACTGGTTTTCCATCAAATGAAAAAATGAAATTGCGATCAAATGGGTTTTGGTCAAATGGTCTTTCGATCAAATGAAGCAGACCCGTGTAGATATATATTATTTTGTATATATGTGTTTATATATATGTCTACATATGGGTATCCGTGTATCTGTAGACATCCATATATATATATATATATATATATATATATATATATATATTTATGTACACATATACATACCTATATATGGGGTACATTCAGACATCAGGTCCACAATCTCTAACTCTCCTTCCTGCGCAGCTGCACTGTTCTGCCTTGCTACAACACAGACAGCTACCACATATGGACACAGCCTAACATTAGGGAGGTATGTATAGGGCCAGATTGCATCTAAGCCTAGTACACACCTATGGCATTTCAGCATGCTACAATACATATTAACCTGAGTGTCCTGCAAGTGGTGGGCTCTGGAACCCATGTGTCCATCATTATGGTATTACTTCCACCACCAGCTATTGGCCACAGTAATATACATCCCTTCCATTGCACAACACACACTATATTGGCTTACATCTTGTCAGTCGTTACTGCTCTACACAGTTGATGGGTATGGCCCACTACCCACAGGGACAGACTCTAATGTCCATAGCAGTTGTTCAGCTGAAGATCATTACAACAGCAACACCTGATGACACATGTATATCATTCCACTTCACCTACCCCACTATTATGGACCAAGTACTACAGTCAATTACATGCGTATATACTTCACATACCTGCTATGGGGATGAGGTCTGTTGTGGATAGTGTCCTTGTAGGAGTTTTTTTTTTGTTTTCTCTCCTTAGATGTGGCCTTAGCCTGCTTCCTTTGTTTTTTTTTTTTTTTTTTGGTGTGGTTGTGGTTCTGGATCTGTTTTCTGTTTTCTCTTTTCTCTTCCTCACTCTCTCTCTCTCTCTCTCTCTCTCTCTCTCTCTCTCCATCTCTCTCTCTCGCTCTCTCTCCCTCCAGTAAATGGATTGCACTTCTTGAAATAGATTGCAGCATGGCTTTTGTGGATGATGCACATGATCAGGTGATGGCCTCTGCACCAATCAGTGTCCTCCACTTACTACTTGTTTGCAGCATGCTGTGTAGTACTTCCAATTATCACTGTCATGGCAACCCACTACTATAAATCCCTACATCTTGTGGGCATGGTCCTTTTACCTTTCCTGTATAGTAGACATCCTTCCTGTGTGTGGGCAGCAGTGTTACAGACAACAGGTAGCAATACCTATTACAAGAGAACTTGCACACTCAGGCCATCTACATATTTGTATGATATTCCAGAACTACAAACAGAGTGTGAGTACTGTTGTTGTATGCATTGTATAGCACCAGTGTTACAGGGTTTGCTTGTACATACTAGTTTAACATGGACTGCAGTCTGTCTGCATAGCTCTCAACTGTGTGCCTATCCATTTGATGGCCAGAGGTGTGTGTGTTATGTTTTGCCTGTCTACCACACAAGTCTTCTGTCAGATATATCACTGGCAGTGTGTGTGCTGAGTGCTATCCATACATGGCTACATCCATTTGTGTTTCTGACTTCATATTCCTGACTAAGGGTATGTTGTAGACTATTCTGTAACAGCAGTGGCTTGCTTAGTGTATGACAACACTATTTCACATATGGGCCTGTGTTCCAGCCTCTGTCCTCCACCTACATACCAGGCTTTGTCCATATGACATGCAGTCAGGGGTTGTTATGTAGTGGCCTGTGAGTATATCATGCTGCCATTCCTGCAATCATTCCACTGATGTTGTGGCTCCCACACATATTGTGGGGTTGGGTCCATATATGTGTGGGCTTCATCTGCACAATACATGTGTGCCCTTATGCAGTCCAAAGGCCAGTGTATGTAATAGTTGTATATTTCCCTGTATGTCAGTCTATGGGGGGATGCACCATATCTAACCTAGGCTGTTACAACATGTGAGGGGTATTAGGGGTAAACTGCCTTAAGGTATCTGGATGTACATTACCATACAATTCACCTTGGGTAAATGCAGGCCTACTGCTTCTTGCCATTGTCGGTGGAATTGTGATGGTTTCAGTTATGTTTTGTTATGTAACAGATACATCCTAATGTGTCAGCTGAGGTCTATACCCCCTAGGGATTGTGTACAGAGTGTAGATAGAGGCTGCTGGAATATACATCTGCATTACCTACTGTTCATTGATTGTTATCATGTGGCCCAGTCTGTCTTTACTTTGTACTACTTGAAGGCCTTGGCCTGGACAGTGACATATGTAATACTTTTCAGAATACTGTATTAATTCATCTGTTTGACAGTTGCATTAGTCTGCTTATATGTATTTCAGAGTCTAAACAGCTATATGACATGGCATATACAACTGTAATAGTACACAAATAAAGCTTTCCCATGTATGCAAGCCTGTGAGTGGTGTTATATCCTTTGAACTCTCATTGGGTATATGTTGCAGGCAACAATTGTCTTTTGTGTGGGTGAACCATACAGAGTCTAGTTGGTAAGGTGGCAACTGTAGGCATACTGGCTGTTCCGTATGTTGTGCACCCTCTAAATATGTACCTTCCTATGCATATCTCTGTGTATGTATGTGTAGTTACATATATATCTATATGGATCTAAGACTGTTGAATGAAAATTCAACAGTCCGAATCCACTATCTCCGAACACACTTTAAGTAAAGCGCTTTCACCGAAAAAGTCCTTTCTTTAAAGTGTCTTAAAAAAAAATAAACATTACATTTAAGTTTTTGCAATGAGCAAGCCCCCCTGCACCCCCCACACACACCCTACTTTTATATTCTCATGCCAAGGTTGCACTACATTGGGGAAAAGGGAATTTTCCCTTATCCCCACTGTAGTGCGATCTCCTCAACAGGCATACTTATGCAAAAGTGCTTCTTCGGTGAAATGCACTTTCACGTAAGTTTGCCCAGCCGTTTCACATATGGTGAAGCGGCTGGTCGAGCATTAGTCATGGACCCATCTACATATAAATATATATATATGTATATGTATCTACATATAGGTGTCTGTGTATATGTATCTTAGGAATGTTTATTGCTTCCACATTGTACATTCCCTATGGTAGCCAGACTGTACTGCATGATACTAGCCTGACATCATACAGGTGGGATGGATTACTGTTAACATCTTGTACCCATGTTGTGTCGGGTCCTGGTTATGGGGCTTGCAACAGTTGGTACTGTATTGCAGGGCAGACCTGTTTGGCTTTGGGGGGGAATATCAATACATACAAGACATATGTTGCTTGGGCCCCCTCACTCCCATTAATGATGCCTGTGGTCATATATGTATTTGTTATGTTTTCTTTTATATCTATAGATATATATCTGTATATATATATATATATATATATATATATATATATATATATATATATACTTACATATATAACACTACAGTTTCTTATACTCAGTTAGCTTTTAAATTGCTTAACTTGTGTAGGCATTGCTTACCCCTGCACAAACAGGCTTAAACCCGCTTACTGTTGCTTAAAGGTGCTTACTCCCGCTTACCCCTGCACTAATTTCTTTAAAATAAATGAAAAAGAGTTGATAGGAAAGTGGTGAAAAAGTGGCACAAAGAGGGAAAGACAGTAAGGAAAATAGCTAAGGATGTGCAGGAAGTGGGTAGGGAGGGTCCATAGCTGCCCATTTCTTCTACAGCAACAGCTGTGCATATACACTGAATTTGGAGGGTCTCTATTACCACAGTGAAAAACCCTATGCGCGAATACTGAAACATCGACCCCTATACAGCGAACCACAAAAATCCCGAATGCATTAAACCGTGAAAAAAAATATCAAACTGTCATAGTCAGCCAACCCCACCACCTGCTACATACTACCTACCCAAACAAAATAAATAAACCACATACATACACTAACCAAACCCTACTTCTAACGTAAACTAAAGCACCAAAACCCTACCTCCAGTACTACACAAACACAACTATCTATGCACTCTCCTTAACACCTCCCTAATCCTAAGGTCCAGAACTACCGCACACATCCCCGGCAGACATATACCTAAACAAAATAAATAATACACATACATACACTTAAAAAACCCTACACCTAACACTACACTAACTCTTACATGCATTACCTATCTATGCACTTACCTTAACCCAAATCCTAACATTAAAGTCCTATCTAACGCACACTTACCTTACGGAGGTATACCGCAGATGGGTCAACTAAAACAAATCGACATTTCAAAATTTGCGGTTTTGAACATTCGGCGTTTATGTACTTCGAGCAATATGGTTCGATGTCTTCGTATTCTCCTAAAGGGATTTTCGATTGTGTAATAGGAACCAAATTTGGAGATAGATTTGGAAACTCATACCCCTGAGAGAAGGGTGAGGATAACAATAATGCGTTGTTCAGCCAATTAGACCAGATTACGTGTGTCCAGTGGACATGTGTGCGAAATGGACAGCTATGTATGGGGCAAGATTATTTTTTTGAGAACAGATTGCCCCCCTTTTTTTTCAGGTGAGAGTGGGATGTTGGGGAGGGATAGTAGGTATACTTGGGGAGGTAGGCTGGGTAGGTTAACAGACCAGACAAACAAGACACATACAGGGGTGGTATATGACATGTGGGGGGTAAACTCCTTGATGGGGAAGATTATTGGGAAATCAGAAGCCCATGAACCTCCTAGTGGAAACGTTGGGACTGAGGTTCATGCCTATGTGCAGTCACCACTGCACCTTCACAGCCCCAAAGGTGGCTGTGCTGGAGGCTGAGTAGGAGAGCCAGGCTGACCCTCTTGTCATGACACACGACCCTCAAGCTGGCATAGCAGATCTCCAAACTCCCTGTGGAGCTCACTATGCACCACAACCTGGACCTGACAATGGGTAACAGACTCCTGTCCGTGCCCTCTCCCGGGGGGCTGAGCCCCATCTCCAGAGGTGGTTCCATCCAAAGGTGGTGCAGGACCAATGGACAAGGAGGTCCCAGGTTGGGCCCCAAACATGCTGCTCGGTGCCATGGCCAGCTGAGGTAGGACAGGTGAGTCCACTCGGACCCGCATTTCCATACGTGCTATGGTGTTTCTTTTTATCAACATATGTGGGTTAGTAATAGTCAACATATTCCAGGATTAGGTATAACAGCATGCATAGATATTCCCATTAACCCAAACACCAGATATGGAACAGTTGCATAGCAAACAGAACACAGGAATATATGGGACCACAGTGGTAATTACAACAACATGCAGGTACATTGATGGGACCATGCCATTAATGTGGGAGTATTTCAACATAGCACATGCATAGAAACAGATTTAAATAATTATCGAACAATAGGACATATGTCCCAAAATTAGAGTTAAGGCAGCACATACCAGTTGAGTTGGGTATTTAGTTTATTGTTGCAGATATGGTGGGGAGGAGAGTAATATGTCAATTAACATCTAGTATATTCCTGTAGTTCACATTAATTTCCTAGTCAGTGCTGTTATCTGTACCTTACAAGTATTAGTTCACTACCCTATTGCCTTAGTTTGGACAGTGGTATGGCTGTCGACAACTATATACATGAACTGGTTTTACCTACAGTATACACCTCTTGATGGCATACCTGTGGAGGAATTGTTTGTTAACACTAACTGTTTCTACACATACTCCCAGATTACAGGTTGATGTTATGCACATACCTGTTCATCCTTTTTTGCACAGACTCTGGGCATGTCTTGACCACATGCAGGTGAACTGGGACATATTTTGACTATTGCCCTCTTAAACCTTTAGGGAATTGTCAGGTTTGTTTTCATTGACATTTTCCAAATATGTACAGGCCTGACAGTCAGTTATTTACATGAAATGTTCCCTACATGTCAGAGATTAGCACACTGATATGCCAGGGGGACAGGGTGACAGTTGGCAGATATGGGCTGATTAACTGGACATTCTGGACATTTCTGCACACTTGTGGGGTATGATTCTGCATAGAGCTTACTGCCACTCCCAGGATTTGGACCATAGCTGTGTTTGCTAAAAATAAAACACTGTCCATTACAGTTGTGTGTGCTATATAGATATTGCTGTGTATCTCTTATCTGATTTCTGTCTATAATTCTCCTGTGGTTTTGCATTCTGACCTTGTATTACAACACTCTTATACAGGATTTCCTAGACAGTTATATTATCTAGCACAGTGTGGGTGACAGTGATGCGTAATACCTTATTATTCAGAGCAACTGCAACAGTAACAATGCCATACAATACCAGAGTAAACAGTACCAGTACAGGATGTCAATCTTTTATTTCTAGGCACAGTGTTCATATCTGACAGACCTGTGGGAGCAATGTTTGTTAGCACTACCAGAATGTTGCCACACAAATTACCAGATTCCACATTAGTATTATGCACATACATCTCTCTGTGTTACTGTACACACTCTGGTCACAGCTTGACAACATGGGTGTGTAAATGGGACATACTTGGCTTATTACTCTCATAACATTTTGGGGAGTTGTTAGAGTGACAGATTTGTTCTCATAGATATCTGACAGTTACGCCTTTATTGTCAGGCTATTATGCATTTATTTACATACAACCTATATGAGACTCTTCCTGCCATATTCTCTGGTGTATGCAGTACATGTCTTAAACAATACAGGTTTTATACAGGCAATTAACTTACTACTACTTTTAGATTTATTTCCTATCACAGTACATGCAAGAGTATTACTAACCTGCCTCGCGTCACAACCACTCCAATCGACATCCATGGGCCTCCTGGTTCATAGCCTGCTTATTTGCCACTGTGAAAGACGTAAGAGGAATATTTAGCCATACCTATCATAATATAAATGAGCTGGCAATTATTAAACAGGTAGTGGACTGATACTTACACATGGCTGGGACCTCCCCTGTCCTCCTAGTCTCTTGGATCCACTGATCCAAGAGATCCCCTTTTTGCCCCTTCAGGTCAGCATAGTGATGTCTGACCTGGTCACCAGTTTGGGGTATGCCAGTGGCACTGGTGAAGTCACGGGCAAGATGGTCCCAGGCTTCCACTTTGTATTGGGAGCCCTGGTACTGGCCCTGCAGCAGTCTTATATCATGGTCTTTCACAAGGAGTCCTGTAATGACTCTGGACTCCTGGATGCCCCAGCGCTGCACCCAAAAGCACACTCCCTCTCCCATTCCAGACATAGTGCCTGCAAGGGGAAGCTACAACCAGTTATGAGATGTATTCTCACCTGTTGAGTTTACATAGGGCTGGTTTCCCGCACTTTGCCATGATTGGACGGTTTTGAAAAGGCTAAGCTATGGACAAACCTGCTTACCTAAGGTTGGCATTGCTTAAAAAGGTATACCAATAGGCATACTGAGTTACCTGGCCTACACATTGCTTACACCTACTAAGCTGGGCTGTGCAATGCTTAGCATTGCTTAATATTTAAGTTGCATTATATTTGCATTGTGGCATTGATTTATTATTCATTACATGTTATATATGTGTTTGGTATCCATGATTCATGTGTACGTACACTGTATGGGGTCCTTGTTTTTATTATGGGATTTCAACACTTTATTATAATGACACCTCACATCTGGGCTTAATGCAGCACTCCAGTTCACATATTTATGTTATGTAGTAGGTTATACAACATAAGACTGTATATAGATTCCTTTCACATGTTCAGTTTGAATTTCCTATAGTGAGGATCTGTTTGGTGATAACTCGGTATTATGTACTGTTGTGATGGCTTAGCAGTTAACTACTGTGACTATAGTGTACAGGGTCCTGGGTTCAAGACCTGCAAAGGCTGTTTATTTTGCTTCTGGCCAGAACAGCAGCTGATGCATACAGAGTGCTTAAGGCACTTTTAAGCAATTGTAAGTGGGTTTGTGCGGGTTTGCGTGAAGGTAAGAAATGCTAATTTCTGGTTAAATATGCTTACAGAGAGTTAGCTTCAGTATTGCTTAATCTATGTGCACATTGCTTTCCTCCATGCAAACAGGTTGAAACTTGCTTACTACTGCTTAAATATGCTTACTCCCACTTACTACTGTTTAATAGTGCTTACACTTGCTTGCTAGTGCTTACTTCCGCTTACAACCGCACTAATTTAGACAGTGATGTCTAATGGTTCTTGGGAAGGTGGCGGATTTGGAAACTGTATGGAGTTATCATTCATTACACATTTTGCCTTCCATTTGTACCCCTGATTCCTGTGTACATATACTGTATGGGGCACTTGTGATTATCTGTGGACTTTGCAATATTATGACAATGACTCCTCACATCTGCATTTAATGCAGTACTCCAGTTCACAAATATATGTTATAAATATATAAATGTTATAAATATATGTTATCGTAGGTTATGCAACAAAATAGACTGATCATACAGTGATTTGACATGGAAAATGGATTGTACTGGAGTGGGACTCAAACTGGGAATGACTGCTCGTAAGGCAAATTCGCTGTCCACTATACTATTGCTGTACTGCTTCATTTGCATTTATCTTGCTTTTTATCCTCTTGTGCCATTTAAGCTGCATTAACTGTAGCTAAGCAATGGGAAAACCCATGCACCTATGGTTAAATTTAATCTGTTTCATAAAAAAAACGTCTTTATATTTAATGTTTTAACTATTGCTCTTGTAAACGTGGGGGGATGTTACTGGGGGCATGCGAACACCTATGAGCGGTCTGACTCATTCTTATTCATACTCTGCTGTTCTTCATTGCAGGGGCATGTATATTCTCAGAACTCTGCTCTCAGGCACGCTCCCTGCACTCGTACACGCTCCATGTCTGTTTAGGAGCTCAGGCAGCACGCCTTCATTAATATGCATGGCGTGCTGCCATCCTGCTCCTAAACGGCCGCTAGTCCTGCATGGAAGGATAGTGAATACGGGGGCTAACTTGCTGCTTTTCCTCTGTTAGAAAGTACTTAATTACTTATAATGAAGTCACACAAGGTTTTGGAGTTAGGAAGAAAAAGTGCCACAAAAATGCAATAACAATGCAGTTCAAAGAGGCAGACGGTCAGAGCCGAGAAAGCAGTCAGTAGCATGCATACAGTTGAAAGTTGTAATATAATCAGATGTAATGTAGTTACTCATTTGTTTTTTCCTGTGTAAAGTATTCCTCTGTCACGCCATTTCTGTTATACATTGTCAGTTTTAACAAACTTATTTCCCTGTTAGTTATTTAAGATTTCTTCTTGAATTATTATTTGAAATTATTCTTTGTGACTATGTAAAATTACATTTAGAGCTTTTCTTCCTAGGTATTCATTGAAAACAATCCCATGTGACCAGTTTGAATGTCAATTAACTAAAGGCAGTAAATAAATATATAAATAAAGGACATTTTGTAATTTGATGAGTCCTGGTTTTGTGTGGGAACACAATGATAAACTGAGATGCATATGTTTGTTACTGAAACCAGGATATTGTCTTGTCTTGTAACAGAAAAACTTTGCTTAGATCTTGGTGGACCATCTATGAAGGTTTGTTTTTGAATTTTAACTTGTACTTATTTCTTTAGCTTAGAAACTAATTATTGCGGGTGAACATTTCCCCAGTAAGAGACAGCTGTGGTATTTATTTAACTGTGGATCAGATTTTTCTGGACGTATTCTGTGTAACTGCTTATTGCTTTGCATCTCGGTTCTTTATTATTTAAATCGGGTTTTATTTATTCACGTTTAAGATCTTGCTTATTGCCTGAGACAAGGGTTATTATTATTTAGTACTGTGGATTGCAAACGTTGTGTTTTGTTTCTAACATTAGCCAGAATGGTTGTTAATTTTATAGCTTGGATTTGTAAATCAAGTGTGTCAGGTAACTGGTATTTGTTCTCTCTGGCCATGTCCAGACTGGTGGCAAGCATTGCAATGCTGAAGGAAGCATGTTGGGAATTGAAGAATTATGTAACCTTCTACTGAAAATGATGTGTGCAAAGCACTTACCATGCAGCTGAAGCACTGGAAGGCACAAATCTTCATGGAGACAGTGGTGAGAATACAGCCAGGGGTTGTAGGCCAAAAATTTAGCTCTGTAAGTGGTCAGTGTGCAGTCCTAGACTGGGTGTTGGTGTTGGAAGCCCATACCTAGCACAGCAGTGCATATCCCCTTTATGCTGTTGGGGCCACATTTGGTAAATTGAATACTGAATCAGAGTTATGTGCACCTTTCTTGTTTTTTTTTAACCTGCATGGTACCAGTGGTATTACTTAAAAGACTATCCCTCTGTTGGCCAGCAGAGCTGTTTGGGACAGAGGAGAAGATGCAAAGACCATAGCCTTTGTCCCCCATGAACCTGGGTAGCAATTTAGTTGGCAGTCGTGTTATTCAGCCCCCCCCCCCCAATCAGTGCCAGTTATCCATCATATATCGGGCCGTCCAGGCTATCTGTGACATATATACATATATATATATATATATATATATTTATATATGTATCTTCCCAACATCTTCCCCTTGCCAATTCTAACATACCTTCTACACCTTTAATGTACGTAATGTAAATACTGTGCATGGCCTTCTTTTCTCTAATCTCCCTCCCTTTATACTTCTTCCCTTTAAATCGATATAAAATTGACTAACAAATGACACTAACTATCTAAATAATGTGTCCAGTACTTTTCTACTAAACGTTAGCCTATTTCTCCTCTGTATATCTCCCTGTCTCCTATCACACCTGAATCGTTTTCCAATGAGCACTTGTCTCTTTTTCTACTACTCATCTGCCGCTCTCTCTCCACTCTCCTCATTTTTGGTGTATATTCCAACTCTTTTCACTTTCCAATGGCCATCCTGCTTACTATCTATGTATATCATGAACTATCCTCTAGTTTTCTATCTTTTTTTAATGCATTGTATTTTTGCTACATCTCACTGTATCATTTTAGATTTGTTTAAAATATTATATAATGCTATGATTTATTTTTAATTTTTTATTCTAATTTTGTAATTTCGGAGCTTTTCTCCCCGCGCCTCCACTGAAAACGGGCTCCTTGAGCCGGTTATCAAACTGGAAATAAATAAATTTTATATATATATATATATATATATATATATATATATATATATATATATGTATGTATATATATATATATATAGCTATCTGCAGACAGAAAGATAGATAGATAGATAGATAGATAGATAGATAGATAGATAGATAGATAGATAGATAGATAGATAGATAGATAGATTGATTGACTGATTAACTAATTTTTGCATTTGCTTACAGGGAAAAATCCAGCTGGGCAAGAAACCCCTTTTTAGTTGAGCCTCAGGGAGAAAACTTCCACACAAAATGATAATGATTGGTTGCACTGACAATAACAATTACAGCAGATACTATGACGCAATGACAACATGGAAAACACCCATGGTAACATAATAGGAGTTAAGCAGTAGTGTGTTACCTTCAGTACAAAAGAGTGTAGAAAATTTCAATATAGTACAAAGAAGCAGATCTAGTCTGATATTATACATACATGTGGTTTTGATTTTATGTAATACTTTGACAGTGGGATGAAGGGATGAGGTATATCAATTGTGTGTCATTATAATTAGATTAATTTAAGAGGTTAATGGAATAAAATAACATCAGGACAGTAGATTAGCTGTGGCCAACTATTATCAACTATGTAGGAAGGATACAACAGGTAATTATTTATGAGTGCTTAGTAAGAGGATGTGGACTTTAACATTCTAATCCAATAGAGGAGGCTAGTTAGATGTACAGATTAAGGTGTGGTGAAGGAGACATATGTTGCCTTAGCTTTAGAGGGGACCAGTCGTAACCAAGGTATTACTTCAGCACACATCTGAAAGATTTTATATTTTGCCTCTATCTATCTATCTATCTATCTATCTATCTATCTATCTATCTATCTATCTATCTATCTATCTATCTATCTATCTATCTATCTATCTATCTATCTATCTATCTATCTATCTATCTATCTATCTATCTGTCAATCACCACACACACACACACACACATACACGTGCGCGCGCTCACACACACACATGCACACACACACACACACACACACACACACACACACACACACACACACACACTCATGCAGATATATATCTATATTTTATATATATATATATATATATATATATATATATATATATATATATATATATATACATATATATATATATATATATATATATATATATATATATATATATATATACATGTCACATATAGAATGTCTTTCATGGTCTCATTGTGATATGCTATAATAGATATATACAGATATAAACACAAACATTCATTATATGATTTTATAATGAATAATCGCTGGCAAGGCAAGTTTGATTAAAACACAAAACATCAAGCAACTTCACTGGAGATTTACCATTATCACAACTAAAAATCATCAAAAAATAAATCACAAATGCAAATACCAAAAGTAAAACAAAAACAACTTTTACATGGGGAGCTTTACTTCAACACACCAGACAGGGGGATCAGCCCTCATAACCTTGGAGGTTAAATACACTAACTCCAAGGTCACACATCCATGAAGATAGTAGAAAAGTCCTCAAATTATATAATGGTGAATTGGATGAACTTTGACTATTATATAATCTGACAAAGTGTCGCACTGTCAAAACACACCAGCATTTCAGTCCTTCATGAAGTGCATGCAGTGATAAATCACATAACACTCATGTCATACATATATATATATATATATATATATATATATACAATATATATATATATATATATATATATATATATACATACATGTGTGTGTGTGTGTGTGTGTGTGTGTGTGTGTGTGTGTGTGTGTGTGTGTGTGTGTGTGTGTGTGTGTGTGTGTGTGTGTGTGTGTGTTTGTGTGTGTGTGTGTGCATGTCGGTGTGCAGCCAGCTTACTCAAAAGCAATCTTATTTATAAATGCTTACACTAAAATATTATATGGTTGGGAGAGTGAAGATTTATCACCTGTAGTGTGATACAGCCAGAATTTTTGCAGCAAAAGGTCCTTGATATCACCAAATCATTTAAGACACCACAAGTATCTTTGTCAGCCTGAAATCATACAACTTTGTGTTGACATTTGTCATTATGTTTTAATTGCAATTCTAAGACAATCAAGAAGCTGCGATGAACTTTCTGGGGTGACTAAATGCGGTAGCTGTCGATCTTGTAGGTTCATTAATGATGGACCTTTTGTAATGGTAGAAGGTGCAGATAGGGCCTTAAAATGTCCAAGAAGATGTAATTAACACCAAGATGGTTGTATATGTAGCAGCCTGCATATCTTATGCCAGGTTTTATGTTGGGAAAACTAAGAAAAGTTTGAGGGACAGAATTTATGAGCATGTCCATCATATTAAAAAGCATAAGGAGTAACTTCTTCAACAAATTTATCTTTTTTTGTTATTGACAGGATGGTGATAGATGAAAGAGGATGTGACCCTTCCAGTTTACTAGAGCTTAAACAACTGCTGTGGCAAATTATATTGAATACCATGAAGACTCCAGGCAGCTCTGATATTGTTTCTCTAGAAGTTTTTTTAAAAAATAAGGGAGAGAATTATAAGATAAATTGGATAAATTAATAGTTGTTTTAAGTAGGTGAACCCGTTTTTAAATGTCTTTTATATACACTTTTTATATATACTTGTGTGCACTATTATGTCTATATTGTGTTTATTGGATTGGAAATAAAGAAAAAAAAATATGCTAATCATGTTACTTAATTAATGGAAGTTACATTTACCTTGATGGGGTTTGAATAAAAAGAAGAGATGTGTTTTTGATTGAAGAACTCTGAGGAAGTGTCATTGTTAAATTAAGGGATAAAAGAGCTAAGTTCCTTTTGTTAAATAAACTTGAATTCTCTTTTACAAGTGTAGATTTTAGGTTTGGTGGATGATGCAGTAATCATCTCAGTGTCTAGTAGGTCACTTCAGACATATTTTCACACCATCCCAATTATGCCACCCCAAACATTTTAAAATTTGCAAGCACAAATCCACCTGCTTTCTTAGGAATTATTAGTTTCCTTTCTACGTATCTGAGCTGATGTACCTGACCATAAAAGCTTAGAAATGGCATTCTGACACTGGTTAAGGAAAATGGAACACTGGTGATGAGGCAAACACCACAAGACAAACAGCACTTTTGGAATAATATACATTTTAACTGCTTGGACTTTTTTGAAGAACAGCATCAATGGTTTTACAAAAAAGACAATCTCCCTCTAATTGCAACAAGTAGAGGTTAAGTATTTAGGTCCACTAATTTTTCCATATGCACAGTCATCTGGACACTGAGATGGGAACATTCCATTACTATAAAGAATGGGAGGTTAGAGGCTAGTGACTTATTTGTAAAGGTAGTTGAGTAAAGCTTGGGAAAATATGGCCAATTTATGTATATAGTCCTGTAAACTAGTGACTTTCAAACTTTTGCAGAAAAGAAATTATAGGACCTACATATTTCACAGGATGGGAAATTCATATTGCATAGTCATTAGCAAACCAGATGGTCAAAGAGACTTAGATCCCCTTAAAGGTTATTCTGCATTTTTTAAATATGCTAGGCAGACAGAAGTCCATGAAATAAGCTGCAAAAATGACTAGCAGAGGTGACAAATGGAACCCCTTTTGGGTGCCCTATTGTAACAGAAATGAGAAGGGATATTTTGATTTTTAAGTACTTGGGAAGTGGGTTTGAAAGACAATAGCTTGCACCAATCAACAAAGTTCTTAGAAAAAAATAATTTTGGCCATAGCGTTTCGCAGAAAACTCCCACTGAATAGAGTTGAAGGCCTCACTGTAGTTGAGAAGAACCACTGCGATGAGGGTTTGTCTTACACATAAAGATTAAATATTAAGCCACAACAGGTCTAAGTCAATACTACCAAACTAAATCCAAGGTGGTTCTTTCCAATTATATGTGACACAACTTTCCTCAACCTATTGGACAGTAATTTCACAAACATCTTTAGATCCATTTGTAGCCTGGAGATTGACTGATAATTCCTAAGGTCAGTCAGATCTCAAGCCAGTTCAGGAAACATCAAAATGTTTGCAAATACCACCTCCCCTGGGAAATGTTTTATTGATGCAGAAACTGTATACAAATAGGGTAATGGTCGGGCTATTTCTTGTTTTATACATTTGTAAAAATATGTATAAAGTCCACCAAATCCAGGTGCTTTACCTGATGGAAGAGAATTTATGACTATAGTAATTTTCCTCCTCTTGAGAGAGATGCTAGGTAGATCCACTAGGATAGGAACCCCCACCCACATAAGATCATAGTCAGCTGATGCGATCACCTCCTGAGCCTTAGAGCTGGAATGGTATTCCTCAGTACAGAGAGTGTTAATACCCTGTTGGCCTCCTCAGAGCTGCCCTCCTACTGCCACAAATGGCCACAATTGTCATCTCTTTTACCCACTCATGACACTTAAGTGCTAATAGTTTAGTTGAGGTAATACTTTTAGCCTGATAAGACATTTGCTATCTATTCTATTTGTCCCCTGTGCTTGCATATTGCATTTGTCTGTGTTCTTTCTTTAGCTGCAAAATCTCAGGATACAAGGCTCAGTCATTACAGCCTTTAAATTTTCATGTTTTTTTCCTCTTCAGTCTTAGCTTCCAAAACTTCATTGCTTTTGTTTTGTTGTGTTCTTAACTGGTTCATGTAACTTATTACCCACCTCATACACATCTTTTTAAAAACTATCCAACCCTCTACATTCACGTTCAGAATCTGCATATTCTTGTTGCAGAAGTTTTGGACCCACTGCTTAGAGCTTGAACTAATGGTTTATTTTTTAAAACAAGGGGGTTAAATCCCCACTGTCTAACTCTTGGAGAGGGTGGGACTAGACAATAGTGTTAAGTATATTTTTGGCATGATCCAAAAGGTTTGCTGGTATAATGTTAACATCCTGGACCCAAGTAGTATGAGGCCATGTAATGGGCTATATATCTGGTCTGCTGGTGACTCTCTCATTCCCTAAAAGGTGTAATCATTAGTATTTGGATGGTGTACTCCCCAGATATCAACTGGATCTAAGACCTGCATCATATATTTGAGAACCAAAGTACACCTAGGCAATCTATTGGTTGCATCAGGCAATCTATCTAGCCGTGGGTCAAGGACCAGGTTAAAACCCATCCCTACTGCCAGTAAAAGCCCTGTAAAGGAAGTCGAGCAGTAAGAGTTTAATACAAGCTTCTAATATGGATTGTGTCATCCTCATTAAGTCCAGAGAAGTTAGTTAATATTAAATGCCAAATATGACAAAGCAAGATAAAATGCAAATATGACAAACTAGAGTCCACAAACATTATTTAATATCCGAGGCACCAGAGGATATTAAATATTTTTTGTGTATGCCGGTTTGTCGTATTTGCAAGTTAGTTATTTATTATTTAGCTAAGGGGACCCTTATTTTTAGCACCAACAATCTACCAACTTTATCTTTATTTTCTTGGCTAAGAATCTTGTCTAAGGCTTTATTAAGGAAAATCTCCACCCCATATTTGCGGTAGTGGAACATGACAAAAAACCCACTTCTGGCTATTTAGATAAAAATTTACCTACGTGTTTTATTCTGGTCTCTTGTGTGAAAACCACATGTTGATGCTCCCAACTGAAGCGAAGAAGAACAGACTTTGATTTTTAGAGGGTAGACATCCCCTTGACATTCCATCTTACCAAAGTGAGATCAGAACCTTTATCCTCCCATTTTGAATCATTACCTTTTTCCTAACCCATGGTCATAACGATTATAAGTGTTTAAAGATCTGAAGCTCAGAATAGAACAGAAAATGACTAGAATGTTAATACGAAGCCAACTATGCCAACATAAAACTATAAGACTGTGACGTAGAGGCTCAGTACCAATGGAGTGATCAAAGGATCCTGCAGCCTGGCCCTTTATAAGTCCTGGTGATCATGGGGACACTGGAATGCATTAGTGTCTTTGCTTAGCTCTTAGAACATTATGTCAGTTCCGTAACATCTAGGAGCTACTGCATATCATCTCGATCACAGCTCTCAACTTCTTTGCTCAATAAACATAGGCAAAACTAAAAATAATGGGTACAAAACCCATTATTGTTACTCATACCTCTCAAGTGACCTCATTATGAGGAATGTTCTCATTCTGAGTCTTAAAAAGTCTATGTTCCTCACTGTTCCACATTCGGTGTTAAGAAATTTTCTAATTAATGTCACGAGAAGCTGAGAGATGTGATCGGCAATAATGAAAAGCTTTTCACTTTTATTCATATTTAGCAGCAGGAACAGTTTCAGGTGAGAAGAGACAACAATGGACTTTGCGTAACAATGTCAATCGGTATTCTGGATTTGGACTTACTTGCAGTCCAGTGTTCTGCATTATTGCCTAGGTCCTGTATAGGGCATTTTACATCATGAAAACAATAATGATAGATGCAAAAGCCTATAACTCAAACCTGATCCCCAAGAGGTGGTGGGGCAATAAGCCATATCATCACGATACATTAAATGTAAAAACATGAATCCTGATAATAGAACAGTAACATCTATTCCAGCATTATCAATTAGGCAGTGTGTACATTTAATTTATACAAGTTAGGATTTAATGGCACAACCATTAAGAAAAGGAGTTACAATAACATGCATGAATCTTAGTAATGAACTCAGCAGGATAACATATCCAACCAGCCAACAAGAAAAATATACTCCTTTGTCACTGAACCTCAGTTAGTCAAAGCAGGACATGTTTTGGTCATAGGGGACCTGAGCTGATTCCTGATCACAAACTTTTCAGAAAAGGCAACCCCAATAAGCCCAAACTCAAGGGAGTTCATTTAACTTGGTGAAGGTAGTGCTGGAACCCTCAGATAGATTATCTAAGAAGCAGTCTTCTTCCACCAGATCCTGGAAGGCCATTTGAGCCATGAATAATGCTGGAAATCTAAGGTGTTTTGGAAGACCAAATTGCTAACAATAATGTAAAAAAGGGTCCAATGCTTTCCTTTTTAAATAAAGTGAATTGTTGTCATCAGGAGAAACTCTTAGCAACATGACTTACAATTTTGAAATTATCCCCCAACTCGCAAGATTTGTGTAAAATTGCCTCCCATACATTATAGTCCAAACCTTTTATTATGAAATGTCTTGGGTTGTTGGGTTTTTTAATCTAGACAAAACCTTGTGAGCTAATTCAATTATCAGGTGTGTTATACCGCAGAACCCTAGTCATCTCCATTTTAATACATTTCAGAGGCTTTGGACCTTCTGCATTTTTGGGCAAGCCAGTGATGTGCATATTCTTTCCCCAGGTCCTATTTTCCATCTTCCAGCTTATTTTCCATTTTATAAAGTATATGATTAGAGATCTCATACTGATTTTGAATGCAAGGTAGTTATGGCCCTTTGCTGAAACAATTTGTTTTGCTAATGTTGATCATGGTTAGTAGTTTCTGATTTAGTATATAAGATATTTACAGCTGCTGCCTTCATAATGTCTGTTAATACTTCAGTTGAAACTCAGATGGCCCACAATTTGTACAATATCTGGGAGGCCTTGTCCACCATATTGGTTTACTTTGAATTGCTACTAGTGTCCGTAAGTAGGCTAACACCATGGCAAAATTCTAAGCTGTGTTTCCCAAGACCACTCTATCCATTCCACTGGACTGCAGAAACTTCAACAAGTCTGTTAGACAAACATGCAAGATTAATTAAAATGCAATTTCCTTACTTTTATCTAAAGCCACCCAGGAGGAGAGAAGAGCTCATCAAAAGGCATGCAGTTCCATGCTGTACCCATGTGTGACTCTGTGATGATGATTTTTTGCATCATTTACTGCAGTGGGATTGTGTTTACTACTTAGGATGAATAATGCAAGTACATATCATGCAGAGACCAGACATTAAGCTTTGGGCATCATCAATGAAATCTATAATCACATCATTTATAGTATTTCCAAATCACAGTATATGTTTCAAATTACCAAGGCCTATTTCCAAATCACAGTATACGTTTCAAATTACCAAGGCCTGTTTCCAAATCACAGTATAAGTTTCAAATTACCAAGGCCTATTCCAAATCACAGTATACGTTTCAAATTACCAAGGCCTATTTCCAAATCACAGTATAAGTTTCAAATTACCAAGGCCTATTTCCAAATAACAATATACGTTTCAAATTATCAAGGCCTATTTCCAAATCATAGTATACATTTCAAATTACCAAGGCCTATTTCCAAATCATGGTATACGTTTCAAATTACCAAGGCCTATTGACTTCTGCTGCTGCTTTATCATTCTTTCTTTGTACAATTACTATTGCTACAAAGTCAGTTTAGCAACAGCACTGTAACTGCCTTTGTCAGTAAGTTTGCCTGAGATCTACATTGATGGTAATTTTATTACATCATTTCTGTATTCTGCAGATATTAGACAATGGTTGTGACTACCATTGCTTTGTATAATAATTAAAATGAGAAGCTGATATTCAGCAGAAATATACACCCATTTACAGCCTGTAAGTCTAGATGGCTCCTTTGGGAGCTCAAGGTTTCCAGTTTTCTCAGGGAGTTCATTCCTACATCTGACTCATCTGAGGTAACTACAGATAAGTTGTCATTGTTTGTCTTCTGGTTTTTCCCGGTTAGTGATCGCCACAGCAGAACTTCGGTCCGCTAATGATTTGCAGTTGTTTTTTTTATGGTGTCGAGTTGCCAATGCGACACCCAACCTTCAACGAAGGCACGCCCATTCAACACATGTCTTTCGAATGTCCACTCAACCATGGGGAGGACATGCAGACTCCACACAGAAGGCACTCCCAACCCAAGCAGAGAACTGAACGGGAGAGCCTCTTGCTGTGAGGTAACAATGCTACCACTGCACCACTGCGGAATCCAGTTAACTACAGATAAGTACAGGTTATATATACCAAAGCCTCCTGCCTGGGCTTTGTGTGAAGAAATTTTACCTCAGTAGGAAATGGCCAGTTATTAAATGCATCTATTTATGCATTTATTCATTCATGCATTAATTTTTACATTTTGTTTTTGATTTTTCAAAAAGTACAATACAGACAGTATGACAACTTCAGATGAGTATAAACAAACCAGTTACTGAATTGCATGGCCTTTGAACAGCCAGCATGACTCCTAAACAAGCTATACCTATATCTTAGAAAAGCTATTCCTAACACAGAGACTTCCAATGTTTACTATATGTAGTCTACAACTTATCAATATAGAGAAAACAGCGTTGTTAGAAAATAGGTATATATTACAAACCCCAAACTGTATCAGATTTAGAAATGTATTGAAATTGAAAAATAGCAAACATGAATCATGCCTAGATGATTACAAGACAAGCACATGAAATGGGAATATTTTGATGTGTGAACAACAATCTTTCTAAATATCTATGGAAAATGTCATCCTAGAACTCATAATAAAGACAGGCCTGGAGGGGGGGAGAACATAATCTACCCCCACTAAATTACTGACACATCCATGCCTCAAAGGTTACCTTACATCCCCCAAAACATAGCTTTGTGATGCTGCCTTATAGTTTCAAAGACCTTTCTCTTGCTATAATCAGGTTACAAAATCATTGTAAGCTTTATGGAACAGCCCATTCACTGATGTCTTCCATTATTTGCCCTAAAATATTTTTGGGGTAAAAACCACCAACCATAACATAATGCAGTCTTTTCTTTCCCAAGTGTCACATAGGATACTTGCACCCAGCCCATGAAATTCCGGGAAACATTCCAAAAGTTTGGCAAAGGTCTTGTCCAAACCAACAGTATAATTGGGCCTTCTTTCTTGAGCCCTTTTGCAATCCCAAAATGCATGATTAATGCCAGCACCTGCTGTCTGTGCTGCCCACATCGGGAATCCCTGCTGCCTGGGTTGCCAACATCGGGAATCTGCAACTCTGCATTCCCTAAAGAATTTAAATCAGGTAAGATACCAATGATGGAAAGGCCACACGTGTTGATTCCAGTTATAAGACAACGTATTCACACTAAGATCATTATCCCAAACATTTCACCCACCAAGAATGTAATCAACATACCTGTCTTCTCTGCTATCGCATTGAGTTTCCAAGTAAAGAATGGCAACTCTAATGCACCTCCCTGTATGATCCATCTCTCTTCATCTCTCTCTCTCTTTCCATATATATATATATATATATATATATATATATATATACTTATAAATAATTCTTTCTCTGCCTTTTTTTTCATACTAACCAATTCATTCCGGCGGCTGACTTCCCTCCAGTTGCCCTGCATTTCCCCACAGACATTTCAAGATGCTCACAAATGTACAACATGTGAAATAATGACAAATGTACAACGTGAAATAGTGACAAATGTACAACATGTGAAATAGTGACAAATGTACAATATGTGAAACAATGACTTGCCTGAAGGCCAGTTTTGCTTGTTATGTCCCTGAGAGCTATAGGTCATTCCATTCACAAATGAGCAGCTGTACATAAAATCTCTGCTTATATCAACACCTGTCTGCCCCCCTTGATATAATTTGGATGATCTTTTCATTGTTTCCAATGAACTCACTGTCTCCCAGATTGGTTACTAGACCACCATTTAAAATCCCTCAGTTTCTTTAGAACCTCTTTCCAGCTTTGTAACCATTCAATTATATCACTCTCTCCATCAATATCAGAAGTAGGAGATTGAGTGGTGTTGTCTGAGGCCCTTGGCCACAAAGCTGTATCTAATCCTTTGTGTTGCCAGGACTTTTTCTTGGAGTATGAGAAGCTCCTGACCATTCACAGGAACATCTCCTTGCAGTTATTTCCTAGGGATTCTTTCTTTCTGCTTACTTAAAAAGTCTTCCTCACTACTCTCAGAAATATTCACTAAGACTAATATCCGTGGGAGTCTTCCTTTCTGCTTTCTGATGATAAAGAAACATCCCATCTGAGTAATTTCCTAGGGATTCTCTGTTTCTGCTTATGTAAGATAAAGTCCTTCTGACTACTCCGAGGAAACTGCACTGAGTCATTTCCTACAGATTATCTATTTCAACTTAGTCAAGATAAATGTCCTCACAGATTCCTCTAAAGATGATGGGCCTACATGGTCACACAGAATAGGAACATGCCTCACTTTGTGCAAAATGTGAGGTATAAACATCACTTTAATTGCATTCATTCTGCCTGTTAAGTAATTACCTCCCTTAGCTAACAAATCCTTGACTTTCTTTTCCAAGACTATTAGATTTCTGTTGATTGTACCCTCAGTAGTAAAAACAACATGTAAATTTAGATATGTTGGAAAGTCTACCTTGCTTATTACAGCTACCCCAGCTTTACCTTTTCCAATTCCTACTCAGGTCAGAACTTTTGCTTGAATTATAGTTTAATCCAGAAAATATTCCTGAGCATATTGAATACGTGGAACATTAAAGGAAGAGTCTTGTTAATATTTTCAGGTATTGAAATAGAATCATTTGTAAATAAATTAACCCCCTGTCTCATCTCTATGATTCAGTAACTTCCCCCTTATTCTTACTGTCAGCACCTTAATAACCAGGATAAATAACCTTTGGGTGATAGTTCAGTCTTGTCTAGTACCTCTCCCAATATAACCCAATTCCCAAATCACACATGAAAATAAATTTCTCCCAGTTTATGAGAGTTACCTACATTTTGTCATACAGGAACTTACACAGATAACGCCAACTAACTGAATCAAAAACTTTCTGGGCATCAGATAACCTGACCAATGCTTGTTATCTATTAATGGACCATACAAATGTCTATCAGTTATTACCAGACTGTCATAAATGAATGGGACTACTTTGACCTGGTTGAATGATATTATGAAGAATTTTCTCTAACTTTCCAGCTAATAGTTTGACCAAATGCATTTAACTTTCAAATTAACTAATGAAACTGGTTAATACTTAGGTCTGTTCTATCAAATTTCATTTTTTTAGGAAATACAGCTATTTTAGCATTCTTCATTAATGGAGCAAATACACCCTTGCATGCTAAACCAACTGAAAAGTTTTGCTAAGTTAATATATATTGGAGTTCACCCCTCCCCCCAACATACACGTTCACTCACTGATTTTATTACTAATTCAATTTCTTGTAGAGAGATCTCAGCAGTAAGCATTCTCCTATCCTGTGAGTCAACCCCTGTTATAACTAAATGCGCAGTATACCAATGTGGGACCCATAAGGTAACTCATTAATGATATAAACCCTCATAATAAGCCCAATGCAGTTTCTAAATTTTCTCAGGCCATTCATAAATATCACCCTATTATCTTTCATGGACATAGTCTACTATTCATGCATCTTTTGAAGGCCCAAGATATAAACCTATTTTTTTCTCCTCCCAAACACTAGTACTCTCCCATAATTAGGCATTCTACATCTGTTTGGGATGTAAATAACAGAGACAATTTACATTGTGACAAACTGATTTCCTTTTTTAGTAACATCCATATGATGTCCAGATTTTTGAGGGATCCTTTGCAGAAACTGTGTTCTCTGTTCTTTAGATTTCACTAAGCTTTGTTTATCATTCCTCCTTCCACCGTCTTCCACCGTGAAGTCAGCATGAAAAGCCAGCTTTACAGTATCCCAGCAAATAGAACCTATTACCTCTTTTTCTGCTAAGTTTTCATGAATGACTCTTTGAACAATGCTTTGTAGGAGATATCTTTTCCCCTTTATGTGCCACTTATCTGTGATTTAATATGTTTATCTATATCTATATATATATCTATCTCTAGCGCACCTTCTCTCAAGCTCTCTCTCTACTTGTCCGTTCATCGCACTACCCCCCCCCCCAAAAAAAAGACACGTCTCAAATTCATCTGAATAGTAGCAGCATTACAGGAAGGTTTTTTTTTTAAGGTAAGGTGTAGTGTTAGGGTTGAGGGAATCGACACCCTTAAGGTTAGCACCTATTACTAATGTGGGCAGGGGGTTTCAGTAAAAAAAAAAAAACACCACAAACACCCAGATGACATGCATCCCTTTACTGAACATATAGAAATATAGATGAAAGGCAAATCTACATAGCTAGAATAATGTGGAACCATATTAGAGAACAAAAATTGAAATACATTATAAGAAAAATACTCATCCGACTGCTACATATATATTACAGCAATAAATGAAAAATGTCTGATGAAAAATGCCATATAGGTTTAAGATATATAACGTTCTTATGAAAATTATACCCTTATCTAGATCAACTGCTAACCAAGGCGTGGCACTTAAAATGTGAAGAGTCTGTCCATAACACAATGTCAGTGTTTCAAATAGCCTTAGCAATGAAACAAAGATGATTCTATCGATCAGTCCTGTACTTACTGAAAATTCAATAATATTCTTTCAATGCTCAAAAGAAAATGCCCTAAGATAAAACATGTAACAAAGGAAATTGACCATAAGTAAAGGAACAGCATTCTAAGCATACAATTATTATCAATAAAGTAGTAACTGTAATCCAGACATACCTTGGCAATCACATCTGATGAAGACAACTGGAGCCTGGACAATCACATCTGATAAAGAAAACTGGAGCCCAGGCAATCATATCTGATGAACCCGCTCCACTGATTATTACTAATGATCTATTAACATCTGATGAACCCCTCTCCACTGATCATTACTAATGGATTCATTAACATCTGATGAACCTGCTCCTCTGATTATTACTAATGGATCCATTAACATCTGAAGAACCTTCTCCAGTGATTATTACTAATGGATCCATTAACATCTGATGAACCTTCTCCACTGATTATTACTAATGGATCCAATAACATATGATGAGCCCACTGCACTATTACTAATGGATCCATTAACATCTGACGAACCCACTCCACTGATTATTACTAATGGGTCCATTAACTTCTGATGAACCTGCTCCACAGATTATTACTAATGAAAAAATTAACATCTGATGAACCTGCTCCACTAATTATTACTAATGGATCCATTAACATCTGATGAGCCTGCTCCAGTGATTATTACTAATGGCTCCATTAACATCTGATGAACCTACTCCAGTGATTATTACTAATGGATCCATTAACATCTGATTAACCTACTCCAGTGATTATTGCTAAAGGATCCATTAACATCTGATGAACCTTCTCCACTGATTATTACTAATGGATCCAATAACATATGATGAGCCCACTGCACTATTACTAATGGATCCATTAACATCTGACGAACCCACTCCACTGATTATTACTAATGGGTCCATTAACTTCTGATGAACCTGCTCCACAGATTATTACTAATGAAAAAATTAACATCTGATGAACCTGCTCCACTAATTATTACTAATGGATCCATTAACATCTGATGAGCCTGCTCCAGTGATTATTACTAATGGCTCCATTAACATCTGATGAACCTACTCCAGTGATTATTACTAATGGATCCATTAACATCTGATTAACCTACTCCAGTGATTATTGCTAAAGGATCCATTAACATCTGATGAACCTTCTCCACTGATTATTACTAATGGATCCAATAACATATGATGAGCCCACTGCACTATTACTAATGGATCCATTAACATCTGACGAACCCACTCCACTGATTATTACTAATGGGTCCATTAACTTCTGATGAACCTGCTCCACAGATTATTACTAATGAAAAAATTTACATCTGATGAATCTGCTCCACTAATTATTACTAATGGATCCATTAACATCTGATGAGCCTGCTCCAGTGATTATTACTAATGGATCCATTAACATCTGATGAGCCTGCTCCAGTGATTATTACTAATGGATCCATTAACATCAGATGAGCCTGCTCCAGTGATTATTACTAATGAATCCATTAAGATCTGATGAACCCGCTCCACTGATTATTACTAATGGATCCATTAACATCTGATGAACCTGCTCCAGTAAGTATTACTAACGGATATATTAACAGCATATTGAAATGGGCTATTTTGAAGAAGGTAACTGTCCCTATAAACTGGAAATGACCAGAGGGGTCACTGTGGACCAAACAATGGAAGTTCTTTGCATTCCAGCCATACTCATCTTGACTGTCTCATCTTGTGACTCACTACTGAATTCCTTCTCCCCCTCCAGTTAGCGAAGTTCTGTCTATAAGACATAGATCCCTGACAGCTGCTCTTTATTGACTCTACGTGTGTTTGTTATTGGCACTTTGCTCCTTTCCCCTGGGAAAGGTAAAACTTGCCTATAGCTTTTTGTGAAGATGAGTGCCCACTGCTGGCACCTAAGTTAACAACACTGCCTAGAAGAAGTGGGAGGATTTTCAGGAAGATGTCTAAACTCTCTAGTATTAATTCAACACCTTTTCCATTTTTTCTGTCTCAAATATAATTTTGCTCTTTCAGTTCTTGCCCTTGGAAGCCTTCCACTCTATCCTTTTAAGTAAGATTTTGTGCTCTAGACCCCCACAGTTCTTCTATGTGTTTTTAAGAAACTGCAAAGTCAAACAGGGAGTGGAAGTTCACAATCCTATCCAAGGTTGTAACCACCAGGAAAGCTGGAAGAAAGCCCTGCAAAGAAAATCATTTATGATGGTACATTGGAAATACTCTTCCATTAGCCTGAATTTTCTGACCTTGCCAAGCAACCCCTCTCATTTTCTTACTTTCAGCTACCATTCATTTTTTAGCTAAACAAGATTCCATAGTCATCAAACCATGAGAAGGATGAGAGCTATTAGGCAGTGTCTTACCCCCTCTATGGATCCTTGCAATCTTTAAACATAGGTGCAGATGAAGACAGAAACAGAGAGAGAGAGAGAGAGAGAGAGAGAGAGAGGGAGAGAGAGAGAATCTTTTATTAAGTGAAGTATATGGTCCTTTAACTCCAATTCAGAAAACTCATTGGGATACTGATTGCATGAGTGTTAATGGGCAGCACCATCAACAGTTTCCAGGTCATCAACCTTACTCTATAATAAGGCCATCTGAGCTTCCAGCTTCCTTCTATCTTACTTTCACCCCTTTCCTTGACCAGTTCAATATCAGACTCTACTGCCTTGCTGTCCCCACCTGACAGCCAATCCTGGATTCTTCTGATGGCCTGCTGTGTAGGTATCACAGTGCCATGAAAATCTTCCATATCTTTGGCTAAGAGAGAGAGTCTTGAGCACAGTTATGAGCTTTGCCTGTAACTCACCAAAGCAATGGAGCATCTTGATCCTCAGCCCTCCTGGCCAAAATATGTTACAGGAAACACACTGACCGAGCCCAATAATGTAAGTATACGCTATGTAAATTACCAGCATGGAGCCGAGATAACAGGTTATGCTGCCATTACATGCAGGCTAGCCAAACTGCCATTAACATTTATCTTTGCTGTTATCTAGAGTTTCATGCTTATAGAACAGCCATGTCTAGTTCTTCATTTCTATGATTTGTTCTATTAAATCAGTATGTTAATCTTGAGGGATGTGATGTGGCCTTTCAAAAATGAGTTCTATGAAAACAAGTTCATAAAACTATTACAACAAAATGAGAACTGCACAAAATGAGGACCTACATCTTTGGCAAAGGCAAGTTCCACAGCACCTTCTTAAAAGATGTGCACCCTTTAACCCTTACCCTTTCATAACTAGCTAACTATATAACATCAAAGTGTTACAGCTCCTTGAAATGGCACTTCACCATTTTAAGTCAGCTGAAGTAATCATAAAGCATTAATCTTTGGGAAATTTGTCTGTGAGTACACAGCCAGATCCCTTTTAGAATTTATGCTGGCAACTGCAAGAAAGTTGGTGGGTTAATGAAGTAAGGAAATAAACAAATTGGTACACTATCTGCAGAACATTATATGCACATCTTTGCGTAGCCTCATTTTAATTGCCTCTCCAGCCTTTGATGTGCTTCACCACCATTTCATTACATAGTGTAACTGTACAAGGACACAAATTGTCCATTTTGTCTTTTTTAGGTGCATGTAATATCTAACAGATGCATCTTCCAGACTGAAATTGATCAACTCCTTCTATCTGTCAGAACTATCTTGAGTGCCCCTCTGTGTTCACAATATACCACCCTCTGAGGCAGTATGTTGCAGGGATCTACAACTTTCTTTATGGAAAGAAAACTTACTTTGCTTCGAGTTAAACTGAATACCTATTAGCTGCATCACAGTGTTGCTCCTCTGTCTTTATATAGCGGTTTCACCAGTTCAGTTTTGCTATGTAGCATCTTGTGTACCTATACACTGTCCCTATCGCTCCTGATGTCTACAATGACTATAAGCTCAATAAGCTCGGATGGTGGTTACAAACCTCCCTTCTGTCTACCCTGGTCACGCTCTTGGATTTTCTTTGCATACTTTTCTTCGTAGTCTTCAAAGGTGCTCAGACGATTACACATGCGCTCTGACCAGCATTCAACACAGTGGGGGTCCAGCTGTACTAACCCTAGACTACTCGTCACCTTCACTGTCATTTGATCTACCTCCTCTTCCTCCTCTTACTCTTCTTCTTCCTCTTAACTGCGTAACTTGTTGAAAATTTTCACTGAAAACTCTTTGATAATAACAATGCAGTTTGTATTTTTGATTTACAAAATTTTGAAATATGACGTTGATATTTTTAACCTGATTCTCATCTCACCAAGATTTAACTCTAGTTATAATATATAGTTATAATTTACTCACAGTGTATATATCTATCTAGCTATCCATCTATCCATATATATATATATACATATATATATATATTTATATATATGTATATATATATATATATATATATATATATATATATATATATATATATATATATATGTATATCTGTGTGTTTGTTTATATATACATGCACACATACACACACACACTCACACACACACACACACACACACACACACACACACACACACACACACACACAAACACATCTATGAAACATCAAGTAAGAATACTGTGTCTCAAAATACAGATCAAATTGAAAATATAAAACTAATATTTTTTTTAAGAAGCAAGCACCCCCCCCATACACTCACAGCCATTGATATATACATCAGGTAAGAAAAGGAAACATCTCTAACCTTCACTGTCCAATGATCTTGGACAAATAGAATGTCTGATTTTTGACAAAATGTGAATTGACCTAAATATTTGATGATTCATTTTCACAAATTTGCATAAATGATGTTTGGCAAACCTACCTGCAGACATGTGCACATATATTCACAAGCCTCATCCCAGGAATAAGTGCATTAAACAAACTAAAAGTAAGCATTTTCTTTCTGAATTGAATGCTACATGTTCTGTACTTTTTCTCTTAGTGACTAAAAAGGCAAAAATGCCTGCTTCTTACACTTCAGTCATAGTTGTTGCTTCAGTTTTTAAAATAATTTGTTAACTTAAGAAATTGTGTAAAGCATAGCAGACAATGATAGATAGTTTCTCATTGCTGTTTTGTATGTTTCTTCTCAGTATGAAGAAATAGTAACTGTGGTTTAAAATTTTCTCTCTTAGATTTTACTGCCTGAAATGCATCTGACATTGAGCACTAACCAGTAAATTTTGACTGTCTTATACACATTACATGAGTTCCACGATTCCATCTTTGGAAAAAAAATTGTTGATATCACCACAATGTATGAATTATGGAACTCAGGAAAGAGGGTGTTGTACTAGTCCTGGATCCCTAGACTATAAAGGTAGGAGATACAGAGTTTGTTACATCTGTGTTGGAAATGGGAACAAAGTCACCTTTTAGAATGCAGCGTTTGGCTTCAGTTTTTGTGAGATGAAATGGATGACAAAGCTTTTACAGCAGCAGAGACACAGACTGTCAGGAGAGTATTAAGGTTATTAGCCCAGACGGATGGAGCTCTCACTGTGTACCAGCTGACCAGAATTTGATTAGCATCACCAACACTGTAGAAGCCAGTCAGGTAGGGGTATGAGTGAAGAGGTGTGGTCCCCTCACCTCCCTTTGTGGGGATGGGAGCGATGCTCACACTCAGGGACATAACTGGTTGGTGGTGTGATTTCCCATGGGTGGACTGGAGAAACCACTACTCATGTCAGGGATAGGGGTAGGGCTTTCTTAAGAGAAAATGCTTCTTGTGAAACTGATGCTCACTCTTTTGTCAGCCCTTTGCATGTACCTCACAGAGCTGCAGCAAATAAACAAACAAATAAATAAAAATAAAAGTACCTGTAATGGCAGCCAAAAGGATGGCCCTTCATTTCTGGCACTTGCCTCAGCGATGGGGGCCAAATGGGTTGACTGTTCATGAGGAAGCTGATGCCTGACAAAAAAAATATATGTATGTGCGGGTCTACTTTGAAACATCTAAAACACATAACATCTAACTTCATAACATTGAGACAAGAACATCTAAAGCCCAAAACATCTAAAACCTATAACATTGAATTTCATAACATCTAACACTTCATATCACAAGAAAATAACATCCCTTCCACATATAATGACACCAAACTACCAAACACACTTTTTACTACATTTCTGCAGGGAGGCAAGCCCCCCTGACCCCCCTGTAAATTAAATATATCAACTCCAAGATCACACTGCAGTGGAAAAAAGTTAATTTCCTAACCGTACTGTATCAAGCCCCCCTGCAGAAACATAGTAAAAAGTGTGTTTGGTAGTTTGGTGTCATTATATGTCATTATATGTGGAGGGGATGTTATTTTTATATGATTTGTACTGTTACATGTTATGAAATTCAATGTTATGGGTTTTGGATATTCTGGTCTCAATGTTATGAAATTAGATGTTATGGGTTTTAGATGTTCTGAAGGGGACCCATATGTGCATATATTATTAGATTATCACAGGTGAAATTATTTCACATACACATACTGCGGTGGTGGTGCTGCGGTAGCATTGTCGCCTCACAGTTAGACGTTGCCCGTTCGATTCTCAGTTAGAGCGTCTTCTGTGTGGTGACATGCGTGAATGGGTGTTCCTTCATTGAAGGTTGTGCATTAGGCCTGGCAAGCCAGCACGTAAAATGTACTGCCAATCATTAGCGGACCGGAGTTCCACTGTGGCGACCCCTAACCGGGAAAAGCCAACAGACACAACATATGGCTAAAGAAAATGTGAGCCTATAACTTTTTACTGCTCATCTACTCAGGCAACATACACTAATAGTTTGCTTGCTCGCCCTGAGTATAAACTTTGACATTCTCATTTTCTCTGCTTCTAAAAGGAAGTCATTAATTTGTAAATAAAGGAATGAATGAATGAAAGCAGAAGACATAAATGTGCAAATAGCAGCACAGAGAATATTATATCAGATGAAATGGACATCACAAAGCTGAATATCCGTCCTTATCCTGCTTAACTTTTTAACTGTGACACCAAGATAAATATCAGAGGAAAATGTCTGTTCAGAAAAAAAAAACAAAAAAAAACAGCTGACTGTCTTTGTTGTACTATAGGTGAACTTCATGACTGAAATCAGAATAGGAATTCTGGCAAGTAAAATCAAACAGATGGACATTGGCAAGATAGGACATTCACCAGTGTTGTGACTGGACATAAATGAAAAAAAAAAAAAACATCCTGGGGCTGTTATCAGCAACACAAACAGAGCTTCATGACAGTGCAACAGGCCACACAGGAAGTTGGCCTGCCTGCCAGGACACGGCAGCAGGAGGCAGGAAGTAGTTCTCCTCTTCAAAGCCTTTGGGAGATCTGGTTCGTTTTAAATGACTACACAGAAAACTACAACAATGATAAATGTAAAGTGTTCATAAATGTTAGGCAACAACTGAATTCATAATCTTTCTGTTATAATTAAATAATTTATCATGCTCATTCTGAAGCGTACTACCTATTTGAGTTCCAAAAGCCTTTGTCCGTGAAAAATGGAATCTTATATAAGCACAACTTCCCTATAATTTGTGATGGTCTGTAGTGCAGATTTTTGCACTGTTTTCCACAGAGTTTCTGTTTCTATGTTAAAGCTTAACAACTCGTCACATATTACATAACACATCTTGCATAAGATGATAAGATATGAAAATGCATTTCATATGATTTTCTTTCATAACAGCTTTCAATTAAGAAAATTATTTTGTTATTGTCTGAAGCAGTTTAGAGATATTAATTATTTGACTTGTACATTTTTTGTTAAAGCAGTTATTATGCTTTTTTCAAGTGTTAATTTTATAGTTTTCACTTATTTTTACTAACTTAGCCAATAAGCATCTAAGGCCAAAAGCAATGCCTTAGCCCACTGAAAATTCTGCTATTATTTGCTCATCTTTTTAGCACAAAAACATGTTTGTTGCTACAAAGATAAACCAAGTTTCAGTCTTCAGTGAAATGGGAAGTTATCTGTAGGTGAAGCTTGATAGAGCTTTTACATTCCTTAACTAAAAAAAAAAAATCTTCCACTAGAGGTCACTGATTGTTAATTTTCCAAGCAAAATGAGATAACTGCTTAGGACAGTTATGAACGCTGTTTTAAAGTATTGACATAACTGATTGCATAAATAGTACAGACTATTACAAAATGCAAAAATAAAATCCATTTTTGTTTGCAACACATTTTATTTCTAAGTAAATACACATAATTTAATAAACATAACACAAAATGCATTTTTCTATATGTCAGATTTTGCCTTCCTTTCATATCTTATAAGATAGCGCACAAATAATGACCTTGGATTTATTATTTTTGATTACAGTTTACAATTTAATGTATACTTTTTAATATAATTATTGTTTCATTTTTCTTTCTCACTGTAAAGATTTTTATTTATAGTCATAGAAAACTTTTATGATATTCAAAACATTTTAAATGGCATACACAAAGCATAACTTCCCCCACACACTTTCTCTGTCTCTGTCTCACTCACATGCACACATTGGGATAAATATTTTTGGTTAATTAATACTTTCAACAGGATTTGCTTGCATCATAAAGTGACACTTCATCTGAATATTACTACCGTTGACTGTCAAGATACCCCTGCTATTATACAATAAAAGATACTCAGTATTCCAGAACATGCGCAGTGATTGGTCTATTCAATACGTGCACCCATAGTAAATCCGATGTTCTTCATGGAAAGAAGTCCAGCTATAAAAATCGTCTCCTCTCTATTAACAGAGACTAGACTACAAGTTATAAGTAAGCTGTCAGCATATACATACACACACAGATACACACACACACACACACACACACACACACACACACACACACACACACACACACACACACACACACACACACACACACACATGCGTACGCGTGCATGCATGCACATGCACACGCACACGCACAAGCATACACTAAGCTCATGCCCTTGCATCCTTTGGCTACTCCCAACAGAGACATCATTTGAGGAGCACTGTGGTGCCATTATACAAAGACATTATTATTTAAGAAAGGTAAGTAATTTCTTTCTTAAATATTGTTATTGCATAATAGCAATAACCCACTCCTGGGTTTGCGGTCATGATCAAACCACACCAGTCGTAAGTAAATCCTGTGTAACCCACATCAGTAATGGGTTACTACAAAAATAACTAACAATGCTTTGTATTCAATAATCATAATGCACCATGATGCTTGATACACAGAATATGTCTGCCCTACGCTAATTAGTAACACTCTATGGACATTATTTTTAAGGCAACAAGATATTGTTTGATACACTGAAATATACAGAGTTGTGAAATACATTGTGTCCACTCTATTTGAGATAATTTGCACCATCAACATTGTCTTTCTTCTAGTTTCATATCAGACTCATTGAGGGCTTATGTGTTAGTAGTTTAATACTTCTATGTAAATACTAGAGGACCTATGTGTTAGCAGTTTAATACTTCTATGTAAATACTAGCGGGCCTATGTGTTAGCAGTTTAATACTTCTATGTAAATACTATAGGGCCTATGTGTTAGTAGTTTAATACTTCTACGTAAATACTAGAGGGCCTATGTGTTAGCAGTTTAATACTTTTATGTAAATACTAGAGGGCCTATGTGTTAGAAGTTTAATACTTCTATGTAAATACTAGAGGGCCTATGTGCTAGTAGTTTAATACTTCTATGTAAATACTAGAGGGCCTATGTGTTAGTAGTTTAATACTTCTATGTAAATACTAGAGGGCCTATGTGTTAGCAGTTTAATACTTCTATGTAAATACTAGATGGCCTATGTGTTAGTAGTTTAATACTTCTATGTAAATACTAGATAATGTGACTATGTGGATTGCATAAGACTTGTACATAATTACCAAATTTGCTAGAAAAACATTAAATAGACCTTGTATGTAACTACCTGTTCTAAGATAAGAATTACCCTTGATGTGTATTTATAACACACTTTAATATTAATGGAGCTTT